>NW_028126012.1:0-469000 GCF_965194825.1 Balaenoptera physalus
TACCCTAACACTAACGCGTACCCTAACCCGAACCCCTACCCTAAACCTAACACGTACCCTAATCCTAACCAATACCCTAAACCGAGCCCTAACCCTAACACTAACACTAACCCTAACCCTAACCCATACCCTACGCCGTACCCGAAGCCCTCCCCGAACCCGTACCCTAAGCCGTACCCTAAGCCTAACCCTAAGCCTAACCTTAACCCTAGGCTACCCTTGACGGCTTCTGCCTCCAATAGATTTCCTAAGCACTAGTGTTTTAAGGAACAGCTTAAAAAGAGAATCCTAATGTGATTTCTTTATAATGGGTGTGTTCCTTATCTTATCCTAGTGTCTAAACTCTTCTCCATGGCTGGACCTCGAAATAATATTCCTTTACTTGCTAAGGGGTATCTAGAGAGTAAGATAGGTTTAAAAACTACCCTAACACTAACGCGTATCCTAACCCGAACCCCTACCCTAACCCTAACACGTACCCTAATCCTAACCAATACCCTAAACCGAGCCCTAACCCTAACACTAACCCTAACCCTAACCCTAACCCATACCCTACGCCGTACCCGAACCCCTCCCCGAACCCGTACCCTAAGCCGTACCCTAAGCCTAACCCTAAGCCTAACCCTAACCCTAGGCTACCCTTGACTGCTTCTGCCTCCAATAGTTTTCCTAGGCACTAGTGTTTTAAGGAACAGCTTAAAAAGAGAATCCTAATGTGATTTCTTTATAATGGGTGTGTTCTTTATCTTATCCTAGTGTCTAAACTCTTCTCCATGGCTGGACCCCCAAATAATATTCCTTTACGTGCTAAGGGGTATCTAGAGAGTGGGATAGGTTTAATAACTACCCTAACCCTAATGCGTACCCTAACCCTAACCTCTACCCTAACCCTAACACGTACCCTAATCCTAAACCGTACCCTAAACCGAGCCCTAACCCTAACACTAACTCTAACCCTAACCCTAACCCTAACCCATACCCTACGCCGTACCCGAAGCCCTCCCCGAACCCGTACCCTAAGCCGTACCCTAAGCCTAACCCTAAGCCTAACCATAACCCTAGGCTACCCTTGACTGCTTCTGCCTCCAATAGAATTCCTAAGCACTAGTGTTTTAAGGAACAGCTTAAAAAGTGAATCCTAATGTGATTTCTTTAAAATGGGTGTGTTCCTTATCTTATCCTAGTGTCTAAACTCTTCTCCATGGCTGGACCCCCAAATAATATTCCTTTACGTGCTAAGGGGTATCTAGAGAGTGGGATAGGTTTAATAACTACCCTAACCCTAATGCGTAAACTAACCCTAACCCCTACCCTAACCCTAACACGTAACCTAATCCTAACCCGTACCCTAAACGGAGCCCTAACACAAACACTAACCCTAACCCTAACCCTAACCCATACCCTACGCCGTACCAGAACCCCTCCCCGAACCCGTACCCTAAGCCTAACCCCAAGCCTAACCCTAACCCTAGGCTACCCTTGACTGCTTCTGCCTCCAATAGATTTCCTAAGCACTAGTGTTTTAAGGAACAGCTTAAAAAGAGAATCCTAATGTGATTTCTTTATAATAGGTGTGTTCCTTATCTTATCCTAGTGTCTAAACTCTCCTCCATGTCTGGACCTCCAAATAGTATTCCTTTACGTGCTAAGGGGTATCTAGAGAGTGGGATAGGTTTAATAACTACCCTAACACTAATGCGTACCCTAACCCTAACCCCTACCCTAACCCTAATACGTAACCTAATCCTAACCCGTACCCTAAACGGAGCCCTAAACCTAACACTAACCCTAACCCTAACCCTAAACCATACCCTACGACGTACCCGAAGCCCTCCCCGAACCCGTACCCTAAGCCGTACCCTAAGCCGTACCCTAAGCCTAACCCTAACCCTAGGCTCCCCTTGACTGCTTCTGCCTCCAATAGATTTCCTAAACACTAGTGTTTTAAGGAACAGCTTAAAAAGAGAATCCTAATGTGATTTCTTTATAATGGGTGTGTTCCTTATCTTATCCTAGTGTCTAAACTCTTCTCCATGGATGGACCTCCAAATAGTATTCCTTTACGTGCTAAGGGGTAACTAGAGAGTGGGATAGGTTTAATAACTACCCTAACACTAACGCGTACCCTAACCCTAACCCCTACCCTAACCCTAACACGTACCCTAATCCTAACCAATAACCTAAACCGAGCCCTAACCCTAACACTAACCCTAACCCTAACCCTAACCCATACCCTACGCCGTACCCGAAGCTCTCCCCGAACCCGTACCCTAAGCCGTACCCTAAGCCTAACCCTAAGCCTAACCATAACCCTAGGCTACCCTTGACTGCTTCTGCCTCCAATAGAATTCCTAAGCACTAGTGTTTTAAGGAACAGCTTAAAAAGTGAATCCTAATGTGATTTCTTTAAAATGGGTGTGTTCCTTATCTTATCCTAGTGTCTAAACTCTTCTCCATGGCTGGACCCCCAAATAATATTCCTTTACGTGCTAAGGGGTATCTAGAGAGTGGGATAGGTTTAATAACTACCCTAACCCTAATGCGTAAACTAACCCTAACCCCTACCCTAACCCTAACACGTAACCTAATCCTAACCCGTACCCTAAACGGAGCCCTAACACAAACACTAACCCTAACCCTAACCCTAACCCATACCCTACGCCGTACCAGAACCCCTCCCCGAACCCGTACCCTAAGGCTAACCCCAAGCCTAACCCTAACCCTAGGCTACCCTTGACTGCTTCTGCCTCCAATAGATTTCCTAAGCACTAGTGTTTTAAGGAACAGCTTAAAAAGAGAATCCTAATGTGATTTCTTTATAATAGGTGTGTTTCTTATCTTATCCTAGTGTCTAAACTCTCCTCCATGTCTGGACCTCCAAATAGTATTCCTTTACGTGCTAAGGGGTATGTAGAGAGTGGGATAGGTTTAATAACTACCCTAACACTAATGCGTACCCTAACCCTAACCCCTACCCTAACCCTAACACGTAACCTAATCCTAACCCGTACCCTAAACGGAGCCCTAACCCTAACACTAACCCTAACCCTAACCCTAAACCATACCCTACGCCGTACCCGAAGCCCTCCCCGAACCCGTACCCTAAGCCGTACCCTAAGCCTAACCCTAAGCCTAACCCTAACCCTAGGCTCCCCTTGACTGATTCTGCCTCCAATAGATTTCCTAAGCACTAGTGTTTTAAGGAACAGCTTAAAAAGAGAATCCTAATGTGATTTCTTTATAATGGGTGTGTTCCTTATCTTATCCTAATGTCTAAACTCTTCTCCATGGCTGGACCTCGAAATAATATTCCTTTACGTGCTAAGGGGTATCTAGAGAGTGGGATAGGTTTAAAAACTACCCTAACACTAACGCGTACCCTAACCCGAACCCCTACCCTAACCCTAACACGTACCCTAAACCTAACCAATACCCTAAACCGAGCCCTAACCCTAACACTAACCCTAACCCTAACCCTAACCCATACCCTACGCCGTACCCGAAGCCCTCCCCGAACCCGTACCCTAAGCCGTACCCTAAGCCTAACCCTAAGCCTAACCTTAACCCTAGGCTCCCCTTGACTGCTTCTGCCTCCAATAGATTTCCTAAGCACTAGTGTTTTAAGGAACAGCTTAAAAAGAGAATCCTAATGTGATTTCTTTATAATGGGTTTGTTCCTTATCTTATCCTAGTGTCTAAACTCTTCTCCATGGCTGGACCTCCAAATAGTATTCCTTTACGTGCTAAGGGGTATCTAGAGAGTGGGATAGGTTTAATAACTACCCTAACACTAACGCGTACCCTAACCCTAACCCCTACCCTAACCCTAACACGTACCCTAATCCTAACCAATAACCAAAACCGAGCCCTAACCCTAACACTAACCCTAACCCTAACCCTAACCCATACTCTACGCCGTACCCGAAGCCCTCCCTGAACCTGTACCCTAAGCCGTACCCTAAGCGGTACCCTAAGCCTAACCCTAACCCTAGGCTACCCTTGACTGCTTCTGCCTCCAATAGATTTCCTAAGCACTAGTGTTTTAAGGAACAGCTTAAAAAGAGAATCCTAATGTGATTTCTTTATAATGGGTGTGTTCCTTATCTTATCCTAGTGTCTAAACTCTTCGCCATGGCTGGACCTCGAAATAATATTCCTTTACGTGCTAAGGGGTATCTAGAGAGTAAGATAGGTTTAAAAACTACCCTAACACTAACGCGTACCCTAACCCGAACCCCTACCCTAACCCTAACACGTACCCTAATCCTAACCATTAACCTAAACCGAGCCCTAACCCTAACACTAACCCTAACCCTAACCCATACTCTACGCCGTACCCGAAGCCCTCCCTGAACCTGTACCCTAAGCCGTACCCTAAGCCGTACCCTAAGCCTAACCCTAACCCTAGGCTACCCTTGACTGCTTCTGCCTCCAATAGATTTCCTAAGCACTAGTGTTTTAAGGAGCAGCTTAAAAAGAGAATCCTAATGTGATTTCTTTATAATGGGTGTGTTCCTTATCTTATCCTAGTGTCTAAACTCTTCTCCATGGCTGGACCTCGAAATAATATTCCTTTACGTGCTAAGGGGTATCTAGAGAGTAAGATAGGTTTAAAAACTACCCTAACACTAACGCGTACCCTAACCCGAACCCCTACCCTAACCCTAACACGTACCCTAATCCTAACCAATACCCTAAACCGAACCCTAACCCTAACACTAACCCTAACCCTAACCCTAACCCATACCCTACGCCGTACCAGAACCCCTCCCCGAACCCGTACCCTAAGCCTAACCCCAAGCCTAACCCTAACCCTAGGCTACCCTTGACTGATTCTGCCTCCAATAGATTTCCTAAGCACTAGTGTTTTAAGGAACAGCTTAAAAAGAGAATCCTAATGTGATTTCTTTATAATGGGTGTGTTCCTTATCTTATCCTAGTGTCTAAACTCTTCTCCATGGCTGGACCCCCAAATAATATTCCTTTACGTGCTAAGGTGTATCTAGAGAGTGGGATAGGTTTAATAACTACCCTAACTCTAACGCGTACCCTAACCCTAACCCCTACCCTAACCCTAACACGTACCCTAATTCTAACCAATACCCTAAACCGAGCCCTAACGCAAACCCTAACCCTAACCCTAACCCTAACCCATACACTACGCCGCACCCGAAGCCCTCCCCGAACCCGTACCCTAAGCCGTACCCTAAGCCTAACCCTAAGCCTAACCCTAACCCTAGGCTACCCTTGACTGCTTCTGCCTCCAATAGATTTCCTAAGCACTAGTGTTTTAAGGAACAGCTTAAAAAGAGAATCCTAATGTGATTTCTTTATAATGGGTGTGTTCCTTATCTTATCCTAGTGTCTAAACTCTTCTCCATGGCTGGACCTCGAAATAATATTCCTTTACGTGCTAAGGGGTATCTAGAGAGTGGGATAGGTTTAAAAACTACCCTAACACTAACGCGTACCCTAACCCGAACCCCTACCCTAACCCTAACACGTACCCTAATCCTAACCAATACCCTAAACCGAGCCCTAACCCTAACACTAACCCTAAACCTAACCCTAACCGATACCCTATGCAGTACCCGAAGCCCTCACCGAACCCGTACCCTAAGCCGTACCCTAAGCCGTACCCTAAGCCTAACCCTAACCCTAGGCTACCCTTGACTGCTTCTGCCTCCAATAGATTTCCTAAGCACTAGTGTTTTACGGAACAGCTTAAAAAGAGAATCCTAATGTGATTTCTTTATAATGGGTGTGTTCCTTATCTTATCCTAGTGTCAAAACTCTTCTCCATGGCTGGACCCCCAAATAATATTCCTTTACGTGCTAAGGTGTATCTAGAGAGTGGGATAGGTTTAATAACTACCCTAACCCTAAAGCGTACCCTAACCCTAACCCCTACCCTAATCCTAACATGTACCCTAATCCTAACCCGTATCCTAAACTGAGCCCTAACCCTAACACTAACCCTAACCCTAACCCTAACCCATACCCTATGCCATACCCGAACCCCTCCCCGAACCCATACCCTAAGCCGTACCCTAAGCCTAACCCTAAGCCTAACCCTAACCCTAGGCTACCCTTGACTGCTTCTGGCTCCAATAGATTTCCTAAGCACTAGTGTTTTAAGGAACAGCTTAAAAAGAGAATCCTAATGTGATTTCTTTATAATGGGTGTGTTCCTTATCTTATCCTAGTGTCTAAACTCTTCTCCATGGCTGGACCCCCAAATAATATTCCTTTACGTGCTAAGGGGTATCTAGAGAGTGGGATAGGTTTAATAACTACCCTAACCCTAATGCGTACCCTAACCCTAACCCCTACCCTAACCCTAACACGTACCCTAATCCTAAACCGTACCCTAAACCGAGCCCTAACCCTAACACTAACCCTAACCCTAACCCTAACCGATACCCTACGCAGTACCCGAAGCCCTCACGGAACCCGTACCCTAAGCCGTACCCTAAGCCTAACCCTAAGCCTAACCCTAACCCTAGGCTACTCTTGACTGCTTCTGCCTCCAATAGATTTCCTAAGCACTAGTGTTTTAAGGAACAGCTTAAAAAGAGAATCCTAATGTGATTTCTTTATAATGCGTGTGTTCCTTCTCTTATCCTAGGGCCTAAACTCTTCTCCATGGCTGGACCCCCAAATAATATTCCTTTACGTGCTAAGGCGTATCTAGAGAGTGGAATAGGTTTAATAACTACCCTAACCCTAATGCATACCCTAACCCTAACCCCTACCCTAACCCTAACACGTAACCTAATCCTAACCTGTACCCTAAACGGAGCCCTAACCCTAACCCTAACCCTAACCCATACCCTACGCCGTACCCGAAGCCCTCCCCGAACCCGTGCCCTCTCCCGTACCCTAAGTCGTACCCTAAGCCTAACCCTAACCCTAGGCTACCCTTGACTGCTTCTGCCTCCAATAGATTTCCTAAGCACTAGTGTTATAAGGAACAGCTTAAAAAGAGAATCCTAATGTGATTTCTTTATAATGGGTGTGTTCCATATCTTATCCTAGTGTCTAAACTCTTCTCCATGGATGGACCTCCAAATAGTATTCCTTTACGTGCTAAGGGGTATCTAGAGAGTGGGATAGGTTTAATAACTCCCCTAACACTAACGCGTACCCTAACCCTAACCCCTACCCTATCCCTAACACGTACCCTAATCCTAACCAATAACCTAAACCGAGCCCTAACCCTAAAACTAACCCTAACCCTAACCCTAACCCATACTCTACGCCGTACACGAAGCCCTCCCTGAACCTGTACCCTAAGCCGTACCCTAAGCCGTACCCTAAGCCTAACACTAACCCTAGGCTACCCTTGACTGCTTCTGCTCCAATAGATTTCCTAAGCACTAGTGTTTTAAGGAACAGCTTAAAAAGAGAATCCTAATGTGATTTCTTTATAATGGGTGTGTTCCTTATCTTATCCTAGTGTCTAAACTCTTCTCCATGGCTGGACCTCGAAATAATATTCCTTTACGTGCTAAGGGGTATCTAGAGAGTAAGATAGGTTTAAAAACTACCCTACCACTAACGCGTACCCAAACCCGAACCCCTACCCTAACCCTAACACGTACCCTAATCCTAACCAATACCCTAAACCGAGCCCTAAACCTAACACTAACCCTAACCCTAACCCTAACCCTAACCCATACCCTACGCCGTACCCGAAGCCCTCCCCGAACCAGTACCCTAAGCCGTACCCTAAGCCTAACCCTAAGCCTAACCATAACCCTAGGCTACCCTTGACTGCTTCTGCCTCCAATAGAATTCCTAAGCACTAGTGTTTTAAGGAACAGCTTAAAAAGTGAATCCTAATGTGATTTCTTTAAAATGGGTGTGTTCCTTATCTTATCCTAGTGTCTAAACTCTTCTCCATGGCTTGACCCCCAAATAATATTCCTTTACGTGCTAAGGGGTATCTAGAGAGTGGGATAGGTTTAATAACTACCCTAACCCTAATGCGTAAACTAACCCTAACCCCTACCCTAACCCAAACACGTAACCTAATCCTAACCCGTACCCTAAACGGAGCCCTAACCCTAACACTAACCCTAACCCTAACCCTAACCCATACCCTACGCCGTACCAGAACCCCTCCCCGAACCCGTACCCTAAGCCTAACCCCAAGCCTAACCCTAACCCTAGGCTACCCTTGACTGCTTCTGCCTCCAATAGATTTCCTAAGCACTAGTGTTTTAAAGAACAGCTTAAAAAGAGAATCCTAATGTGATTTCTTTATAATAGGTGTGTTCCTTATCTTATCCTAGTGTCTAAACTCTTCTCCATGGCTGGACCTCCAAATAGTATTCCTTTACGTGCTAAGGGGTATCTAGAGAGTGGGATAGGTTTAATAACTACCCTAACACTAACGCGTACCCTAACCCGAACCCCTACCCTAACCCTAACACGTACCCTAATCCTAACCAATACCCTAAACCGAGCCCTAACCCTAACACTAACCCTAACCCTAACCCTAACCCATACCCTACGCCGTACCCGAAGCCCTCCCCGAACCCGTACCCTAAGCCGTACCCTAAGCCTAACCCTAAGCCTAACCTTAACCCTAGGCTACCCTTGACTGCTTCTGCCTCCAATAGATTTCCTAAGCACTAGTGTTTTAAGGAACAGCTTAAAAAGAGAATCCTAATGTGATTTCTTTATAATGGGTGTGTTCCTTATCTTATCCTAGTGTCTAAACTCTTCTCCATGGCTGGACCCCCAAATAATATTCCTTTACGTGCTAAGGGGTATCTAGAGAGTGGGATAGGTTTAATAACTACCCTAACCCTAATGCGTACCCTAACCCTAACCCCTACCCTAACCCTAACACGTACCCTAATCCTAAACCGTACCCTAAACCGAGCCCTAACCCTAACACTAACCCTAACCCTAACCCTAACCCATACCCTACGCCGTACCAGAACCCCTCCCCGAACCCGTACTCTATGCCTAACCCCAAGCCTAACCCTAACCCTAGGCTACCCTTGACTGCTTCTGCCTCCAATAGATTTCCTAAGCACTAGTGTTTTAAGGAACAGCTTAAAAAGAGAATCCTAATGTGATTTCTTTATAATGGGTGTGTTCCTTATCTTATCCTAGTGTCTAAACTCTTCTCCATGGCTGGACCTCCAAATAGTATTCCTTTACGTGCTAAGGGGTATCTAGAGAGTGGGATAGGTTTAATAAGTACCCTAACACTAATGCGTACCCTAACCCTAACCCCTACCCTAACGCTAACAGGTAACCTAATCCTAACCCGTACCCTAAACGGAGCCCTAACCCTAACACTAACCCTAACCCTAACCCTAACCCATACCCTACGCCGTACCCGAAGCCCTCACCGAACCCGTACCCTAAGCCGTACCCTAAGCCTAACCCTAAGCCTAACCCTAACCCTAGGCTACCCTTGACTGCTTCTGCCTCCAATAGATTTCCTAAGCACTAGTGTTTTAAGGAACAGCTTAAAAAGAGAATCCTAATGTGATTTCTTTATAATGGGTGTGTTCCTTATCTTATCCTAGTGTCTAAACTCTTCTCCATGGCTGGACCTCGAAATAATATTCCTTTACGTGCTAAGGGGTATCTAGAGAGTGGGATAGGTTTAAAAACTACCCTAACACTAACGCGTACCCTAACCCGAACCCCTACCCTAACCCTAACACGCACCCTAATCCTAACAAATACCCTAAACCGAGCCCTAACCCTAACACTAACCCTAACCCTAACCCTAACCGATACCCTACGCAGTACCCGAAGCCCTCACCGAACCCGTACCCTAAGACGTACCCTAAGCCTTACCCTAAGCCTAACCCTAACCCTAGGCTACCCTTGACTGCTTCTGCCTCCAATAGATTTCCTAAGCACTAGTGTTTTAAGGAACAGCTTAAAAAGAGAATCCTAATGTGATTTCTTTATAATGGGTGTGTTCCTTATCTTATCCTAGTGTCTAAACTCTTGTCCATGGCTGGACCTCGAAATAATATTCCTTTACGTGCTAAGGGGTATCTAGAGAGTGGGATAGGTTTAAAAACTACCCTAACACTAACGCGTACCCTAACCCGAACCCCTATCCTAACCCTAACACGTACCCTAATCCTAACAAATACCCTAAACCGAGCCCTAACCCTAACACTAACCCTAACCGATACACTACGCAGTACCCGAAGCCCTCACCGAACCCGTACCCTAAGCCGTACCCTAAGCCTAACCCTAACCCTAGTCTACCCTTGACTGCTTCTGCCTCCAATAGATTTCCTAAGCACTAGTGTTTTAAGGAACAGCTTAAAAAGAGAATCCTAATGTGATTTCTTTATAATGGGTGTGTTCCTTATCTTATCCTAGTGTCAAAACTCTTCTCCATGGCTGGACCCCCAAATAATATTCCTTTACGTGCTCAGGTGTATCTAGAGAGTGGGATAGGTTTAATAACTACCCTAACCCTAACGCGTACCCTAACCCTAACCCCTAGCCTAATCCTAACATGTACCCTAATCCTAACCCGTGTCCTAAACTGAGCCCTAACCCTAACACTAACCCTAACCCTAACCCTAACCCATACCCTACGCCGTACCCGAACCCCTCCCCGAACCCGTACCCTATGCCGTACCCTAAGCCTAACCCTAAGCCTAAGCCTAACCCTAGGCTACCCTTGACTGCTTCTGCCTCCAATAGTTTTCCTAGGCACTAGTGTTTTAAGGAACAGCTTAAAAAGAGAATCCTAATGTGATTTCTTTATAATGGGTGTGTTCCTTATCTTATCCTAGTGTCTAAACTCTTCTCCATGGCTGGACCCCCAAATAATATTCCTTTACGTGCTAAGGGGTATCTAGAGAGTGGGATGGGTTTAATAACTACCCTAACCCTAATGCGTACCCTAACCCTAACCCCTACCCTAACCCTAACACGTACCCTAATCCTAAACCGTACCCTAAACCGAGCCCTAACCCTAACACTAACCCTACCCCTAACCCTAACCCATACCCTACGCCGTACCAGAACCCCTCCCCGAACCCGTACCCTATGCCTAAACCCAAGCCTAACCCTAACCCTAGGCTACCCTTGACTGCTTCTGCCTCCAATAGATTTCCTAAGCACTAGTGTTTTAAGGAACAGCTTAAAAAGAGAATCCTAATGTGATTTCTTTATAATGGGTGTGTTCCTTATCTTATCCTAGTGTCTAAACTCTTCTCCATGGCTGGACCTCCAAATAGTATTACTTTACGTGCTAAGGGGTATCTAGAGAGTGGGATAGGTTTAATAAGTACCCTAACACTAATGCGTACCCTAACCCTAACCCCTACCCTAACGCTAACACGTAACCTAATCCTAACCCGTACCCTAAACGGAGCCCTAACCCTAACACTAACCCTAACCCTAACCCTAACCCATACCCTACGCCGTACCCGAAGCCCTCACCGAACCCGTACCGTAAGCCGTACCCTAAGCCTAACCCTAAGCCTAACCCTAACCCTAGGCTACCCTTGACTGCTTCTGCCTCCAATAGATTTCCTAAGCACTAGTGTTTTAAGGAACAGCTTAAAAAGAGAATCCTAATGTGATTTCTTTATAATGGGTGTGTTCCTTATCTTATCCTAGTGTCTAAACTCTTCTCCATGGCTGGACCTCGAAATAATATTCCTTTACGTGCTAAGGGGTATCTAGAGAGTGGGATAGGTTTAAAAACTACCCTAACACTAACGCGTACCCTAACCCGAACCCCTACCCTAACCCTAACACGCACCCTAATCCTAACAAATACCCTAAACCGAGCCCTAACCCTAACACTAACCCTAACCCTAACCCTAACCGATACCCTAAGCAGTACCCGAAGCCCTCACCGAACCCGTACCCTAAGCCGTACCCTAAGCCTTACCCTAAGCCTAACCCTAACCCTAGGCTACCCTTGACTGCTTCTGCCTCCAATAGATTTCCTAAGCACTAGTGTTTTAAGGAACAGCTTAAAAAGAGAATCCTAATGTGATTTCTTTATAATGGGTGTGTTCCTTATCTTATCCTAGTGTCTAAACTCTTGTCCATGGCTGGACCTCGAAATAATATTCCTTTACGTGCTAAGGGGTATCTAGAGAGTGGGATAGGTTTAAAAACTACGCTAACACTAACGCGTACCCTAAACCGAACCCCTACCCTAACCCTAACACGTACCCTATTCCTAACCCGTATCCTAAACTGAGCCCTAACCCTAACACTAACCCTAACCCTAACCCTAACCCATACCCTACGCCGTACCCGAACCCCTCCCCGAACCCGTACCCTAAGCCGTACCCTAAGCCTAACCCTAAGCCTAACCCTAACCCTAGGCTACCCTTGACTGCTTCTGCCTCCAATAGTTTTCCTAGGCACTAGTGTTTTAAGGAACAGCTTAAAAAGAGAATCCTAATGTGATTTCTTTATAATGGGTGTGTTCCTTATCTTATCCTAGTGTCTAAACTCTTCTCCATGGCTGGACCCCCAAATAATATTCCTTTACGTGCTAAGGGGTATCTAGAGAGTGGGATAGGTTTAATAACTACCCTAACCCTAATGCGTACCCTAATCCTAACCCCTACCCTAACCCTAACACGTACCCTAATCCTAAACCGTACCCTAAACCGAGCCCTAAACCTAACACTAATCCTAACCCTAACCCTAACCGATACCCTACGCAGTACCCGAAGCCCTCACCGAACCCGTACCCTAAGCCGTACCCTAAGCCTAACCCTAAGCCTAACCCTAACCCTAGGCTACCCATGACTGCTTCTGCCTCCAATAGTTTTCCTAAGCACTAGTGTTTTAAGGAACAGCTTAAAAAGAGAATCCTAATGTGATTTCTTTATAATGGGTGTGTTCCTTATCTTATCCTAGTGTCTAAACTCTTCTCCATGGCTGGACCTCCAAATAGTATTACTTTACGTGCTAAGGGGTATCTAGAGAGTGGGATAGGTTTAATAAGTACCCTAACCCTAATGCGTACCCTAACCCTAACCCCTACCCTAACGCTAACACGTAACCTAATCCTAACCCGTACCCTAAACGGAGCCCTAACCCTAACACTAACCCTAACCCTAACCCTAACCCATACCCTACGCCGTACCCGAAGCCCTCACCGAACCCGTACCGTAAGCCGTACCCTAAGCCTAACCCTAAGCCTAACCCTAACCCTAGGCTACCCTTGACTGCTTCTGCCTCCAATAGATTTCCTAAGCACTAGTGTTTTAAGGAACAGCTTAAAAAGAGAATCCTAATGTGATTTCTTTATAATGGGTGTGTTCCTTATCTTATCCTAGTGTCTAAACTCTTCTCCATGGCTGGACCTCGAAATAATATTCCTTTACGTGCTAAGGGGTATCTAGAGAGTGGGATAGGTTTAAAAACTACCCTAACACTAACGCGTACCCTAACCCGAACCCCTACCCTAACCCTAACACGCACCCTAATCCTAACAAATACCCTAAACCGAGCCCTAACCCTAACACTAACCCTAACCCTAACCCTAACCGATACCCTAAGCAGTACCCGAAGCCCTCACCGAACCCGTACCCTAAGCCGTACCCTAAGCCTTACCCTAAGCCTAACCCTAACCCTAGGCTACCCTTGACTGCTTCTGCCTCCAATAGATTTCCTAAGCACTAGTGTTTTAAGGAACAGCTTAAAAAGAGAATCCTAATGTGATTTCTTTATAATGGGTGTGTTCCTTATCTTATCCTAGTGTCTAAACTCTTGTCCATGGCTGGACCTCGAAATAATATTCCTTTACGTGCTAAGGGGTATCTAGAGAGTGGGATAGGTTTAAAAACTACGCTAACACTAACGCGTACCCTAAACCGAACCCCTACCCTAACCCTAACACGTACCCTATTCCTAACCCGTATCCTAAACTGAGCCCTAACCCTAACACTAACCCTAACCCTAACCCTAACCCATACCCTACGCCGTACCCGAACCCCTCCCCGAACCCGTACCCTAAGCCGTACCCTAAGCCTAACCCTAAGCCTAACCCTAACCCTAGGCTACCCTTGACTGCTTCTGCCTCCAATAGTTTTCCTAGGCACTAGTGTTTTAAGGAACAGCTTAAAAAGAGAATCCTAATGTGATTTCTTTATAATGGGTGTGTTCCTTATCTTATCCTAGTGTCTAAACTCTTCTCCATGGCTGGACCCCCAAATAATATTCCTTTACGTGCTAAGGGGTATCTAGAGAGTGGGATAGGTTTAATAACTACCCTAACCCTAATGCGTACCCTAATCCTAACCCCTACCCTAACCCTAACACGTACCCTAATCCTAAACCGTACCCTAAACCGAGCCCTAAACCTAACACTAATCCTAACCCTAACCCTAACCGATACCCTACGCAGTACCCGAAGCCCTCACCGAACCCGTACCCTAAGCCGTACCCTAAGCCTAACCCTAAGCCTAACCCTAACCCTAGGCTACCCATGACTGCTTCTGCCTCCAATAGTTTTCCTAAGCACTAGTGTTTTAAGGAACAGCTTAAAAAGAGAATCCTAATGTGATTTCTTTATAATGGGTGTGTTCCTTATCTTATCCTAGGGCCTAAACTCTTCTCCATGGCTTGACCCCCAAATAATATTCCTTTACGTGCTAAGGGGTATCTAGAGAGTGGAATAGGTTTAATAACTACCCTAACCCTAATGCGTACCCTAACCCTAACCCCTACCCTAACCCTAACACGTAACTTAATCCTAACCCGTACCCTAAACGGAGCCCTAACCCTAACACTAACCCTAACCCTAACCCTAACCCATACCCTATGCCGTACCCGAAGCCCTCCCCGAACCCGTACCCTATGCCGTACCCTAAGCCGTACCCTAAGCCTAAGCCTAACTCTAGGCTACCCTTGACTGCTTCTGCCTCCAATAGATTTCCTAAGCACTAGTGTTTTAAGGAACAGCTTAAAAAGAGAATCCTAATGTGATTTCTTTATAATGGGTGTGTTCCTTATCTTATCCTAGTGTCTAAACTCTTCTCCATGGATGGACCTCCAAATAGTATTCCTTTACGTGCTAAGGGGTATCTAGAGAGTGGGATAGGTTTAATAACTACCCTAACACTAACGCGTACCCTAACCCTAACCCCTACCCTAACCCTAACACGTACCCTAATCCTAACCAATAACCTAAACCGAGCCCTAACCCTAACACTAACCCTAACCCTAACCCTAACCCATACCCTACGCCGTACCCGAAGCCCTCCCTGAACCTGTACCCTAAGACGTACCCTAAGCCGTACCCTAAGCCTAACCCTAACCCTAGGCTACCCTTGACTGCTTCTGCCTCCAATAGATTTCCTAAGCACTAGTGTTTTAAGGAACAGCTTAAAAAGAGAATCCTAATGTGATTTCTTTATATTGGGTGTGTTCCTTACCTTATCCTAGTGTCTAAACTCTTCTCCATGGCTGGACCTCGAAATAATATTCCTTTACGTGCTAAGGGGTATCTAGAGAGTAAGATAAGTTTAAAAACTACCCTAACACTAACGCGTACCCTAACCCGAACCCCTACCCTAACCCTAACACGTACCCTAATCCTAACCAATACACTAAACCGAGCCCTAACCCTAACACTAACCCTAACCCTAACCCTAACCCTAACCCATACCCTACGCCGTACCCGAAGCCCTCCCCGAACCCGTACCCTAAGCCGTACCCTAAGCCTAACCCTAAGCCTAACCATAACCCTAGGCTACCCTTGACTGCTTCTGCCTCCAATAGAATTCCTAAGCACTAGTGTTTTAAGGAACAGCTTAAAAAGTGAATCCTAACGTGATTTCTTTAAAATGGGTGTGTTCCTTATCTTATCCTAGTGTCTAAACTCTTCTCCATGGCTTGACCCCCAAATAATATTCCTTTACGTGCTAAGGGGTATCTAGAGAGTGGGATAGGTTTAATAACTACCCTAACCCTAATGCGTAAACTAACCCTAACCCCTACCCTAACCCTAACACGTAACCTAATCCTAACCCGTACCCTAAACGGAGCCCTAACCCTAACACTAACCCTAACCCTAACCCTAAACCATACCCTACGCCGTACCAGAACCCATCCCCGAACCCGTACCCTAAGCCTAACCCCAAGACTAACCCTAACCCTAGGCTACCCTTGACTGCTTCTTCCTCCAATAGATTTCCTAAGCACTAGTGTTTTAAAGAACAGCTTAAAAAGAGAATCCTAATGTGATTTCTTTATAATAGGTGTGTTCCTTATCGTATCCTAGTGTCTAAACTCTTCTAGATGGCTGGACCTCCAAATAGTATTCCTTTACGTGCTAAGGGGTATCTAGAGAGTGGGATAGGTTTAATAACTACCCTAACCCTAATGCGTACCCTATCCCTAACCCCTACCCTAACCCTAACACGTAACCTAATCCTAACCCGTACCCTAAACGGAGCCCTAACCCTAACACTAACCCTAACACTAAACCTAACCCATACCCTACGCCGTACCCGAAGCCCTCCCCGAACCCGTACCCTAAGCGGTACCCTAAGCCGTACCCTAAGCCTAACCCTAACCCTAGGCTACCCTTGACTGCTTCTGCCTCCAATAGATTTCCTAAGCACTAGTGTTTTAAGGAACAGCTTAAAAAGAGAATCCTAATGTGATTTCTTTATAATGGGTGTGTTCCTTATCTTATCCTAGTGTCTAAACTCTTCTCCATGGCTGGACCTCGAAATAATATTCCTTTACGTGCTAAGGGGTATCTAGAGAGTGGGATAGGTTTAAAAACTACCCTAACACTAACGCGTACCCTAACCTGAACCCCTACCCTAACCCTAACACGTACCCTAATCCTAACCAATACCCTAAACCGAGCCCTAACCCTAACACTAACCCTAACCCTAACCCTAACCCATACCCTACGCCGTACCCGAAGCCCTCCCCGAACCCGTACCCTAAGCCGTACCCTAAGCCTAACCCTAAGCCTAACCTTAACCCTAGGCTACCCTTGACTGCTTCTGCCTCCAATAGATTTCCTAAGCACTAGTGTTTTAAGGAACAGCTTAAAAAGAGAATCCTAATGTGATTTCTTTATAATGGGTGTGTTCCTTATCTTATCCTAGTGTCTAAACTCTTCTCCATGGCTGGACCTCGAAATAATATTCCTTTACGTGCTAAGGGGTATCTAGAGAGTAAGATAGGTTTAAAAACTACCCTAACACTAACGCGTACCCTAACCCGAACCCCTACCCTAACCCTAACATGTACCCTAATCCTAACCAATACCCTAAACCGAGCCCTAACCATAACACTAACCCTAACCCTAACCCTAACCCATACCCTACGCCGTACCCGAAGCCCTCCCCGAACCCGTACCCTAAGCCGTACCCTAAGCCTAACCCTAAGCCTAACCATAACCCTAGGCTACCCTTGACTGCTTCTGCCTCCAATAGAATTCCTAAGCACTAGTGTTTTAAGGAACAGCTTAAAAAGTGAATCCTAATGTGATTTCTTTAAAATGGGTGTGTTCCTTATCTTATCCTAGTGTCTAAACTCTTCTCCATGGCTGGACCCCCAAATAATATTCCTTTACGTGCTAAGGGGTATCTAGAGAGTGGGATAGGTTTAATAACTACCCTAACCCTAATGCGTAAACTAACCCTAACCCCTACCCTAACCCTAACACGTAACTTAATCCTAACCCGTACCCTAAACGGAGCCCTAACCCTAACACTAACCCTAACCCTAACCCTAACCCATACCCTACGCCGTACCAGAACCCCTCCCCGAACCCGTACCCTAAGCCTAACCCCAAGCCTAACCCTAACCCTAGGCTACCCTTGACTGCTTCTGCCTCCAATAGATTTCCTAAGCACTAGTGTTTTAAGGAACAGCTTAAAAAGAGAATCCTAATGTGATTTCTTTATAATGGGTGTGTTCCTTATTTATCCTAGTGTCTAAACTCTTCTCCATGGCTGGACCTCGAAATAATATTCCTTTACGTGCTAAGGGGTATCTAGAGAGTGGGATAGGTTTAAAAACTACCCTAACACTAACGCGTACCCTAACCCGAACCCCTACCCTAACCCTAACACGTACCCTAATCCTAACAAATACCCTAAACCGAGCCCTAACCCTAACACTAACCCTAACCCTAACCCTAACCGATACCCTACGCAGTACCCGAAGCCCTCACCGAACCCGTACCCTAAGCCGTACCATAAGCCTAACCCTAACCCTAGGCTACCCTTGACTGCTTCTGCCTCCAATAGATTTCCTAAGCACTAGTGTTTTAAGGAACAGCTTAAAAAGAGAATCCTAATGTGATTTCTTTATAATGGGTGTGTTCCTTATCTTATCCTAGTGTCAAAACTCTTCTCCATGGCTGGACCCCCAAATAATATTCCTTTACGTGCTAAGGTGTATCTAGTGAGTGGGATAGGTTTAATATCTACCCTAACCCTAACGCGTACCCTAACCCTAACCCCTAGCCTAATCCTAACATGTACCCTAATCCTAACCCGTATCCTAAACTGAGCCCTAACCCTAACACTAACCCTAACCCTAACCCTAACCCATACCCTACGCCGTACCCGAACCCCTCCCCGAACCCGTACCCTAAGCCGTACCCTAAGACTAACCCTAAGCCTAACCCTAACCCTAGGCTACCCTTAACTGCTTCTGCCTCCAATAGTTTTCCTAGGCACTAGTGTTTTAAGGAACAGCTTAAAAAGAGAATCCTAATGTGATTTCTTTATAATGGGTGTGTTCCTTATCTTATCCTAGTGTCTAAACTCTTCTCCATGGCTGGACCTCGAAATAATATTCCTTTACGTGCTAAGGGGTATCTAGAGAGTGGGATAGGTTTAAAAACTACCCAGACACTAACGCGTACCCTAACCCGAACCCCTACCCTAACCCTAACACGCACCCTAATCCTAACAAATACCCTAAACCGATCCTTAACCCTAACACTAACCCTAACCCTAACCCTAACCGATACCCTACGCAGTACCCGAAGCCCTCTCCGAACCCGTACCCTAAGCCGTACCCTAAGCCTAACCCTAAGCCTAACCATAACCCTAGGCTACCCTTGACTGCTTCTGCCTCCAATAGAATTCCTAAGCACTAGTGTTTTAAGGAACAGCTTAAAAAGTGAATCCTAATGTGATTTCTTTAAAATGGGTGTGTTCCTTATCTTATCCTAGTGTCTAAACTCTTCTCCATGGCTGAACCCCCAAATAATATTCCTTTACGTGCTAAGGGGTATCTAGAGAGTGGGATAGGTTTAATAACTACCCTAACCCTAATGCGTAACCTAACCCTAACCCCTACCCTAACCCTAACACGTAACCTAATCCTAACCCGTACCCTAAACGGAGCCCTAACACTAACACTAACCCTAACCCTAACCCTAACCCATACCCTACGCCGTACCAGAACCCCTCCCCGAACCCGTACCCTACGCCTAACCCCAAGCCTAACCCTAACCCTAGGCTACCCTTGACTGCTTCTGCCTCCAATAGATTTCCTAAGCACTAGTGTTTTAAGGAACAGCTTAAAAAGAGAATCCTAATGTGATTTCTTTATAATGGGTGTGTTCCTTATCTTATCCTAGTGTCTAAACTCTCCTCCATGGCTGGACCTCCAAATAGTATTCCTTTACGTGCTAAGGGGTATCTAGAGAGTGGGATAGGTTTAATAACTACCCTAACACTAATGCGTACCCTAACCCTAACCCCTACCCTAACCCTAACACGTAACCTAATCCTAACCCGTACCCTAAACGGAGCCCTAACCCTAACACTAACCCTAACCCTAACCCTAAACCATACCCTACGCCGTACCCGAAGCCCTCCCCGAACCCGTACCCTAAGCCGTACCCTAAGCCGTACCCTAAGCCTAACCCTAACCCTAGGCTACCCTTGACTGCTTCTGCCTCCAATAGATTTCCTAAGCACTAGTGTTTTAAGGAACAGCTTAAAAAGAGAATCCTAATGTGATTTCTTTATAATGGGTGTGTTCCTTATCTTATCTTAGTGTCTAAACTCTTCTCCATGGCTGGACCTTGAAATAATATTCCTTTACGTGCTAAGGGGTATCTAGAGAGTGGGATAGGTTTAAAAACTACCCTAACACTAACGCGTACCCTAACCCGAACCCCTACCCTAACCCTAACACGTACCCTAATCCTAACCAATACCCTAAACCGAGCCCTAACCCTAACACTAACCCTAACCCTAACCCTAACCCATACCCTACGCCGTACCCGAAGCCCTCCCCGAACCCGTACCCTAAGCCGTACCCTAAGCCTAACCCTAAGCCTAAACCTAACCCTAGGCTACCCTTGACTGCTTCTGCCTCCAATAGATTTCCTAAGCACTAGTGTTTTAAGGAACAGCTTAAAAAGAGAATCCTAATGTGATTTCTTTATAATGGGTGTGTTCCTTATCTTATCCTAGTGTCTAAACTCTTCTCCATGGCTGGACCTCGAAATAATATTCCTTTACGTGCTAAGGGGTATCTAGAGAGTGGGATAGGTTTAAAAACTACCCTAACACTAACGCGTACCCTAACCTGAACCCCTACCCTAACCCTAACACGTACCCTAATCCTAACCAACACCCTAAACCGAGCCCTAACCCTAACACTAACCCTAACCCTAACCCTAACCCATACCCTACGCCGTACCCGAACCCCTCCCCGAACCCGTACCCTAAGCCGTACCCTAAGCCTAACCCTAAGCCTAACCCTAACCCTAGGCTACCCTTGACTGCTTCTGCCTCCAATAGTTTTCCTAGGCACTAGTGTTTTAAGGAACAGCTTAAAAAGAGAATCCTAATGTGATTTCTTTATAATGGGTGTGTTCCTTATCTTATCCTAGTGTCTAAACTCTTCTCCATGGCTGGACCCCCAAATAATATTCCTTTACGTGCTAAGGGGTATCTAGAGAGTGGGATAGGTTTAATAACTACCCTAACCCTAATGCGTACCCTAATCCTAACCCCTACCCTTACCCTAACACGTACCCTAATCCTAAACCGTACCCTAAACCGAGCCCTAAACCTAACACTAATCCTAACCCTAACCCTAACCGATACCCTACGCAGTACCCGAAGCCCTCACCGAACCCGTACCCTAAGCCGTACCCTAAGCCTAACCCTAAGCCTAACCCTAACCCTAGGCTACCCATGACTGCTTCTGCCTCCAATAGTTTTCCTAAGCACTAGTGTTTTAAGGAACAGCTTAAAAAGAGAATCCTAATGTGATTTCTTTATAATGGGTGTGTTCCTTATCTTATCCTAGGGCCTAAACTCTTCTCCATGGCTTGACCCCCAAATAATATTCCTTTACGTGCTAAGGGGTATCTAGAGAGTGGAATAGGTTTAATAACTACCCTAACCCTAATGCGTACCCTAACCCTAACCCCTACCCTAACCCTAACACGTAACTTAATCCTAAACCGTACCCTAAACGGAGCCCTAACCCTAACACTAACCCTAACCCTAACCCTAACCCATACCCTACGCCGTACCCGAAGCCCTCCCCGAACCCGTACCCTATGCCGTACCCTAAGCCGTACCCTAAGCCTAAGCCTAACTCTAGGCTACCCTTGACTGCTTCTGCCTCCAATAGATTTCCTAAGCACTAGTGTTTTAAGGAACAGCTTAAAAAGAGAATCCTAATGTGATTTCTTTATAATGGGTGTGTTCCTTATCTTATCCTAGTGTCTAAACTCTTCTCCATGGATGGACCTCCAAATAGTATTCCTTTACGTGCTAAGGGGTATCTAGAGAGTGGGATAGGTTTAATAACTACCCTAACACTAACGCGTACCCTAACCCTAACCCCTACCCTAACCCTAACACGTACCCTAATCCTAACCAATAACCTAAAGCGAGCCCTAACCCTAACACTAACCCTAACCCTAACCCTAACCCATACCCTACGCCGTACCCGAAGCCCTCCCTGAACCTGTACCCTAAGACGTACCCTAAGCCGTACCCTAAGCCTAACCCTAACCCTAGGCTACCCTTGACTGCTTCTGCCTCCAATAGATTTCCTAAGCACTTGTGTTTTAAGGAACAGCTTAAAAAGAGAATCCTAATGTGATTTCTTTATATTGGGTGTGTTCCTTATCTTATCCTAGTGTCTAAACTCTTCTCCATGGCTGGACCTCGAAATAATATTCCTTTACGTGCTAAGGGGTATCTAGAGAGTAAGATAAGTTTAAAAACTACCCTAACACTAACGCGTACCCTAACCCGAACCCCTACCCTAACCCTAACACGTACCCTAATCCTAACCAATACACTAAACCGAGCCCTAACCCTAACACTAACCCTAACCCTAACCCTAACCCTAACCCATACCCTACGCCGTACCCGAAGCCCTCCCCGAACCCGTACCCTAAGCCGTACCCTAAGCCTAACCCTAAGCCTAACCATAACCCTAGGCTACCCTTGACTGCTTCTGCCTCCAATAGAATTCCTAAGCACTAGTGTTTTAAGGAACAGCTTAAAAAGTGAATCCTAACGTGATTTCTTTAAAATGGGTGTGTTCCTTATCTTATCCTAGTGTCTAAACTCTTCTCCATGGCTTGACCCCCAAATAATATTCCTTTACGTGCTAAGGGGTATCTAGAGAGTGGGATAGGTTTAATAACTACCCTAACCCTAATGCGTAAACTAACCCTAACCCCTACCCTAACCCTAACACGTAACCTAATCCTAACCCGTACCCTAAACGGAGCCCTAACCCTAACACTAACCCTAACCCTAACCCTAACCCATACCCTACGCCGTACCAGAACCCATCCCCGAACCCGTACCCTAAGCCTAACCCCAAGCCTAACCCTAACCCTAGGCTACCCTTGACTGCTTCTGCCTCCAATAGATTTCCTAAGCACTAGTGTTTTAAGGAACAGCTTAAAAAGAGAATCCTAATGTGATTTCTTTATAATGGGTGTGTTCCTTATTTATCCTAGTGTCTAAACTCTTCTCCATGGCTGGACCTCGAAATAATATTCTTTTACGTGCTAAGGGGTATCTAGAGAGTGGGATAGGTTTAAAAACTACCCTAACACTAACGCGTACCCTAACCCGAACCCCTACCCTAACCCTAACACGTACCCTAATCCTAACAAATACCCTAAACCGAGCCCTAACCCTAACACTAACCCTAACCCTAACCCTAACCGATACCCTACGCAGTACCCGAAGCCCTCACCGAACCCGTACCCTAAGCCGTACCATAAGCCTAACCCTAACCCTAGGCTACCCTTGACTGCTTCTGCCTCCAATAGATTTCCTAAGCACTAGTGTTTTAAGGAACAGCTTAAAAAGAGAATCCTAATGTGATTTCTTTATAATGGGTGTGTTCCTTATCTTATCCTAGTGTCTAAACTCTTCTCCATGGCTGGACCCCCAAATAATATTCCTTTACGTGCTAAGGGGTATCTAGAGAGTGGGATAGGTTTAATAACTACCCTAACCCTAATGCGTACCCTAATCCTAACCCCTACCCTTACCCTAACACGTACCCTAATCCTAAACCGTACCCTAAACCGAGCCCTAAACCTAACACTAATCCTAACCCTAACCCTAACCGATACCCTACGCAGTACCCGAAGCCCTCACCGAACCCGTACCCTAAGCCGTACCCTAAGCCTAACCCTAAGCCTAACCCTAACCCTAGGCTACCCATGACTGCTTCTGCCTCCAATAGTTTTCCTAAGCACTAGTGTTTTAAGGAACAGCTTAAAAAGAGAATCCTAATGTGATTTCTTTATAATGGGTGTGTTCCTTATCTTATCCTAGGGCCTAAACTCTTCTCCATGGCTTGACCCCCAAATAATATTCCTTTACGTGCTAAGGGGTATCTAGAGAGTGGAATAGGTTTAATAACTACCCTAACCCTAATGCGTACCCTAACCCTAACCCCTACCCTAACCCTAACACGTAACTTAATCCTAAACCGTACCCTAAACGGAGCCCTAACCCTAACACTAACCCTAACCCTAACCCTAACCCATACCCTACGCCGTACCCGAAGCCCTCCCCGAACCCGTACCCTATGCCGTACCCTAAGCCGTACCCTAAGCCTAAGCCTAACTCTAGGCTACCCTTGACTGCTTCTGCCTCCAAAAGATTTCCTAAGCACTAGTGTTTTAAGGAACAGCTTAAAAAGAGAATCCTAATGTGATTTCTTTATAATGGGTGTGTTCCTTATCTTATCCTAGTGTCTAAACTCTTCTCCATGGATGGACCTCCAAATAGTATTCCTTTACGTGCTAAGGGGTATCTAGAGAGTGGGATAGGTTTAATAACTACCCTAACACTAACGCGTACCCTAACCCTAACCCCTACCCTAACCCTAACACGTACCCTAATCCTAACCAATAACCTAAACCGAGCCCTAACCCTAACACTAACCCTAACCCTAACCCTAACCCATACCCTACGCCGTACCCGAAGCCCTCCCTGAACCTGTACCCTAAGACGTACCCTAAGCCGTACCCTAAGCCTAACCCTAACCCTAGGCTACCCTTGACTGCTTCTGCCTCCAATAGATTTCCTAAGCACTTGTGTTTTAAGGAACAGCTTAAAAAGAGAATCCTAATGTGATTTCTTTATATTGGGTGTGTTCCTTATCTTATCCTAGTGTCTAAACTCTTCTCCATGGCTGGACCTCGAAATAATATTCCTTTACGTGCTAAGGGGTATCTAGAGAGTAAGATAAGTTTAAAAACTACCCTAACACTAACGCGTACCCTAACCCGAACCCCTACCCTAACCCTAACACGTACCCTAATCCTAACCAATACACTAAACCGAGCCCTAACCCTAACACTAACCCTAACCCTAACCCTAACCCTAACCCATACCCTACGCCGTACCCGAAGCCCTCCCCGAACCCGTACCCTAAGCCGTACCCTAAGCCTAACCCTAAGCCTAACCATAACCCTAGGCTACCCTTGACTGCTTCTGCCTCCAATAGAATTCCTAAGCACTAGTGTTTTAAGGAACAGCTTAAAAAGTGAATCCTAACGTGATTTCTTTAAAATGGGTGTGTTCCTTATCTTATCCTAGTGTCTAAACTCTTCTCCATGGCTTGACCCCCAAATAATATTCCTTTACGTGCTAAGGGGTATCTAGAGAGTGGGATAGGTTTAATAACTACCCTAACCCTAATGCGTAAACTAACCCTAACCCCTACCCTAACCCTAACACGTAACCTAATCCTAACCCGTACCCTAAACGGAGCCCTAACCCTAACACTAACCCTAACCCTAACCCTAACCCATACCCTACGCCGTACCCGAACCCCTCCCCGAACCCGTACCCTAAGCCGTACCCTAAGCCTAACCCTAAGCCTAACCCTAACCCTAGGCTACCCTTGACTGCTTCTGCCTCCAATAGTTTTCCTAGGCACTAGTGTTTTAAGGAACAGCTTAAAAAGAGAATCCTAATGTGATTTCTTTATAATGGGTGTGTTCCTTATCTTATCCTAGTGTCTAAACTCTTCTCCATGGCTGGACCCCCAAATAATATTCCTTTACGTGCTAAGGGGTATCTAGAGAGTGGGATAGGTTTAATAACTACCCTAACCCTAATGCGTACCCTAATCCTAACCCCTACCCTTACCCTAACACGTACCCTAATCCTAAACCGTACCCTAAACCGAGCCCTAAACCTAACACTAATCCTAACCCTAACCCTAACCGATACCCTACGCAGTACCCGAAGCCCTCACCGAACCCGTACCCTAAGCCGTACCCTAAGCCTAACCCTAAGCCTAACCCTAACCCTAGGCTACCCATGACTGCTTCTGCCTCCAATAGTTTTCCTAAGCACTAGTGTTTTAAGGAACAGCTTAAAAAGAGAATCCTAATGTGATTTCTTTATAATGGGTGTGTTCCTTATCTTATCCTAGTGTCTAAACTCTTCTCCATGGCTGGACCTCGAAATAATATTCCTTTACGTGCTAAGGGGTATCTAGAGAGTGGGATAGGTTTAAAAACTACCCTAACACTAACGCGTACCCTAACCTGAACCCCTACCCTAACCCTAACACGTACCCTAATCCTAACCAATACCCTAAACCGAGCCCTAACCCTAACACTAACCCTAACCCTAACCCTAACCCTAACCCATACCCTACGCCGTACCCGAAGCCCTCCCCGAACCCGTACCCTAAGCCGTACCCTAAGCCTAACCCTAAGCCTAACCTTAACCCTAGGCTACCCTTGACTGCTTCTGCCTCCAATAGATTTCCTAAGCACTAGTGTTTTAAGGAACAGCTTAAAAAGAGAATCCTAATGTGATTTCTTTATAATGGGTGTGTTCCTTATCTTATCCTAGTGTCTAAACTCTTCTCCATGGCTGGACCTCGAAATAATATTCCTTTACGTGCTAAGGGGTATCTAGAGAGTAAGATAGGTTTAAAAACTACCCTAACACTAACGCGTACCCTAACCCGAACCCCTACCCTAACCCTAACATGTACCCTAATCCTAACCAATACCCTAAACCGAGCCCTAACCCTAACACTAACCCTAACCCTAACCCTAACCCATACCCTACGCCGTACCCGAATCCCTCCCCGAACCCGTACCCTAAGCCGTACCCTAAGCCTAACCCTAAGCCTAACCATAACCCTAGGCTACCCTTGACTGCTTCTGCCTCCAATAGAATTCCTAAGCACTAGTGTTTTAAGGAACAGCTTAAAAAGTGAATCCTAATGTGATTTCTTTAAAATGGGTGTGTTCCTTATCTTATCCTAGTGTCTAAACTCTTCTCCATGGCTGGACCCCCAAATAATATTCCTTTACGTGCTAAGGGGTATCTAGAGAGTGGGATAGGTTTAATAACTACCCTAACCCTAATGCGTAAACTAACCCTAACCCCTACCCTAACCCTAACACGTAACTTAATCCTAACCCGTACCCTAAACGGAGCCCTAACACTAACACTAACCCTAACCCTAACCCTAACCCATACCCTACGCCGTACCAGAACCCCTCCCCGAACCCGTACCCTAAGCCTAACCCCAAGCCTAACCCTAACCCTAGGCTACCCTTGACTGCTTCTGCCTCCAATAGATTTCCTAAGCACTAGTGTTTTAAGGAACAGCTTAAAAAGAGAATCCTAATGTGATTTCTTTATAATGGGTGTGTTCCTTATTTATCCTAGTGTCTAAACTCTTCTCCATGGCTGGACCTCGAAATAATATTCTTTTACGTGCTAAGGGGTATCTAGAGAGTGGGATAGGTTTAAAAACTACCCTAACACTAACGCGTACCCTAACCCGAACCCCTACCCTAACCCTAACACGTACCCTAATCCTAACAAATACCCTAAACCGAGCCCTAACCCTAACACTAACCCTAACCCTAACCCTAACCGATACCCTACGCAGTACCCGAAGCCCTCACCGAACCCGTACCCTAAGCCGTACCATAAGCCTAACCCTAACCCTAGGCTACCCTTGACTGCTTCTGCCTCCAATAGATTTCCTAAGCACTAGTGTTTTAAGGAACAGCTTAAAAAGAGAATCCTAATGTGATTTCTTTATAATGGGTGTGTTCCTTATCTTATCCTAGTGTCAAAACTCTTCTCCATGGCTGGACCCCCAAATAATATTCCTTTACGTGCTAAGGTGTATCTAGTGAGTGGGATAGGTTTAATATCTACCCTAACCCTAACGCGTACCCTAACCCTAACCCCTAGCCTAATCCTAACATGTACCCTAATCCTAACCCGTATCCTAAACTGAGCCCTAACCCTAACACTAACCCTAACCCTAACCCTAACCCATACCCTACGCCGTACCCGAACCCCTC
Organism: Balaenoptera physalus; assembly: GCF_965194825.1. Taxonomy (NCBI): domain Eukaryota; kingdom Metazoa; phylum Chordata; class Mammalia; order Artiodactyla; family Balaenopteridae; genus Balaenoptera; species Balaenoptera physalus. The sequence continues at coordinate 27,827 of NW_028126012.1, forward strand.
CCCGAACCCGTACCCTAAGCCGTACCCTAAGACTAACCCTAAGCCTAACCCTAACCCTAGGCTACCCTTAACTGCTTCTGCCTCCAATAGTTTTCCTAGGCACTAGTGTTTTAAGGAACAGCTTAAAAAGAGAATCCTAATGTGATTTCTTTATAATGGGTGTGTTCCTTATCTTATCCTAGTGTCTAAACTCTTCTCCATGGCTGGACCTCGAAATAATATTCCTTTACGTGCTAAGGGGTATCTAGAGAGTGGGATAGGTTTAAAAACTACCCAGACACTAACGCGTACCCTAACCCGAACCCCTACCCTAACCCTAACACGCACCCTAATCCTAACAAATACCCTAAACCGATCCTTAACCCTAACACGAACCCTAACCCTAACCCTAACCGATACCCTACGCAGTACCCGAAGCCCTCTCCGAACCCGTACCCTAAGCCGTACCCTAAGCCTAACCCTAAGCCTAACCATAACCCTAGGCTACCCTTGACTGCTTCTGCCTCCAATAGAATTCCTAAGCACTAGTGTTTTAAGGAACAGCTTAAAAAGTGAATCCTAATGTGATTTCTTTAAAATGGGTGTGTTCCTTATCTTATCCTAGTGTCTAAACTCTTCTCCATGGCTGAACCCCCAAATAATATTCCTTTACGTGCTAAGGGGTATCTAGAGAGTGGGATAGGTTTAATAACTACCCTAACCCTAATGCGTAAACTAACCCTAACACCTACCCTAACCCTAACACGTAACCTAATCCTAACCCGTACCCTAAACGGAGCCCTAACACTAACACTAACCCTAACCCTAACCCTAACCCATACCCTACGCCGTACCAGAACCCCTCCCCGAACCCGTACCCTAAGCCTAACCCCAAGCCTAACCCTAACCCTAGGCTACCCTTGACTGCTTCTGCCTCCAATAGATTTCCTAAGCACTAGTGTTTTAAGGAACAGCTTAAAAAGAGAATCCTAATGTGATTTCTTTATAATGGGTGTGTTCCTTATCTTATCCTAGTTTCTAAACTCTCCTCCATGGCTGGACCTCCAAATAGTATTCCTTTACGTGCTAAGGGGTATCTAGAGAGTGGGATAGGTTTAATAACTACCCTAACACTAATGCGTACCCTAACCCTAACCCCTACCCTAACCCTAACACGTAACCTAATCCTAACCCGTACCCTAAACGGAGCCCTAACCCTAACACTAACCCTAACCCTAACCCTAAACCATACCCTACGCCGTACCCGAAGCCCTCCCCGAACCCGTACCCTAAGCCGTACCCTAAGCCGTACCCTAAGCCTAACCCTAACCCTAGGCTACCCTTGACTGCTTCTGCCTCCAATAGATTTCCTAAGCACTAGTGTTTTAAGGAACAGCTTAAAAAGAGAATCCTAATGTTATTTCTTTATAATGGGTGTGTTCCTTATCTTATCTTAGTGTCTAAACTCTTCTCCATGGCTGGACCTTGAAATAATATTCCTTTACGTGCTAAGGGGTATCTAGAGAGTGGGATAGGTTTAAAAACTACCCTAACACTAACGCGTACCCTAACCAGAACCCCTACCCTAACCCTAACACGTACCCTAATCCTAACCAATACCCTAAACCGAGCCCTAACCCTAACACTAACCCTAACCCTAACCCTAACCCATACCCTACGCCGTACCCAAAGCCTTCCCCAAACCCGTACCCTAAGCCGTACCCTAAGCCTTACCCTAAGCCTAACCCTAACCCTAGGCTACCCTTGACTGCTTCTGCCTCCAATAGATTTCCTAAGCACTAGTGTTTTAAGGAACAGCTTAAAAAGAGAATCCTAATGTGATTTCTTTATAATGGGTGTGTTCCTTATCTTATCCTAGTGTCTAAACTCTTCTCCATGGCTGGACCTCGAAATAATATTCCTTTACGTGCTAAGGGGTATCTAGAGAGTGGGATAGGTTTAAAAACTACCCAGACACTAACGCGTACCCTAACCCGAACCCCTACCCTAACCCTAACACGCACCCTAATCCTAACAAATACCCTAAACCGATCCTTAACCCTAACACTAACCCTAACCCTAACCCTAACCGATACCCTACGCAGTACCCGAAGCCCTCTCCGAACCCGTACCCTAAGCCGTACCCTAAGCCTAACCCTAAGCCTAACCATAACCCTAGGCTACCCTTGACTGCTTCTGCCTCCAATAGAATTCCTAAGCACTAGTGTTTTAAGGAACAGCTTAAAAAGTGAATCCTAATGTGATTTCTTTAAAATGGGTGTGTTCCTTATCTTATCCTAGTGTCTAAACTCTTCTCCATGGCTGAACCCCCAAATAATATTCCTTTACGTGCTAAGGGGTATCTAGAGAGTGGGATAGGTTTAATAACTACCCTAACCCTAATGCGTAACCTAACCCTAACCCCTACCCTAACCCTAACACGTAACCTAATCCTAACCCGTACCCTAAACGGAGCCCTAACACTAACACTAACCCTAACCCTAACCCTAACCCATACCCTACGCCGTACCAGAACCCCTCCCCGAACCCGTACCCTACGCCTAACCCCAAGCCTAACCCTAACCCTAGGCTACCCTTGACTGCTTCTGCCTCCAATAGATTTCCTAAGCACTAGTGTTTTAAGGAACAGCTTAAAAAGAGAATCCTAATGTGATTTCTTTATAATGGGTGTGTTCCTTATCTTATCCTAGTGTCTAAACTCTCCTCCATGGCTGGACCTCCAAATAGTATTCCTTTACGTGCTAAGGGGTATCTAGAGAGTGGGATAGGTTTAATAACTACCCTAACACTAATGCGTACCCTAACCCTAACCCCTACCCTAACCCTAACACGTAACCTAATCCTAACCCGTACCCTAAACGGAGCCCTAACCCTAACACTAACCCTAACCCTAACCCTAAACCATACCCTACGCCGTACCCGAAGCCCTCCCCGAACCCGTACCCTAAGCCGTACCCTAAGCCGTACCCTAAGCCTAACCCTAACCCTAGGCTACCCTTGACTGCTTCTGCCTCCAATAGATTTCCTAAGCACTAGTGTTTTAAGGAACAGCTTAAAAAGAGAATCCTAATGTGATTTCTTTATAATGGGTGTGTTCCTTATCTTATCTTAGTGTCTAAACTCTTTTCCATGGCTGGACCTTGAAATAATATTCCTTTACGTGCTAAGGGGTATCTAGAGAGTGGGATAGGTTTAAAAACTACCCTAACACTAACGCGTACCCTAACCCGAACCCCTACCCTAACCCTAACACGTACCCTAATCCTAACCAATACCCTAAACCGAGCCCTAACCCTAACACTAACCCTAACCCTAACCCTAACCCATACCCTACGCCGTACCCGAAGCCCTCCCCGAACCCGTACCCTAAGCCGTACCCTAAGCCTAACCCTAAGCCTAAACCTAACCCTAGGCTACCCTTGACTGCTTCTGCCTCCAATAGATTTCCTAAGCACTAGTGTTTTAAGGAACAGCTTAAAAAGAGAATCCTAATGTGATTTCTTTATAATGGGTGTGTTCCTTATCTTATCCTAGTGTCTAAACTCTTCTCCATGGCTGGACCTCGAAATAATATTCCTTTACGTGCTAAGGGGTATCTAGAGAGTGGGATAGGTTTAAAAACTACCCTAACACTAACGCGTACCCTAACCTGAACCCCTACCCTAACCCTAACACGTACCCTAATCCTAACCAACACCCTAAACCGAGCCCTAACCCTAACACTAACCCTAACCCTAACCCTAACCCATACCCTACGCCGTACCCGAACCCCTCCCCGAACCCGTACCCTAAGCCGTACCCTAAGCCTAACCCTAAGCCTAACCCTAACCCTAGGCTACCCTTGACTGCTTCTGCCTCCAATAGTTTTCCTAGGCACTAGTGTTTTAAGGAACAGCTTAAAAAGAGAATCCTAATGTGATTTCTTTATAATGGGTGTGTTCCTTATCTTATCCTAGTGTCTAAACTCTTCTCCATGGCTGGACCCCCAAATAATATTCCTTTACGTGCTAAGGGGTATCTAGAGAGTGGGATAGGTTTAATAACTACCCTAACCCTAATGCGTACCCTAATCCTAACCCCTACCCTTACCCTAACACGTACCCTAATCCTAAACCGTACCCTAAACCGAGCCCTAAACCTAACACTAATCCTAACCCTAACCCTAACCGATACCCTACGCAGTACCCGAAGCCCTCACCGAACCCGTACCCTAAGCCGTACCCTAAGCCTAACCCTAAGCCTAACCCTAACCCTAGGCTACCCATGACTGCTTCTGCCTCCAATAGTTTTCCTAAGCACTAGTGTTTTAAGGAACAGCTTAAAAAGAGAATCCTAATGTGATTTCTTTATAATGGGTGTGTTCCTTATCTTATCCTAGGGCCTAAACTCTTCTCCATGGCTTGACCCCCAAATAATATTCCTTTACGTGCTAAGGGGTATCTAGAGAGTGGAATAGGTTTAATAACTACCCTAACCCTAATGCGTACCCTAACCCTAACCCCTACCCTAACCCTAACACGTAACTTAATCCTAAACCGTACCCTAAACGGAGCCCTAACCCTAACACTAACCCTAACCCTAACCCTAACCCATACCCTACGCCGTACCCGAAGCCCTCCCCGAACCCGTACCCTATGCCGTACCCTAAGCCGTACCCTAAGCCTAAGCCTAACTCTAGGCTACCCTTGACTGCTTCTGCCTCCAATAGATTTCCTAAGCACTAGTGTTTTAAGGAACAGCTTAAAAAGAGAATCCTAATGTGATTTCTTTATAATGGGTGTGTTCCTTATCTTATCCTAGTGTCTAAACTCTTCTCCATGGATGGACCTCCAAATAGTATTCCTTTACGTGCTAAGGGGTATCTAGAGAGTGGGATAGGTTTAATAACTACCCTAACACTAACGCGTACCCTAACCCTAACCCCTACCCTAACCCTAACACGTACCCTAATCCTAACCAATAACCTAAAGCGAGCCCTAACCCTAACACTAACCCTAACCCTAACCCTAACCCATACCCTACGCCGTACCCGAAGCCCTCCCTGAACCTGTACCCTAAGACGTACCCTAAGCCGTACCCTAAGCCTAACCCTAACCCTAGGCTACCCTTGACTGCTTCTGCCTCCAATAGATTTCCTAAGCACTTGTGTTTTAAGGAACAGCTTAAAAAGAGAATCCTAATGTGATTTCTTTATATTGGGTGTGTTCCTTATCTTATCCTAGTGTCTAAACTCTTCTCCATGGCTGGACCTCGAAATAATATTCCTTTACGTGCTAAGGGGTATCTAGAGAGTAAGATAAGTTTAAAAACTACCCTAACACTAACGCGTACCCTAACCCGAACCCCTACCCTAACCCTAACACGTACCCTAATCCTAACCAATACACTAAACCGAGCCCTAACCCTAACACTAACCCTAACCCTAACCCTAACCCTAACCCATACCCTACGCCGTACCCGAAGCCCTCCCCGAACCCGTACCCTAAGCCGTACCCTAAGCCTAACCCTAAGCCTAACCATAACCCTAGGCTACCCTTGACTGCTTCTGCCTCCAATAGAATTCCTAAGCACTAGTGTTTTAAGGAACAGCTTAAAAAGTGAATCCTAACGTGATTTCTTTAAAATGGGTGTGTTCCTTATCTTATCCTAGTGTCTAAACTCTTCTCCATGGCTTGACCCCCAAATAATATTCCTTTACGTGCTAAGGGGTATCTAGAGAGTGGGATAGGTTTAATAACTACCCTAACCCTAATGCGTAAACTAACCCTAACCCCTACCCTAACCCTAACACGTAACCTAATCCTAACCCGTACCCTAAACGGAGCCCTAACCCTAACACTAACCCTAACCCTAACCCTAACCCATACCCTACGCCGTACCAGAACCCATCCCCGAACCCGTATCCTAAACCTAACCCCAAGCCTAACCCTAACCCTAGGCTACCCTTGACTGCTTCTTCCTCCAATAGATTTCCTAAGCACTAGTGTTTTAAAGAACAGCTTAAAAAGAGAATCCTAATGTGATTTCTTTATAATAGGTGTGTTCCTTATCGTATCCTAGTGTCTAAACTCTTCTCCATGGCTGGACCTCCTAATAGTATTCCTTTACGTGCTAAGGGGTATCTAGAGAGTGGGATAGGTTTAATAACTACCCTAACCCTAATGCGTACCCTAACCCTAACCCCTACCCTAACCCTAACACGTAACCTAATCCTAACCCGTACCCTAAACGGAGCCCTAACCCTAACACTAACCCTAACACTAACCCTAACCCATACCCTACGCCGTACCCGAAGCCCTCCCCGAACCCGTACCCTAAGCCGTACCCTAAGCCGTACCCTAAGCCTAACCCTAACCCTAGGCTACCCTTGACTGCTTCTGCCTCCAATAGATTTCCTAAGCACTAGTGTTTTAAGGAACAGCTTAAAAAGAGAATCCTAATGTGATTTCTTTATAATGGGTGTGTTCCTTATCTTATCCTAGTGTCTAAACTCTTCTCCATGGCTGGACCTCGAAATAATATTCCTTTACGTGCTAAGGGGTATCTAGAGAGTGGGATAGGTTTAAAAACTACCCTAACACTAACGCGTACCCTAACCTGAACCCCTACCCTAACCCTAACACGTACCCTAATCCTAACCAATACCCTAAACCGAGCCCTAACCCTAACACTAACCCTAACCCTAACCCTAACCCTAACCCATACCCTACGCCGTACCCGAAGCCCTCCCCGAACCCGTACCCTAAGCCGTACCCTAAGCCTAACCCTAAGCCTAACCTTAACCCTAGGCTACCCTTGACTGCTTCTGCCTCCAATAGATTTCCTAAGCACTAGTGTTTTAAGGAACAGCTTAAAAAGTGAATCCTAATGTGATTTCTTTAAAATGGGTGTGTTCCTTATCTTATCCTAGTGTCTAAACTCTTCTCCATGGCTGGACCCCCAAATAATATTCCTTTACGTGCTAAGGGGTATCTAGAGAGTGGGATAGGTTTAATAACTACCCTAACCCTAATGCGTAAACTAACCCTAACCCCTACCCTAACCCTAACACGTAACTTAATCCTAACCCGTACCCTAAACGGAGCCCTAACACTAACACTAACCCTAACCCTAACCCTAACCCATACCCTACGCCGTACCAGAACCCCTCCCCGAACCCGTACCCTAAGCCTAACCCCAAGCCTAACCCTAACCCTAGGCTACCCTTGACTGCTTCTGCCTCCAATAGATTTCCTAAGCACTAGTGTTTTAAGGAACAGCTTAAAAAGAGAATCCTAATGTGATTTCTTTATAATGGGTGTGTTCCTTATTTATCCTAGTGTCTAAACTCTTCTCCATGGCTGGACCTCGAAATAATATTCTTTTACGTGCTAAGGGGTATCTAGAGAGTGGGATAGGTTTAAAAACTACCCTAACACTAACGCGTACCCTAACCCGAACCCCTACCCTAACCCTAACACGTACCCTAATCCTAACAAATACCCTAAACCGAGCCCTAACCCTAACACTAACCCTAACCCTAACCCTAACCGATACCCTACGCAGTACCCGAAGCCCTCACCGAACCCGTACCCTAAGCCGTACCATAAGCCTAACCCTAACCCTAGGCTACCCTTGACTGCTTCTGCCTCCAATAGATTTCCTAAGCACTAGTGTTTTAAGGAACAGCTTAAAAAGAGAATCCTAATGTGATTTCTTTATAATGGGTGTGTTCCTTATCTTATCCTAGTGTCTAAACTCTTCTCCATGGCTGGACCCCCAAATAATATTCCTTTACGTGCTAAGGGGTATCTAGAGAGTGGGATAGGTTTAATAACTACCCTAACCCTAATGCGTACCCTAATCCTAACCCCTACCCTTACCCTAACACGTACCCTAATCCTAAACCGTACCCTAAACCGAGCCCTAAACCTAACACTAATCCTAACCCTAACCCTAACCGATACCCTACGCAGTACCCGAAGCCCTCACCGAACCCGTACCCTAAGCCGTACCCTAAGCCTAACCCTAAGCCTAACCCTAACCCTAGGCTACCCATGACTGCTTCTGCCTCCAATAGTTTTCCTAAGCACTAGTGTTTTAAGGAACAGCTTAAAAAGAGAATCCTAATGTGATTTCTTTATAATGGGTGTGTTCCTTATCTTATCCTAGGGCCTAAACTCTTCTCCATGGCTTGACCCCCAAATAATATTCCTTTACGTGCTAAGGGGTATCTAGAGAGTGGAATAGGTTTAATAACTACCCTAACCCTAATGCGTACCCTAACCGTAACCCCTACCCTAACCCTAACACGTAACTTAATCCTAAACCGTACCCTAAACGGAGCCCTAACCCTAACACTAACCCTAACCCTAACCCTAACCCATACCCTACGCCGTACCCGAAGCCCTCCCCGAACCCGTACCCTATGCCGTACCCTAAGCCGTACCCTAAGCCTAAGCCTAACTCTAGGCTACCCTTGACTGCTTCTGCCTCCAAAAGATTTCCTAAGCACTAGTGTTTTAAGGAACAGCTTAAAAAGAGAATCCTAATGTGATTTCTTTATAATGGGTGTGTTCCTTATCTTATCCTAGTGTCTAAACTCTTCTCCATGGATGGACCTCCAAATAGTATTCCTTTACGTGCTAAGGGGTATCTAGAGAGTGGGATAGGTTTAATAACTACCCTAACACTAACGCGTACCCTAACCCTAACCCCTACCCTAACCCTAACACGTACCCTAATCCTAACCAATAACCTAAACCGAGCCCTAACCCTAACACTAACCCTAACCCTAACCCTAACCCATACCCTACGCCGTACCCGAAGCCCTCCCTGAACCTGTACCCTAAGACGTACCCTAAGCCGTACCCTAAGCCTAACCCTAACCCTAGGCTACCCTTGACTGCTTCTGCCTCCAATAGATTTCCTAAGCACTTGTGTTTTAAGGAACAGCTTAAAAAGAGAATCCTAATGTGATTTCTTTATATTGGGTGTGTTCCTTATCTTATCCTAGTGTCTAAACTCTTCTCCATGGCTGGACCTCGAAATAATATTCCTTTACGTGCTAAGGGGTATCTAGAGAGTAAGATAAGTTTAAAAACTACCCTAACACTAACGCGTACCCTAACCCGAACCCCTACCCTAACCCTAACACGTACCCTAATCCTAACCAATACACTAAACCGAGCCCTAACCCTAACACTAACCCTAACCCTAACCCTAACCCTAACCCATACCCTACGCCGTACCCGAAGCCCTCCCCGAACCCGTACCCTAAGCCGTACCCTAAGCCTAACCCTAAGCCTAACCATAACCCTAGGCTACCCTTGACTGCTTCTGCCTCCAATAGAATTCCTAAGCACTAGTGTTTTAAGGAACAGCTTAAAAAGTGAATCCTAACGTGATTTCTTTAAAATGGGTGTGTTCCTTATCTTATCCTAGTGTCTAAACTCTTCTCCATGGCTTGACCCCCAAATAATATTCCTTTACGTGCTAAGGGGTATCTAGAGAGTGGGATAGGTTTAATAACTACCCTAACCCTAATGCGTAAACTAACCCTAACCCCTACCCTAACCCTAACACGTAACCTAATCCTAACCCGTACCCTAAACGGAGCCCTAACCCTAACACTAACCCTAACCCTAACCCTAACCCATACCCTACGCCGTACCAGAACCCATCCCCGAACCCGTACCCTAAGCCTAACCCCAAGCCTAACCCTAACCCTAGGCTACCCTTGACTGCTTCTTCCTCCAATAGATTTCCTAAGCACTAGTGTTTTAAAGAACAGCTTAAAAAGAGAATCCTAATGTGATTTCTTTATAATAGGTGTGTTCCTTATCGTATCCTAGTGTCTAAACTCTTCTCCATGGCTGGACCTCCTAATAGTATTCCTTTACGTGCTAAGGGGTATCTAGAGAGTGGGATAGGTTTAATAACTACCCTAACCCTAATGCGTACCCTAACCCTAACCCCTACCCTAACCCTAACACGTAACCTAATCCTAACCCGTACCCTAAACGGAGCCCTAACCCTAACACTAACCCTAACACTAACCCTAACCCATACCCTACGCCGTACCCGAAGCCCTCCCCGAACCCGTACCCTAAGCCGTACCCTAAGCCGTACCCTAAGCCTAACCCTAACCCTAGGCTACCCTTGACTGCTTCTGCCTCCAATAGATTTCCTAAGCACTAGTGTTTTAAGGAACAGCTTAAAAAGAGAATCCTAATGTGATTTCTTTATAATGGGTGTGTTCCTTATCTTATCCTAGTGTCTAAACTCTTCTCCATGGCTGGACCTCGAAATAATATTCCTTTACGTGCTAAGGGGTATCTAGAGAGTGGGATAGGTTTAAAAACTACCCTAACACTAACGCGTACCCTAACCTGAACCCCTACCCTAACCCTAACACGTACCCTAATCCTAACCAATACCCTAAACCGAGCCCTAACCCTAACACTAACCCTAACCCTAACCCTAACCCTAACCCATACCCTACGCCGTACCCGAAGCCCTCCCCGAACCCGTACCCTAAGCCGTACCCTAAGCCTAACCCTAAGCCTAACCTTAACCCTAGGCTACCCTTGACTGCTTCTGCCTCCAATAGATTTCCTAAGCACTAGTGTTTTAAGGAACAGCTTAAAAAGAGAATCCTAATGTGATTTCTTTATAATGGGTGTGTTCCTTATCTTATCCTAGTGTCTAAACTCTTCTCCATGGCTGGACCTCGAAATAATATTCCTTTACGTGCTAAGGGGTATCTAGAGAGTAAGATAGGTTTAAAAACTACCCTAACACTAACGCGTACCCTAACCCGAACCCCTACCCTAACCCTAACATGTACCCTAATCCTAACCAATACCCTAAACCGAGCCCTAACCCTAACACTAACCCTAACCCTAACCCTAACCCATACCCTACGCCGTACCCGAATCCCTCCCCGAACCCGTACCCTAAGCCGTACCCTAAGCCTAACCCTAAGCCTAACCATAACCCTAGGCTACCCTTGACTGCTTCTGCCTCCAATAGAATTCCTAAGCACTAGTGTTTTAAGGAACAGCTTAAAAAGTGAATCCTAATGTGATTTCTTTAAAATGGGTGTGTTCCTTATCTTATCCTAGTGTCTAAACTCTTCTCCATGGCTGGACCCCCAAATAATATTCCTTTACGTGCTAAGGGGTATCTAGAGAGTGGGATAGGTTTAATAACTACCCTAACCCTAATGCGTAAACTAACCCTAACCCCTACCCTAACCCTAACACGTAACTTAATCCTAACCCGTACCCTAAACGGAGCCCTAACACTAACACTAACCCTAACCCTAACCCTAACCCATACCCTACGCCGTACCAGAACCCCTCCCCGAACCCGTACCCTAAGCCTAACCCCAAGCCTAACCCTAACCCTAGGCTACCCTTGACTGCTTCTGCCTCCAATAGATTTCCTAAGCACTAGTGTTTTAAGGAACAGCTTAAAAAGAGAATCCTAATGTGATTTCTTTATAATGGGTGTGTTCCTTATTTATCCTAGTGTCTAAACTCTTCTCCATGGCTGGACCTCGAAATAATATTCTTTTACGTGCTAAGGGGTATCTAGAGAGTGGGATAGGTTTAAAAACTACCCTAACACTAACGCGTACCCTAACCCGAACCCCTACCCTAACCCTAACACGTACCCTAATCCTAACAAATACCCTAAACCGAGCCCTAACCCTAACACTAACCCTAACCCTAACCCTAACCGATACCCTACGCAGTACCCGAAGCCCTCACCGAACCCGTACCCTAAGCCGGACCATAAGCCTAACCCTAACCCTAGGCTACCCTTGACTGCTTCTGCCTCCAATAGATTTCCTAAGCACTAGTGTTTTAAGGAACAGCTTAAAAAGAGAATCCTAATGTGATTTCTTTATAATGGGTGTGTTCCTTATCTTATCCTAGTGTCAAAACTCTTCTCCATGGCTGGACCCCCAAATAATATTCCTTTACGTGCTAAGGTGTATCTAGTGAGTGGGATAGGTTTAATATCTACCCTAACCCTAACGCGTACCCTAACCCTAACCCCTAGCCTAATCCTAACATGTACCCTAATCCTAACCCGTATCCTAAACTGAGCCCTAACCCTAACACTAACCCTAACCCTAACCCTAACCCATACCCTACGCCGTACCCGAACCCCTCCCCGAACCCGTACCCTAAGCCGTACCCTAAGACTAACCCTAAGCCTAACCCTAACCCTAGGCTACCCTTAACTGCTTCTGCCTCCAATAGTTTTCCTAGGCACTAGTGTTTTAAGGAACAGCTTAAAAAGAGAATCCTAATGTGATTTCTTTATAATGGGTGTGTTCCTTATCTTATCCTAGTGTCTAAACTCTTCTCCATGGCTGGACCTCGAAATAATATTCCTTTACGTGCTAAGGGGTATCTAGAGAGTGGGATAGGTTTAAAAACTACCCAGACACTAACGCGTACCCTAACCCGAACCCCTACCCTAACCCTAACACGCACCCTAATCCTAACAAATACCCTAAACCGATCCTTAACCCTAACACGAACCCTAACCCTAACCCTAACCGATACCCTACGCAGTACCCGAAGCCCTCTCCGAACCCGTACCCTAAGCCGTACCCTAAGCCTAACCCTAAGCCTAACCATAACCCTAGGCTACCCTTGACTGCTTCTGCCTCCAATAGAATTCCTAAGCACTAGTGTTTTAAGGAACAGCTTAAAAAGTGAATCCTAATGTGATTTCTTTAAAATGGGTGTGTTCCTTATCTTATCCTAGTGTCTAAACTCTTCTCCATGGCTGAACCCCCAAATAATATTCCTTTACGTGCTAAGGGGTATCTAGAGAGTGGGATAGGTTTAATAACTACCCTAACCCTAATGCGTAAACTAACCCTAACACCTACCCTAACCCTAACACGTAACCTAATCCTAACCCGTACCCTAAACGGAGCCCTAACACTAACACTAACCCTAACCCTAACCCTAACCCATACCCTACGCCGTACCAGAACCCCTCCCCGAACCCGTACCCTAAGCCTAACCCCAAGCCTAACCCTAACCCTAGGCTACCCTTGACTGCTTCTGCCTCCAATAGATTTCCTAAGCACTAGTGTTTTAAGGAACAGCTTAAAAAGAGAATCCTAATGTGATTTCTTTATAATGGGTGTGTTCCTTATCTTATCCTAGTTTCTAAACTCTCCTCCATGGCTGGACCTCCAAATAGTATTCCTTTACGTGCTAAGGGGTATCTAGAGAGTGGGATAGGTTTAATAACTACCCTAACACTAATGCGTACCCTAACCCTAACCCCTACCCTAACCCTAACACGTAACCTAATCCTAACCCGTACCCTAAACGGAGCCCTAACCCTAACACTAACCCTAACCCTAACCCTAAACCATACCCTACGCCGTACCCGAAGCCCTCCCCGAACCCGTACCCTAAGCCGTACCCTAAGCCGTACCCTAAGCCTAACCCTAACCCTAGGCTACCCTTGACTGCTTCTGCCTCCAATAGATTTCCTAAGCACTAGTGTTTTAAGGAACAGCTTAAAAAGAGAATCCTAATGTTATTTCTTTATAATGGGTGTGTTCCTTATCTTATCTTAGTGTCTAAACTCTTCTCCATGGCTGGACCTTGAAATAATATTCCTTTACGTGCTAAGGGGTATCTAGAGAGTGGGATAGGTTTAAAAACTACCCTAACACTAACGCGTACCCTAACCAGAACCCCTACCCTAACCCTAACACGTACCCTAATCCTAACCAATACCCTAAACCGAGCCCTAACCCTAACACTAACCCTAACCCTAACCCTAACCCATACCCTACGCCGTACCCGAAGCCTTCCCCAAACCCGTACCCTAAGCCGTACCCTAAGCCTTACCCTAAGCCTAACCCTAACCCTAGGCTACCCTTGACTGCTTCTGCCTCCAATAGATTTCCTAAGCACTAGTGTTTTAAGGAACAGCTTAAAAAGAGAATCCTAATGTGATTTCTTTATAATGGGTGTGTTCCTTATCTTATCCTAGTGTCTAAACTCTTCTCCATGGCTGGACCTCGAAATAATATTCCTTTACGTGCTAAGGGGTATCTAGAGAGTGGGATAGGTTTAAAAACTACCCTAACACTAACGCGTACCCTAACCTGAACCCCTACCCTAACCCTAACACGTACCCTAATCCTAACCAATACCCTAAACCGAGCCCTAACCCTAACACTAACCCTAACCCTAACCCTAACCCATACCCTACGCCGTACCCGAAGCCCTCCCCGAACCCGTACCCTAAGCCGTACCCTAAGCCTAACCCTAAGCCTAACCTTAACCCTAGGCTACCCTTGACTGCTTCTGCCTCCAATAGATTTCCTAAGCACTAGTGTTTTAAGGAACAGCTTAAAAAGAGAATCCTAATGTGATTTCTTTATAATGGGTGTGTTCCTTATCTTATCCTAGTGTCTAAACTCTTCTCCATGGCTGGACCTCGAAATAATATTCCTTTAGGTGCTAAGGGGTATCTAGAGAGTAAGATAGGTTTAAAAACTACCCTAACACTAACGCGTACCCTAACCCGAACCCCTACCCTAACCCTAACATGTACCCTAATCCTAACCAATACCCGAAACCGAGCCCTAACCCTAACACTAACCCTAACCCTAACCCTAACCCATACCCTACGCCGTACCCGAAGCCCTCCCCGAACCCGTACCCTAAGCCGTACCCTAAGCCTAACCCTAAGCCTAACCATAACCCTAGGCTACCCTTGACTGCTTCTGCCTCCAATAGAATTCCTAAGCACTAGTGTTTTAAGGAACAGCTTAAAAAGTGAATCCTAATGTGATTTCTTTAAAATGGGTGTGTTCCTTATCTTATCCTAGTGTCTAAACTCTTCTCCATGGCTGGACCCCCAAATAATATTCCTTTACGTGCTAAGGGGTATCTAGAGAGTGGGATAGGTTTAATAACTACCCTAACCCTAATGCGTAAACTAACCCTAACCCCTACCCTAACCCTAACACGTAACTTAATCCTAACCCGTACCCTAAACGGAGCCCTAACCCTAACACTAACCCTAACCCTAACCCTAACCCATACCCTACGCCGTACCAGAACCCCTCCCCGAACCCGTACCCTAAGCCTAACCCCAAGCCTAACCCTAACCCTAGGCTACCCTTGACTGCTTCTGCCTCCAATAGATTTCCTAAGCACTAGTGTTTTAAGGAACAGCTTAAAAAGAGAATCCTAATGTGATTTCTTTATAATGGGTGTGTTCCTTATTTATCCTAGTGTCTAAACTCTTCTCCATGGCTGGACCTCGAAATAATATTCCTTTACGTGCTAAGGGGTATCTAGAGAGTGGGATAGGTTTAAAAACTACCCTAACACTAACGCGTACCCTAACCCGAACCCCTACCCTAACCCTAACACGTACCCTAATCCTAACAAATACCCTAAACCGAGCCCTAACCCTAACACTAACCCTAACCCTAACCCTAACCGATACCCTACGCAGTACCCGAAGCCCTCACGGAACCCGTACCCTAAGCCGTACCCTAAGCCTAACCCTAACCCTAGGCTACCCTTGACTGCTTCTGCCTCCAATAGATTTCCTAAGCACTAGTGTTTTAAGGAACAGCTTAAAAAGAGAATCCTAATGTGATTTCTTTATAATGGGTGTGTTCCTTATCTTATCCTAGTGTCAAAACTCTTCTCCATGGCTGGACCCCCAAATAATATTCCTTTACGTGCGAAGGTGTATCTAGTGAGTGGGATAGGTTTAATATCTACCCTAACCCTAACGCGTACCCTAACCCTAACCCCTAGCCTAATCCTAACATGTACCCTAATCCTAACCCGTATCCTAAACTGAGCCCTAACCCTAACACTAACCCTAACCCTAACCCTAACCCATACCCTACGCCGTACCCGAACCCCTCCCCGAACCCGTACCCTAAGCCTAACCCCAAGCCTAACCCTAACCCTAGGCTACCCTTGACTGCTTCTGCCTCCAATAGATTTCCTAAGCACTAGTGTTTTAAGGAACAGCTTAAAAAGAGAATCCTAATGTGATTTCTTTATAATGGGTGTGTTCCTTATCTTATCCTAGTGTCTAAACTCTCCTCCATGGCTGGACCTCCAAATAGTATTCCTTTACGTGCTAAGGGGTATCTAGAGAGTGGGGTAGGTTTAATAACTACCCTAACACTAATGCGTACCCTAACCCTAACCCCTACCCTAACCCTAACACGTAACCTAATCCTAACCCGTACCCTAAACGGAGCCCTAACCCTAACACTAACCCTAACCCTAACCCTAAACCATACCCTACGCCGTACCCGAAGCCCTCCCCGAACCCGTACCCTAAGCCGTACCCTAAGCCGTACCCTAAGCCTAACCCTAACCCTAGGCTACCCTTGACTGCTTCTGCCTCCAATAGATTTCCTAAGCACTAGTGTTTTAAGGAACAGCTTAAAAAGAGAATCCTAATGTGATTTCTTTATAATGGGTGTGTTCCTTATCTTATCTTAGTGTCTAAACTCTTCTCCATGGCTGGACCTTGAAATAATATTCCTTTACGTGCTAAGGGGTATCTAGAGAGTGGGATAGGTTTAAAAACTACCCTAACACTAACGCGTACCCTAACCCGAACCCCTACCCTAACCCTAACACGTACCCTAATCCTAACCAATACCCTAAACCGAGCCCTAACCCTAACACTAACCCTAACCCTAACCCTAACCCATACCCTACGCCGTACACGAAGCCCTCCCCGAACCCGTACCCTAAGCCGTACCCTAAGCCTAACCCTAAGCCTAACCATAACCCTAGGCTACCCTTGACTGCTTCTGCCTCCAATAGAATTCCTAAGCACTAGTGTTTTAAGGAACAGCTTAAAAAGAGAATCCTAATGTGATTTATTTATAGTGGGTGTGTTCCTTATCTTATCCTAGTGTCTAAACTCTTCTCCATGGCTGGACCCCCAAATAATATTCCTTTATGTGCTAAGTGGTATCTAGAGAGTGGGATAGGTTTAATAACTACCCTAACCCTAACGCGTACCCTAAACCTTACCCCTACACTGACCATAACACGTACCCTAATCCTAACCCGTACCCTAAACCGAGCCCCAACCCTAACACTAACCCTAACCCTAACCCATAACCTACGCCGTACAAGAACCCCTCCCCGAACCCGTACACTAAGCCGTACCCTAACCCTAACTCTAAGCCTAACCCTAACCCTAGGCTACCCTTGACTGCTTCTGCCTCCAATACATTTCCTAAGCACTAGTGTTTTACGGAACAGCTTAAAAAGAGAATCCTAATGTGATTTATTTATAGTGGGTGTGTTCCTTATCTTATCCTAGTGTCTAAACTCTTCTCCATGGCTGGACCCCCAAATAATATTCCTTTATGTGCTAAGTGGTATCTAGAGAGTGGGATAGGTTTAATAACTACCCTAACCCTAACGCGTACCCTAACCCTAACCCCTACCCTAACCCTAACACGTTCCCTAATTCCTATCCCGTACCCAAAACCGAGCCCTATCCCTAACCCTAACCCCTCCCCTAACCCTAACACGTACCCTAATCCTAACCCGTACCCTAAACCGAGCCCTAACACTAACACTAAACCTAAACCTAACACTAACCTATACCCTACGCCGTACCCGAACCCCTCCTCGAACCAATAACCTAAGCCGTACGCTAACCCTAACCCTAATCCTAACCCTACCCCTAGGCTACCCTTGACGGCTTCTGCCTCCAATAGATTTCCTAAGCACTAGTGTTTTAAGGAACAGCTTAAAAAGAGAATCCTAATGTGATTTCTTTATAATTGGTGTGTCCCTTTTCTTATCTTAGTGTTTAAACTCTTCTCCATGGCTGGACCCCAAAATAATATTACTTTACGTGCTAAGGTGTATCTAGAGAGTGGGATCGGTTTAATAACTACCCTTACCCTATCGCGTACCCTAACCATAACCACTACCCTAACCCTAACACGTACCCTAATCCTAACCCGTACCCTAAACCGAACCCGAACCCTAACCCTAACCCCTAACCTAACCCTAACACGTACTCTAAACCTCTCCGGTACCGTAAACCTAGCCCTAACCCTAACATTAACCCTAACACTAACCCATATCCTACGCCGTACCCGAAACCATCCCCGAAACTGTACCCTATGCAGTACCCTAACCCTAACGCTAACCCTAACCCTAACGCTAGCTACCCTTGACTGCTTCTTCCTTCAATAGATTTCCTAAGCACTAGTGTTTTAAGGAACAGCTTAAAAAGAGAATCCTAATGTGATTTCTTTATAATGGGTGTGTTCCTAATCTTATCCTAGTGTCTAAACTCTTCTCCATGGCTGGACCCCCAAATAATATTCCTTTACGTGCTAAGGGGTATCTAGAGAGTGGGATAGGTTTAATAACTACCCTAACCCTAACGAGTACCCTAACCCTAACCCCTACCCTAACCCTAACACGTACCCTAATCCTAAACTGTACCCTAAACTGAGTCCTATCCCTAACACTAACACTAACCCTAACCCTAACCCATACCCTACGCCGTACACGAACCCCTTCCCGAACGCATACCCTAAGCCGTACCCTAACCCTAACCCTCACACTAATCCTAGGCTACCCTTGACTACTTCTGCCTCCAATGGATTTCCTAAGCACTAGTGTTTTAAGGAACAGGCTAAAAAGAGAATCGTAATGTGATTTTTTTAATGGGTGTGTTCCTTATCTTATCCTAGTGTCTAAACTCTTCTCCATGGCTGGACCCCCAAATAATATTCCTTTACGTGCTAAGGGGTATCTAGAGAGTGGGATAGGTTTAATAACTACCCTAACCCTAACGCGTACCCTAACCCTAACCCCTACCCTAACCCTAACACGTACCCTAAACTTATCCCGTACCCTAAACCGAGCCCTAACCATATCATTAACCCTAACTCTAACCCATACCCTAACCCTAACACGTACTCTAATTCTAACCCATACACTATTCCTTACCCATACCCTAAACCGAGCCCTAACCCTAACACTAACCCTAACCCTAACCCTAATCCATAACCTACGCCGTACCCGATCCCCTACCCGAACCCGTACCCTAAGCCGTACCCTAACCCTAACCCTAAGCCTAACATTTACCCTAGGCTACCCATGACTGCTTCTGCCTCCAATAGATTTCCTAAGCACTAGTGTTTTAAGGAACAGCTTAAAAAGAGAATCCTAATGTGATTTCTTTATAATGGGTGTGTGCCTTATCTTATCCTAGTGTGTAAACTCTTCTCCATGGCTGGACCCACAAATAATATTCCTTTACGTGCTAAGGCGTATCTAGCGAGTGTGATAGGTTTAATAACTACCCTAACCCTAACGCGTACCCTAACCCTAACCCCTACACTAACCCTAACACGTACCCTAATCCTAAACTGTACCCTAAACCGAGCCCTAACCCTAATACTAACCCTAACCCTAACCCATACCCTACGCCATACCGAACCCCTCCCAGCATCCGTACCCTAAGCCGTACCCTAACACTAACCCTAAGCCTAACCCTAACCCTAGGCTACCCTTGACTGCTTCTGCCTCCAATAGATTTCCTAAGCACTAGTGTTTTAAGGAACAGCTTAAAAAGAGAATCCTAATGTGATTTCTTTATAATGGGTGTGTCCCTTATCTTATCCTAGTGTCTAAACTCTTCTCCATGGCTGGACCCCCAAATAATATTCCTTTACGTGCTAAGGGGTATCTAGAGAGTGGGATAGGTTTAATAACTACCCTATCCCTAACACGTACCCTAAACCTTACCCCTACGCTAACCCTAACACGTACCCTAATCGTAACCCGTACATTAAACCGAGCCCTAACCCTAACCCTATACCCTACCCTAACCCTAACACGTACCCTAAACCTATCCGGTACCCTAAATCGAGCCCTAACCCTAACATTAACCCTAACCCTAACCCATACCGTAACCCTAACACGTAACCTAATCCTAACCCATACCCTAATCCTAACCCATACCCTAAACCGAGCCTTAATGCTAACACTAACCCTAACCCTAACCCTAACCCATACCCTACGCCGTACCTGAACCGCTCCCTGAACCTGTAACCTAAGCCGTACCCTAATCCTAACCCTAAGCCTAACCTTAACCCTAGGCTACCGTTGACTGCTTCTGCCTCCAATAGATTTCCAAAGCACTAGTGTTTTAAGGAACAGCTTAAAAAGAGAATCGTAACGTGATTTCTTTATAATGGGTGTGTTCCTTATCTTATCCTAGTGTCTAAACTTTTCTCCATGGCTGGACCCCAAATAATATTCCTTTACGTGCTAAGGGGTATCTAGAGAGTGGGATAGGTTTAATAACTACAGTATCCCTAACACGTACCCTAACCCTAACCCCTACCCTAACCCTAACACGTTCCCTAATTCCTAACCCGTACCCGAAACCGAGCCCTATACCTAACCCTAACCCCTACCCTAACACTTACATGTACCCTAAACCTATCCCGTACCCTAAACCGAGCCCTAACCCTATCATTAACCCTAACCCTAACCCATACCCTAACCCTAACTCGTACCCTAATCCTAACCCGTACCCTAAACTGAGCCCTAACACTAACACTAAACCTAAACCTAACACTAACCTATACCCTACGCCGTACCCGAACCCCTCCTCGAACCCATAACCTAAGCCGTACGCTAACCTTAACCCTAATCCTAACCCTAACCCTAGGCTACCCTTGACGGCTTCTGCCTCCAATAGATTTCCTAAGCACTAGTGTTTTAAGGAACAGCTTAAAAAGAGAATCCTATTGTCATTTCTTTATAATGGGTGTGTCCCTTTTCTTATCCTAGTGTCTAAACTCTTCTCCATGGCTGGACCCCAAAATAATATTCCTTTACGTGTTAAGGTGTATCTAGAGAGTGGGATCGGTTTAATAACTACCCTAACCCTAACGCGTACCCTAACCCTAACCCCTACCCTAACACTAACACGCACCCTAATCCTAACCCGTACCCTAAACCGAGCCCGAACCCTAACCCTAACCCCTAACCTAACCCTAACACGTACTCTAAGCCTATCCGGTACCCTAAACCTAGCCCTAACCCTAACATTAACCATAACCCTAACCCATATCCTACGCCATACCCGAAACCATCCCCGAAACTGTACCCTATGCCGTACCCTTACCCTAACGCTAACCCTAACCCTAACGCTAGCTACCCTTGACTGCTTCTGCCTCCAATAGATTTCCTAAGCACTAGTGTTTTAAGAAACATGTTAAAAGGAGAATCCTAATGTGATTTCTTTATAATGGGTGTTTTCCTTATCTTATTCTAGTGTCTAAACTCTTCTCCATGGCTGGACCCCTAAATAATATTCCTTTACGTGCTAAGCGGTATCTAGAGAGTGGGATAGGTTTAATACCTACCCTAACCCTAACGGGTACCCTATCCATATCCTCTACCCTAACCCTAAAACGTACCGTAATCCTAACCCGTACCCTAAACCGAGCCCTAATCCTAACCCATACCCTAAACCGAGCCCTAAACCTAACACTAACCCTAACCCTAACCCATACCCTTCGCCGTACACGAACCACTCCCCAAACCCGTACCCTAAGCCATACCCTAACGCTAACCCTCACCCTAACACTAACCCTAAGCTACCCTTGACTGCTTTTGCCTCCAATAGATTTCCTAAGCACTAGTGTTTTAAGGAACATTTTAAAAAGAGAATCCTAATGTGATTTCTTTATAATGGGTGTGTTCCTTATCTTATCTTAGTGTCTAAACTCTTCTCCATGGCTGGACCTTGAAATAATATTCCTTTACGTGCTAAGGGGTATCTAGAGAGTGGGATAGGTTTAAAAACTACCCTAACACTAACGCGTACCCTAACCCGAACCCCTACCCTAACCCTAACACGTACCCTAATCCTAACCAATACCCTAAACCGAGCCCTAACCCTAACACTAACCCTAACCCTAACCCTAACCCATACCCTACGCCGTACACGAAGCCCTCCCCGAACCCGTACCCTAAGCCGTACCCTAAGCCTAACCCTAAGCCTAACCATAACCCTAGGCTACCCTTGACTGCTTCTGCCTCCAATAGAATTCCTAAGCACTAGTGTTTTAAGGAACAGCTTAAAAAGAGAATCCTAATGTGATTTATTTATAGTGGGTGTGTTCCTTATCTTATCCTAGTGTCTAAACTCTTCTCCATGGCTGGACCCCCAAATAATATTCCTTTATGTGCTAAGTGGTATCTAGAGAGTGGGATAGGTTTAATAACTACCCTAACCCTAACGCGTACCCTAAACCTTACCCCTACCCTGACCATAACACGTACCCTAATCCTAACCCGTACCCTAAACCGAGCCCCAACCCTAACACTAACCCTAACCCTAACCCATAACCTAAGCCGTACAAGAACCCCTCCCCGAACCCGTACACTAAGCCGTACCCTAACCCTAACTCTAAGCCTAACCCTAACCCTAGGCTACCCTTGACTGCTTCTGCCTCCAATACATTTCCTAAGCACTAGTGTTTTACGGAACAGCTTAAAAAGAGAATCCTAATGTGATTTATTTATAGTGGGTGTGTTCCTTATCTTATCCTAGTGTCTAAACTCTTCTCCATGGCTGGACCCCCAAATAATATTCCTTTATGTGCTAAGTGGTATCTAGAGAGTGGGATAGGTTTAATAACTACCCTAACCCTAACGCGTACCCTAACCCTAACCCCTACCCTAACCCTAACACGTTCCCTAATTCCTATCCCGTACCCAAAACCGAGACCTATCCCTAACCCTAACCCCTCCCCTAACCCTAACACGTACCCTAATCCTAACCCGTACCCTAAACCGAGCCCTAACACTAACACTAAACCTAAACCTAACACTAACCTATACCCTACGCCATACCCGAACCCCTCCTCGAACCAATAACCTAAGCCGTACGCTAACCCTAACCCTAATCCTAACCCTACCCCTAGGCTACCCTTGACGGCTTCTGCCTCCAATAGATTTCCTAAGCACTAGTGTTTTAAGGAACAGCTTAAAAAGAGAATCCTAATGTGATTTCTTTATAATTGGTGTGTCCCTTTTCTTATCTTAGTGTTTAAACTCTTCTCCATGGCTGGACCCCAAAATAATATTACTTTACGTGCTAAGGTGTATCTAGAGAGTGGGATCGGTTTAATAACTACCCTTACCGTATCGCGTACCCTAACCATAACCACTACCCTAACCCTAACACGTACCCTAATCCTAACCCGTACCCTAAACCGAACCCGAACCCTAACCCTAACCCCTAACCTAACCCTAACACGTACTCTAAACCTCTCCGGTACCGTAAACCTAGCCCTAACCCTAACATTAACCCTAACACTAACCCATATCCTACGCCGTACCCGAAACCATCCCCGAAACTGTACCCTATGCAGTACCCTAACCCTAACGCTAACCCTAACCCTAACGCTAGCTACCCTTGACTGCTTCTTCCTTCAATAGATTTCCTAAGCACTAGTGTTTTAAGGAACAGCTTAAAAAGAGAATCCTAATGTGATTTCTTTATAATGGGTGTGTTCCTAATCTTATCCTAGTGTCTAAACTCTTCTCCATGGCTGGACCCCCAAATAATATTCCTTTACGTGCTAAGGGGTATCTAGAGAGTGGGATAGGTTTAAAAACTACCCTAACCCTAACGAGTACCCTAACCCTAACCCCTACCCTAACCCTAACACGTACCCTAATCCTAAACTGTACCCTAAACTGAGTCCTATCCCTAACACTAACACTAACCCTAACCCTAACCCATACCCTACGCCGTACACGAACCCCTTCCCGAACGCATACCCTAAGCCGTACCCTAACCCTAACCCTCACACTAATCCTAGGCTACCCTTGACTACTTCTCCCTCCAATGGATTTCCTAAGCAGTAGTGTTTTAAGGAACAGGCTAAAAAGAGAATCGTAATGTGATTTTTTTAATGGGTGTGTTCCTTATCTTATCCTAGTGTCTAAACTCTTCTCCATGGCTGGACCCCCAAATAATATTCCTTTACGTGCTAAGGGGTATCTAGAGAGTGGGATAGGTTTAATAACTACCCTAACCCTAACGCGTACCCTAACCCTAACCCCTACCCTAACCCTAACACGTACCCTAAACTTATCCCGTACCCTAAACCGAGCCCTAACCATATCATTAACCCTAACTCTAACCCATACCCTAACCCTAACACGTACTCTAATTCTAACCCATACACTATTCCTTACCCATACCCTAAACCGAGCCCTAACCCTAACACTAACCCTAACCCTAACCCTAATCCATAACCTACGCCGTACCCGATCCCCTACCCGAACCCGTACCCTAAGCCGTACCCTAACCCTAACCCTAAGCCTAACATTTACCCTAGGCTACCCATGACTGCTTCTGCCTCCAATAGATTTCCTAAGCACTAGTGTTTTAAGGAACAGCTTAAAAAGAGAATCCTAATGTGATTTCTTTATAATGGGTGTGTGCCTTATCTTATCCTAGTGTGTAAACTCTTCTCCATGGCTGGACCCACAAATAATATTCCTTTACGTGCTAAGGCGTATCTAGCGAGTGTGATAGGTTTAATAACTACCCTAACCCTAACGCGTACCCTAACCCTAACCCCTACACTAACCCTAACACGTACCCTAATCCTAAACTGTACCCTAAACCGAGCCCTAACCCTAATACTAACCCTAACCCTAACCCATACCCTACGCCATACCGAACCCCTCCCAGCATCCGTACCCTAAGCCGTACCCTAACACTAACCCTAAGCCTAACCCTAACCCTAGGCTACCCTTGACTGCTTCTGCCTCCAATAGATTTCCTAAGCACTAGTGTTTTAAGGAACAGCTTAAAAAGAGAATCCTAATGTGATTTCTTTATAATGGGTGTGTCCCTTATCTTATCCTAGTGTCTAAACTCTTCTCCATGGCTGGACCCCCAAATAATATTCCTTTACGTGCTAAGGGGTATCTAGAGAGTGGGATAGGTTTAATAACTACCCTATCCCTAACACGTACCCTAAACCTTACCCCTACGCTAACCCTAACACGTACCCTAATCGTAACCCGTACATTAAACCGAGCCCTAACCTTAACCCTATACCCTACCCTAACCCTAACACGTACCCTAAACCTATCCGGTACCCTAAATCGAGCCCTAACCCTAACATTAACCCTAACCCTAACCCATACCGTAACCCTAACACGTAACCTAATCCTAACCCATACCCTAATCCTAACCCATACCCTAAACCGAGCCTTAATGCTAACACTAACCCTAACCCTAACCCTAACCCATACCCTACGCCGTACCTGAACCGCTCCCCGAACCTGTAACCTAAGCCGTACCCTAATCCTAACCCTAAGCCTAACCTTAACCCTAGGCTACCGTTGACTGCTTCTGCCTCCAATAGATTTCCAAAGCACTAGTGTTTTAAGGAACAGCTTAAAAAGAGAATCGTAACGTGATTTCTTTATAATGGGTGTGTTCCTTATCTTATCCTAGTGTCTAAACTTTTCTCCATGGCTGGACCCCAAATAATATTCCTTTACGTGCTAAGGGGTATCTAGAGAGTGGGATAGGTTTAATAACTACAGTATCCCTAACACGTACCCTAACCCTAACCCCTACCCTAACCCTAACACGTTCCCTAATTCCTAACCCGTACCCGAAACCGAGCCCTATACCTAACCCTAACCCCTACCCTAACACTTACATGTACCCTAAACCTATCCGGTACCCTAAACCGAGCCCTAACCCTATCATTAACCCTAACCCTAACCCATACCCTAACCCTAACTCGTACCCTAATCCTAACCCGTACCCTAAACTGAGCCCTAACACTAACACTAAACCTAAACCTAACACTAACCTATACCCTACGCCGTACCCGAACCCCTCCTCGAACCCATAACCTAAGCCGTACGCTAACCTTAACCCTAATCCTAACCCTAACCCTAGGCTACCCTTGACGGCTTCTGCCTCCAATAGATTTCCTAAGCACTAGTGTTTTAAGGAACAGCTTAAAAAGAGAATCCTATTGTCATTTCTTTATAATGGGTGTGTCCCTTTTCTTATCCTAGTGTCTAAACTCTTCTCCATGGCTGGACCCCAAAATAATATTCCTTTACGTGTTAAGGTGTATCTAGAGAGTGGGATCGGTTTAATAACTACCCTAACCCTAACGCGTACCCTAACCCTAACCCCTACCCTAACACTAACACGCACCCTAATCCTAACCCGTACCCTAAACCGAGCCCGAACCCTAACCCTAACCCCTAACCTAACCCTAACACGTACTCTAAGCCTATCCGGTACCCTAAACCTAGCCCTAACCCTAACATTAACCATAACCCTAACCCATATCCTACGCCATACCCGAAACCATCCCCGAAACTGTACCCTATGCCGTACCCTTACCCTAACGCTAACCCTAACCCTAACGCTAGCTACCCTTGACTGCTTCTGCCTCCAATAGATTTCCTAAGCACTAGTGTTTTAAGAAACATGTTAAAAGGAGAATCCTAATGTGATTTCTTTATAATGGGTGTTTTCCTTATCTTATTCTAGTGTCTAAACTCTTCTCCATGGCTGGACCCCTAAATAATATTCCTTTACGTGCTAAGCGGTATCTAGAGAGTGGGATAGGTTTAATACCTACCCTAACCCTAACGGGTACCCTATCCATATCCTCTACCCTAACCCTAAAACGTACCGTAATCCTAACCCGTACCCTAAACCGAGCCCTAATCCTAACCCATACCCTAAACCGAGCCCTAAACCTAACACTAACCCTAACCCTAACCCATACCCTTCGCCGTACACGAACCACTCCCCAAACCCGTACCCTAAGCCATACCCTAACGCTAACCCTCACCCTAACACTAACCCTAAGCTACCCTTGACTGCTTTTGCCTCCAATAGATTTCCTAAGCACTAGTGTTTTAAGGAACATTTTAAAAAGAGAATCCTAATGTGATTTCTTTATAATGGGTGTGTTCCTTATCTTATCTTAGTGTCTAAACTCTTCTCCATGGCTGGACCTTGAAATAATATTCCTTTACGTGCTAAGGGGTATCTAGAGAGTGGGATAGGTTTAAAAACTACCCTAACACTAACGCGTACCCTAACCCGAACCCCTACCCTAACCCTAACACGTACCCTAATCCTAACCAATACCCTAAACCGAGCCCTAACCCTAACACTAACCCTAACCCTAACCCTAACCCATACCCTACGCCGTACACGAAGCCCTCCCCGAACCCTTACCCTAAGCCGTACCCTAAGCCTAACCCTAAGCCTAACCATAACCCTAGGCTACCCTTGACTGCTTCTGCCTCCAATAGAATTCCTAAGCACTAGTGTTTTAAGGAACAGCTTAAAAAGAGAATCCTAATGTGATTTATTTATAGTGGGTGTGTTCCTTATCTTATCCTAGTGTCTAAACTCTTCTCCATGGCTGGACCCCCAAATAATATTCCTTTATGTGCTAAGTGGTATATAGAGAGTGGGATAGGTTTAATAACTACCCTAACCCTAACGCGTACCCTAAACCTTACCCCTACCCTGACCATAACACGTACCCTAATCCTAACCCGTACCCTAAACCGAGCCCCAACCCTAACACTAACCCTAACCCTAACCCATAACCTACGCCGTACAAGAACCCCTCCCCGAACCCGTACACTAAGCCGTACCCTAACCCTAACTCTAAGCCTAACCCTAACCCTAGGCTACCCTTGACTGCTTCTGCCTCCAATACATTTCCTAAGCACTAGTGTTTTACGGAACAGCTTAAAAAGAGAATCCTAATGTGATTTATTTATAGTGGGTGTGTTCCTTATCTTATCCTAGTGTCTAAACTCTTCTCCATGGCTGGACCCCCAAATAGTATTCCTTTATGTGCTAAGTGGTATCTAGAGAGTGGGATAGGTTTAATAACTACCCTAACCCTAACGCGTACCCTAACCCTAACCCCTACCCTAACCCTAACACGTTCCCTAATTCCTATCCCGTACCCAAAACCGATCCCTATCCCTAACCCTAACCCCTCCCCTAACCCTAACACGTACCCTAATCCTAACCCGTACCCTAAACCGAGCCCTAACACTAACACTAAACCTAAACCTAACACTAACCTATACCCTACGCCGTACCCGAACCCCTCCTCGAACCAATAACCTAAGCCGTACGCTAACCCTAACCCTAATCCTAACCCTACCCCTAGGCTACCCTTGACGGCTTCTGCCTCCAATAGATTTCCTAAGCACTAGTGTTTTAAGGAACAGCTTAAAAAGAGAATCCTATTGTGATTTCTTTATAATTGGTGTGTCCCTTTTCTTATCTTAGTGTTTAAACTCTTCTCCATGGCTGGACCCCAAAATAATATTACTTTACGTGCTAAGGTGTATCTAGAGAGTGGGATCGGTTTAATAACTACCCTTACCCTATCGCGTACCCTAACCATAACCACTACCCTAACCCTAACAC
Source organism: Balaenoptera physalus (assembly GCF_965194825.1). NCBI lineage: Eukaryota > Metazoa > Chordata > Mammalia > Artiodactyla > Balaenopteridae > Balaenoptera > Balaenoptera physalus. Next base: position 56,378 of record NW_028126012.1, read on the forward strand.
GTACCCTAATCCTAACCCGTACCCTAAACCGAACCCGAACCCTAACCCTAACCCCTAACCTAACCCTAACACGTACTCTAAACCTCTCCGGTACCGTAAACCTAGCCCTAACCCTAACATTAACCCTAACACTAACCCATATCCTACGCCGTACCCGAAACCATCCCCGAAACTGTACCCTATGCAGTACCCTAACCCTAACGCTAACCCTAACCCTAACGCTAGCTACCCTTGACTGCTTCTTCCTTCAATAGATTTCCTAAGCACTAGTGTTTTAAGGAACAGCTTAAAAAGAGAATCCTAATGTGATTTCTTTATAATGGGTGTGTTCCTAATCTTATCCTAGTGTCTAAACTCTTCTCCATGGCTGGACCCCCAAATAATATTCCTTTACGTGCTAAGGGGTATCTAGAGAGTGGGATAGGTTTAATAACTACCCTAACCCTAACGAGTACCCTAACCCTAACCCCTACCCTAACCCTAACACGTACCCTAATCCTAAACTGTACCCTAAACTGAGTCCTATCCCTAACACTAACACTAACCCTAACCCTAACCCATACCCTACGCCGTACACGAACCCCTTCCCGAACGCATACCCTAAGCCGTACCCTAACCCTAACCCTCACACTAATCCTAGGCTACCCTTGACTACTTCTGCCTCCAATGGATTTCCTAAGCACTAGTGTTTTAAGGAACAGGCTAAAAAGAGAATCGTAATGTGATTTTTTTAATGGGTGTGTTCCTTATCTTATCCTAGTGTCTAAACTCTTCTCCATGGCTGGACCCCCAAATAATATTCCTTTACGTGCTAAGGGGTATCTAGAGAGTGGGATAGGTTTAATAACTACCCTAACCCTAACGCGTACCCTAACCCTAACCCCTACCCTAACCCTAACACGTACCCTAAAATTATCCCGTACCATAAACCGAGCCCTAACCATATCATTAACCCTAACTCTAACCCATACCCTAACCCTAACACGTACTCTAATTCTAACCCATACACTATTCCTTACCCATACCCTAAACCGAGCCCTAACCCTAACACTAACCCTAACCCTAACCCTAATCCATAACCTACGCCGTACCCGATCCCCTACCCGAACCCGTACCCTAAGCCGTACCCTAACCCTAACCCTAAGCCTAACATTTACCCTAGGCTACCCATGACTGCTTCTGCCTCCAATAGATTTCCTAAGCACTAGTGTTTTAAGGAACAGCTTAAAAAGAGAATCCTAATGTGATTTCTTTATAATGGGTGTGTGCCTTATCTTATCCTAGTGTGTAAACTCTTCTCCATGGCTGGACCCACAAATAATATTCCTTTATATGCTAAGGCGTATCTAGCGAGTGTGATAGGTTTAATAACTACCCTAACCCTAACGCGTACCCTAACCCTAACCCCTACACTAACCCTAACACGTACCCTAATCCTAAACTGTACCCTAAACCGAGCCCTAACCCTAATACTAACCCTAACCCTAACCCATACCCTACGCCATACCGAACCCCTCCCAGCATCCGTACCCTAAGCCGTACCCTAACACTAACCCTAAGCCTAACCCTAACCCTAGGCTACCCTTGACTGCTTCTGCCTCCAATAGATTTCCTAAGCACTAGTGTTTTAAGGAACAGCTTAAAAAGAGAATCCTAATGTGATTTCTTTATAATGGGTGTGTCCCTTATCTTATCCTAGTGTCTAAACTCTTCTCCATGGCTGGACCCCCAAATAATATTCCTTTACGTGCTAAGGGGTATCTAGAGAGTGGGATAGGTTTAATAACTACCCTATCCCTAACACGTACCCTAAACCTTACCACTACGCTAACCCTAACACGTACCCTTATCGTAACCCGTACATTAAACCGAGCCCTAACCCTAACCCTATACCCTACCCTAACCCTAACACGTACCCTAAACCTATCCGGTACCCTAAATCGAGCCCTAACCCTAACATTAACCCTAACCCTAACCCATACCGTAACCCTAACACGTAACCTAATCCTAACCCATACCCTAATCCTAACCCATACCCTAAACCGAGCCTTAATGCTAACACTAACCCTAACCCTAACCCTAACCCATACCCTACGCCGTACCTGAACCGCTCCCCGAACCTGTAACCTAAGCCGTACCCTAATCCTAACCCTAAGCCTAACCTTAACCCTAGGCTACCGTTGACTGCTTCTGCCTCCAATAGATTTCCAAAGCACTAGTGTTTTAAGGAACAGCTTAAAAAGAGAATCGTAACGTGATTTCTTTATAATGGGTGTGTTCCTTATCTTATCCTAGTGTCTAAACTTTTCTCCATGGCTGGACCCCAAATAATATTCCTTTACGTGCTAAGGGGTATCTAGAGAGTGGGATAGGTTTAATAACTACAGTATCCCTAACACGTACCCTAACCCTAACCCCTACCCTAACCCTAACACGTTCCCTAATTCCTAACCCGTACCCGAAACCGAGCCCTATACCTAACCCTAACCCCTACCCTAACACTTACATGTACCCTAAACATATCCGGTACCCTAAACCGAGCCCTAACCCTATCATTAACCCTAACCCTAACCCATACCCTAACCCTAACTCGTACCCTAATCCTAACCCGTACCCTAAACTGAGCCCTAACACTAACACTAAACCTAAACCTAACACTAACCTATACCCTACGCCGTACCCGAACCCCTCCTCGAACCCATAACCTAAGCCGTACGCTAACCTTAACCCTAATCCTAACCCTAACCCTAGGCTACCCTTGACGGCTTCTGCCTCCAATAGATTTCCTAAGCACTAGTGTTTTAAGGAACAGCTTAAAAAGAGAATCCTATTGTCATTTCTTTATAATGGGTGTGTCCCTTTTCTTATCCTAGTGTCTAAACTCTTCTCCATGGCTGGACCCCAAAATAATATTCCTTTACGTGTTAAGGTGTATCTAGAGAGTGGGATCGGTTTAATAACTACCCTAACCCTAACGCGTACCCTAACCCTAACCCCTACCCTAACACTAACACGCACCCTAATCCTAACCCGTACCCTAAACCGAGCCCGAACCCTAACCCTAACCCCTAACCTAACCCTAACACGTACTCTAAGCCTATCCGTTACCCTAAACCTAGCCCTAACCCTAACATTAACCATAACCCTAACCCATATCCTACGCCATACCCGAAACCATCCCCGAAACTGTACCCTATGCCGTACCCTTACCCTAACGCTAACCCTAACCCTAACGCTAGCTACCCTTGACTGCTTCTGCCTCCAATAGATTTCCTAAGCACTAGTGTTTTAAGAAACATGTTAAAAGGAGAATCCTAATGTGATTTCTTTATAATGGGTGTTTTCCTTATCTTATTCTAGTGTCTAAACTCTTCTCCATGGCTGGACCCCTAAATAATATTCCTTTACGTGCTAAGCGGTATCTAGAGAGTGGGATAGGTTTAATACCTACCCTAACCCTAACGGGTACCCTATCCATATCCTCTACCCTAACCCTAAAACGTACCGTAATCCTAACCCGTACCCTAAACCGAGCCCTAATCCTAACCCATACCCTAAACCGAGCCCTAAACCTAACACTAACCCTAACCCTAACCCATACCCTTCGCCGTACACGAACCACTCCCCAAACCCGTACCCTAAGCCATACCCTAACGCTAACCCTCACCCTAACACTAACCCTAAGCTACCCTTGACTGCTTTTGCCTCCAATAGATTTCCTAAGCACTAGTGTTTTAAGGAACATTTTAAAAAGAGAATCCTAATGTGATTTCTTTATAATGGGTGTGTTCCTTATCTTATTCTAGTGTCTAAACTCTTCTCCATGGCTTGACCCCCAAATAATATTCCTTTACATGCTAAGGGGTATCTAGAGATTGGGATAGGTTTAATGACTACCCTATCCCTAACGCGTGCCCTAATCCTAACACATACCCTAATCGTAACCCGTATCCAAAACCGAGCCCTAACCCTAACACTAACCCTAACCCTAACCCTAACCAAACCCTACGCCGTACCCAAACCCGTACTCTAAGCTGTACCCTAACCCTAACCCTAACCTTAAGCTTCCCTTGACTTCTTCTGCCTCCAGTAGATTTCCTAAGCACTAGTGTTTTAAGGCACAGGTTAAAAAGAGAATCCTAATGTGATTTCTTTATAATGGGTGTGTTCCTTATCTTATCCTAGTGTCTAAACTCTTCTCCTTGGCTGCACCCCCAAATAATATTCCTTTACGTGCTAAGGGGTATCTAGAGAGTGGGATAGATTTAATATCTACCCTAACCCTAACGCATACCCTAACCCTAACCCCTACCCTAACCCTAACACGTACCCTAATCCTTATCCGTACCCTAAACCGAGCCCTAACCCTAACACTAACCCTAACCCTAACCCATACCCTACGCCGTACCCAAACCCGTACCCGAATCCGTAACCTAAGCTACCCTTGACTGCTTCATCAAGCCTCTTAGATAGCCTCAACCACCATAGGGCCGACAGCAGGAGCAAGAAAAACTGCAATTCTGCAGCCTGTGGACCAAAACCCACAGTTACAGGAAGATAGACAAGATGAAAAGTCAGAGGGGTATGTACCAGATGAAGGAACAAGGACAAACCCCAGAAAACCAACTAAATGAAGTGGAGATAGGGTACCTTCCAGAAAGAGAATTCAGAATAATGATAGTGAAGATGATGCAGGACCTTGGAATAAGAATAGAGGCAAAGATTGAGAAGATGCAAGAAATGATTAACAAAGACCTAGAAGAATTAAAGAACAAACAAACAGAGAAGACCAATACAATAACTGAAATGAAAACTACACTAGAAGGAATCAATAGCAGAATAACTGAGGCAGAAGAACGGATAAGAGACCTGGAAGACAGAATGGTGGAATTCACTGCTGCAGAACAGACTAAAGAAAAAAGAATGAAAAGAAATGAAGACAGCCTAAGAGACCTCTGGGACAACATTAAACGCAACAACATTCGCATTATACAGGTCCCAGAAGGTGAAGAGAGAGAGAAAGGACCAGAGAAAATATTTGAAGAGATTATAGTTGAAAACTTCCCTAACATGGGAAAGGAAATAGCCACCGAAGTCCAGGAAGTGCAGAGAGTCCCATACAGGATAAACCCAAGGAGAAACATGCCGAGACACATAGTAATCAAAGTGGCAAAAATTAAAGACAAAGAAAAATTATTGAAAGCAGCAAGGGAAAAACGACAAATAACATACAAGGGAACTCCCATAAGGTTAACAGCTGATTTCTCAGCAGAAACTCTGCAAGCCAGAAGGGAGTGGCATGATATACTTAAAGTGATGAAAGGGAAGAACCTACAACCAAGATTACTCTACCCGGCAAGGATCTCATTTAGATTTGATGGAGAAATCAAAAGCTTTACAGACAAGCAAAAGCTAAGAGAATTCAGCACCACCAAACCAGCTCTACAACAAATGCTAAAGGAACTTCTCTAAGTGGGAAACACAAGAGAAGAAAAGGACCTACAAAAACAAACCCAAAACAATTAAGAAAATGGTCATAGGAACATACATATTGATAATTACCTTAATCGTGAATGGATTAAATGCCCCAACCAAAAGACATAGACTGGCTGAATGGATACAAAAACAAGACCCATATATATGCTGTCTACAAGAGACCCACTTTAGACCTAGGGACACATACAGACTGAAAGTGAGGGGATGGAAAAAGATATTCCATGCAAATGGAAATCAAAAGAAAGCTGGAGTAGCTATACTCATATCACATAAAATAGACTTTAAAATAAAGAATGTTTCAAGAGACAAGGAAGGACACTACATAATGATCAAGGGATCAATCCAAGAAGAAGATATAACAATTATAAATATATATGCACCCAACATAGGAGCACCTCAATACATAAGGCAACTGCTAACAGCTATAAAAGAGGAAATTGACAGTAACACAATCATAGTGGGGGACTTTAACACCTCACTTACACCAATGGACAGATCATCCAAAATGAAAATAAATAAGGAAACAGAAGCTTTAAATGACACAATAGACCAGATAGATTTAATTGATATATATAGGACATTCCATCCCAAAACAGCAGATTACACGTTCTTCTCAAGTGCGCATGGAACATTCTCCAGGATAGATCACATCTTGGGTCACAAATCAAGCCTCAGTAAATTTAAGAAAATTGAAATCATATCAAGCATCTTTTCTTACCACAACGCTATGAGATTAGAAATGAATTACAGGGCAAAAAACGTAAAAAAGACAAACACATGGAGGCTAAACAATACGTTACTAAATAACCAAGAGATCACTGAAGAAATCAAAGAGGAAATAAAAAAATACCTAGAGACAAATGACAATGAAAACACGACGACCCAAAACCTATGGGATGCAGCGAAAGCAGTTCTAAGAGGGAAGTTTATAGCTATACAAGCCTACCTAAAGAAACAAGAAAAATCTCAAGTAAACAATCTAACCTTACACCTAAAGAAACTAGAGAAAGAAGAACAAACAAAACCCAAAGTTAGCAGAAGGAAAGGAATCATAAAGATCAGAGCAGAAATAAATGAAATAGAAACAAAGAAAACAATAGCAAAGATCAATAAAACTAAAAGTTGGTTCTTTGAAAAGATAAACAAAATTGATAAGCCATTAGCCAGACTCATCAAGAAAAAGAGGTAGAGGACTCAAATCAATAATTTCAGAAATGAAAAAGAAGTTACAAAAGACACCGCAGAAATACAACGCATCCTAAGAGACTACTACAAGCAACTTTATGCCAATAAAATGGACAACCTGGAAGAAATGGACAAATTTTTAGAAAGGTATAACCTTCCAAGACTGAACCAGGAAGAAACAGAAAATATGAACAGACCAATCACAAGTAATGAAATTGAAACTGTGATTAAAAATCTTCCAACAAACAAAAGTCCAGGACCAGATGGCTTCACAGGTGAATTCTATCAAACATTTAGAGAAGAGCTAACACCCATCCTTCTCAAACTCTTCCAAAAAGTTGCAGAGGAAGGAACACTCCCAAACTCATTCTATGAGGCCACCATCACCCTGATACCAAAACCAGACAAAGACACTACAAAAAAAGAAAATTACAGACCAATATCACTGATGAATATAGATGCAAAAATCCTCAACAAAATTCTAGCAAACAGAATCCAACAACACATTAAAAGGATCATACACCACGATCAAGTGGGATTTATCCCAGGGATGCAAGGATTCTTCAATATACGCAAATCAATCAATGTGATACACCATATTAACAAATTGAAGAATAAAAACCATATGATCATCTCAATAGATGCAGAAAAAGCTTTTGACAAAATTCAACACCCATTTATGATAAAAACTCTCCAGAAAGTGGGCGTAGAGGGAACCTACCTCAACATAATAAAGGCCATATATGACAAACCCACAGCAAACATCATTCTCAATGGTGAAAAACTGAAAGCATTTCCTCTAAGATCAGGAACGAGACAAGGACGTCCACTCTCACCACTATTATTCAACATAGTTCTGGAAGTCCTAGCCACGGCAATCAGAGAAGAAAAATAAATAAAAGGAATACAAATTGGAAAAGAAGAAGTAAAACTTTCAGTGTTTGTGGATGACATGATACTATACATAGAGAATCCTAAAACTGCCACCAGAAAACTGCTAGAGCTAATTAATGAATATGGTAAAGTTGCAGGATACAAAATTAATGCACAGAAATCTCTTGCATTCCTATACACTAATGATGAAAAATCTGAAAGAGAAATTATGGAAACACTCCCATTTACCATTGCAACAAAAAGAATAAAATACCTAGGAATAAACCTACCTAGGGAGACAGAAGACCTGTATGCAGAAAACTATAAGACACTGATGAAAGAAATTAAAGATGATACTAACAGATGGAGAGATATACCATGTTCTTGGATTGGAAGAATCAACATTGTGAAAATGAATATACTACCCAAAGCAATCTACAGATTCAATGCAATCCCTATCAAATTACCAATGGCATTTTTTATGGAGCTAGAACAAATCATCTTAAAATTTGTATGGAGACACAAAAGACCCCAAATAGCCAAAGCAGTCTTGAGGCAAAAAAAATGGAGCTGGAGGAATCAGACTCCCTGACTTCAGACTATACTACAAAGCTACAGTAATCAAGACAATATGGTACTAGCACTAAAACAGAAACATAGATCAATGGAACAAGATAGAAAGCCCAGAGATTAACCCACGCACCTATGGTCAACTAATCTATGACAAAGGAGGCAAAGATATACAATGGAGAAAAGACAGTCTCTTCAATAAGTGGTGCTGGGAAAACTGGACAGCTACATGTAAAAGAATGGAATTAGAATACTCCCTAACACCATACACAAAAATAAACTCAAAATGGATTAGAGACCTAAATATAAGACTGGACACTATAAAACTCTTAGAGGAAAACATAGGAAGAACACTCTTTGACATAAATCACAGCAAGATCTTTTTTGATCCACCTCCTAGAGTAATGGAAATAAAAACAAAAATAAACAAATGGGACCTAATGAAACTTCAAAGCTTTTGCACAGCAAAGGAAACCATAAACAAGACGAAAAGACAACCCTCAGAATGGGAGAAAATATTTGCAAACGAATCAACGGACAAAGGATTAATCTCCAAAATATATAAACAGCTCATTCAGCTCAATATTAAAGAAACAAACACCCCAATCCAAAAATGGGCAGAAGACATAAATAGACATTTCTCCAAAGAAGACATACAGACGGCCATGAAGCACATGAAAAGATGTTCAACATCACTAATTATTAGAGAAATGCAAATCAAAACTACAATGAGGTATCACCTCACTCCTGTTAGAATGGGCATCATCAGAAAATCTACAAACAACAAATGCTGGAGAGGGTGTGGAGAAAAGGGAACCCTCTTGCACTGTTGGTGGGAATGTAAATTGATACAGCCACTATGGAGAACAATATGGAGGTTCCTTAAAAAACTAAAAATAGAATTACCATATGACCCAGCAATCCCACTACTGGGCGTATACCCAGAGAAAACCGTAATTCAAAAAGACACATTCACCCGAATGTTCATTGCAACAGTATTTACAATAGCCAGGTCATGGAAGCAACCTAAATGCCCATCAACAGACGAATGCATAAAGAAGATGTGGTACATATATACAATGGAATATTACTCAGCCATAAAAAGGAACAAAATTGAGTCATTTGTGGAGAAGTGGATGGATCTAGAGACTGTCATACAGAGTGAAGTAAGTCAGAAAGAGAAAAACAAATATCGTATATTAATGCATGTATGTGGAACCTAGAAAAATGGTACAGATGAGCCGGTTTGCAGGGCAGAAGTTGAGACACAGATGTAGAGAATGGACATATGGACACCAAGGGGGGAAAACTGCAGTGGGGTGGGGATGGTGGTGTGCTGAATTGGGAGATTGGGATTGACATGTATACACTGATGTGTATCAAATTGATGCCTAATAAGAACCTGCAGTATAAAAAAACAAACAAACAAAACAACTAATACTAAACTTTCATTGGGTTATTTGTATGGAAATATGTTAATATAAATGTTTCAGACATTACATGAAATTTCTAAAAATCTTATATTTGTATTTGTATGGAAATATGTTAATATAAATGTTTCAGACATTATATGAAATTTCTAAAAATCTTATATTTGTATTTGTATGGAAATATGTATGGAAATGTTAATATAAATGTTTCAGACATTACATGAAATTTCTAAAAATCTTAAAAAAAAAAAAAAAGATATTTCATTTCTTACCCAGTTTGGCATTATGATATGAAATTTATCAGAGACCTGTGTTTGCCAAAATGTCCTTCACATAGATCTTCTTGAAGATGGAGCACTTTTGCAATGTGTTAGAGCACAACAATAACTATCTATAAATCACATAAAGACTTAAAAGGTCACTGTTAAACATTTGATCACAATGTAAATGACAAAAGAAACAATTATTGCTCTTACATGTAACATTTAAAAATAACTAGAATTATGACTGATAACATTTTACCAGGACATACTAGATTTTTAGGAATTCCATGTAATTTAACATACTAATCAAACAGTTCTCTCTGAGATGGCTCAAGGGCCTTCTAAAGCATCTCAAAGTTAGCTGGAGATCAAAAGTACTGTTAAAATTGGCCAAACAACACTTACTCACTGAACCAAAGTAAAGAGATTTCAAACAAAAATACAGATCACAGACACAAGCAAAGGAACTCACAAGCTGTCCACAATCAAAAGCAGCATTCCAAGAAAACTTTGGAGGGAGAAACCAAATCCAGGCTTGCCCTAACCCACTTCCAACAAAATCCAGCTTAGAAAATCCTGGTCATGCACAACTCTTTCCTCAGTGTTCTCTTTTCACAAATGTTCATCACCTTCTGTACCCATCTTACTTTGCCCCTTATTTTTTTCCGCATTCAGACACAGCCAGGTCTAGTACAAAGTGACTTTCTTTTCTCTTTGTACCATCAGCCTGTTACCTAGCTGCTCACTTTGTTTATTATGTAGCTTCAAAAATGCTTGAACATATGGAACTTCTTTTGTCTTTCTCTTCCTGTGACAAAATAACTCTAGCTGAAGGATAGTATAGTCATTTAGGCTACCTTTCAAAGACCACCTTTCCTCATTTTTCAAGAATGTATCCATACATTGGCCAGACAAAATTACAATAGAGTTTCATTCTTTTCTTAGTCTTAGGTTTACAACTATAGGTTGACCAGTCTGCCAGGATTTTGCCCACTGGCTATCAGATGGAACTGAAGAAGCAGCACTTCTTATGTTTGAACCATAGAACACTCACACACAGACTAAGAATAAAACAAAATCCACACCACCAATGGAAGCCTCAAACCAAAGGAACCAAAAACTAAACAGAAACCAAAAACCAAACAGCACAAGACTCAAATCAGCTTCCAAGTCTCAACTTAGCTTGTGACCTCTGTTCAAGTGATGCACCTTCCAAATGAGATTTTCTGGAATGAAAAGTCACCTAAATGGGAACCAAGGTTCCCCGAAATGTACAGGGCTAAAAGGACCTCAGAGTGCATACCAGGGGAGTTACCACACGCTGACTGAGGTGTGGCAACATCCCAAATGCTATTTTTCTGGTTCCCCAAAATAATCTCTTGGAGTAGGACATTCGGGGCAGTCCAGGATGGAGGAAGAGAGGAATGTCCTCAAGGCAAGGATGGCCTCAGCAGCTGCTAGGGTGGTCCCTCTTCCACCATCTACTCCTGCCCCAGAGTTCCAACTGCTGGGATGACTGGGGCTCGGCCTTTCCAGGCAAGGGTCCCACGTGGTCTGGCCTCTAAAGGAATTCTCCAACCCTACACTCTCTCGAAAGAGGCTGGCATGGAGAAAATCTCAGTGTCCAATCAAGTCAGGGGACCCACAGGGGCCATCCCCAAGTCAGCCCCACACTGGGTACTAAATTTGATGTCGAAAACTCGACCTCTGTGCACCAGTGCCGAATCGAATCTCAGAGAGAGAGGATTGGAGGAAGTAGAAAAGAATAGCTTTACTGCTTTGGCAGCCAAAGGGGGACACAGAAAACTCGTGCCCTCAAAAACCATGCGTCCCAATGCACGAGGATCTGGTGAGGAGTTTTACAGCAATGGTTTAAAGACACAGTTTCTCCTAAGGATTAGTGTGTGTACAGGGCCTTAACTCCCTTTAATCTGGCCTCAGATGGTCTCTTGATGAGCTTCTCTGGAATGAAGAACACTAAAATCTTCTATTTTGTGGGGGTTGTAGTTTGGTAAAGAGCCCAAAGATACTCTTACGTACATCCCTTGAGGCAGAACCAGGATCCTGCCCCAAGGCTGCACTACTGTTTCTTGATGGTTCCTCCCTTGTATCTGCATCCCCTCCCTTCCCTGATTAGCAACTGTTCGAATCTGCCCTTTGGAACTCAGGGAAGGTTATGGAACCTGGAGTCTATTCCCAACAAACAGGAAACAGGAGACACAGGAAAGGCTTTCATGCCCAGGAGCCCCACAGGGCCCTGCTCGATTTCACTACGAGGCCCTGACCCTGACACTAACTATGGCCCTGAGCTGTCTAGAATGGCATGAGCTTTCCCTAAATATGAATTTCTCTCTCCCCCTAACTAAGGTCCTGATGCTGTCTCTAAGGACTGAGGCTGTCCCTAACAAAGGCCCTGATTATGTCCCTAACTATTGGCCTGAACTGTCTCTAACTAAAGCCTTGACACTGACCTTAATTAAGGTCCTTATGCTGTTCCTGAGGCCCTGAGGATGTCCTTAGCAAAGGCCCTCAGCTTATCTTTAACTGAGGCCCTGACACTCTCCCTAACTAAGGACTGAGGCTGTCTCTAACTAAGTCCCTGATTCTGTCTTTAATTAATGGCCTCACTCTTTCCCTAACAAAGGCCCTGACACAGTCCCTAACTAAAGCCCTGACACGGTCCCTAATAACATGAGCTGTCCCTCATTAGTGCCCTGATGAGGCCCATAAATGATGTACCGAAGATGGCACTAAGGTCCTGATGATGTCACTAATGACCTAAAATGTCTCTTACTAAGGCCCTCAAGTTACCTCTAACTGAAGCCCTAAAGATGTCCATAACTAAGTCCCTGACACTATCTCTAAGACCCTCAAGTTATCTTTAACTGAGGCCATGACAGTGTTCCTAACAAAGAACTTGACACTGTCTCTAACTAAGGCCCTGAGTCTGTCTTTACCTAATGGCCTCACTCTTTCCCCAACTACTCCCTGACGCTGCCCCTAACTAAGGCCCTGACAGTAGGCCTAATTGCCTGAGCTCTCTTTCACTAATACCCTGACCCTGTCCATAACTTATGCCCTGATGATGTCCCTAACGAACAGCCTGAAGTGTCTCTTACTAAGGTCCTCAAGTTTTCTCTGAGGCCCTGACACTCTCCCTAATTAAGGCCTTGACATTGTCTTTAAGTAATGGCCTGATGCAGTTCCTACCTGAGATGCTGATGCTCTCACTAAGACCCCGAAGTCTCTACCTGAGAAGCTGACACTGTCTGTAACTAATTTCCTGACTTTTTCCATAACTAACATCCTAATTTTGTCCCTAAATAACACCCTGACACTGGTCCTAACTACGGCCCTGATGCTGACCCTATCTAAGGCCCTGATGATGTCCCTAATAGACTTAGATGTCCCTCACTGTGGTCCTGATCCTGTCCATTACTAAGGTCCTGAATATGTGCCTAAGTACGTCTCTGACCGTGTCCTAAGGCCCTGACCCTCTTCCTAACTAAGGGCCTTGACGCTGTCTCTACACAAGGCCCTGACACTGCCCCTAAATAACGGCCTGACACTGGTCCCAAGTATGGACCTGATCCTGTCCATAACTAAGCCCCTGAAGATGTCCCTCATTAAGTCTCTGACACTGCCCTTAATAAGTCCCTGACACTGTCCCTAGCTAATGGCCTAAGTTATAACTTACAAAGTCCCTAACACTATCCCCAAGACGCTGACACCCTCCCTAACTTAGGCTTTGATGCTGCCCCTTAGTGCCTAAGCGGTGACAAAATAACACCCTGATTCTATTACTAAGGCCCTGAATATATCCCTACGAATGTCTCTGAAGTGTCCCTAACTAACGGCCTAACCTGTCTCTTACTAAGGCCCTCAAGTTATCTCTGAGGGCCTGACAACACTGTCCCTAACTAAGGCCCTGTTGCTGGCCCTAACTAACGTCCTGATGCTGAACCTAACTGAGGCCCTGATGCTCTTCCTAACTAAGGCCTTGATGCCGATTCTACCTGAGGCGCTAAAACTGTCTGTGACTAATGACCTGACTCTTTCCCTAACTAACACCCTGATGCTATCCCTAATTGAGGCCCTGAAGATGTCCCTAGTACCTTTAGGTGTTCCTCAGTATCACCCTGATCCTGTCCATAACTAAGGCCCTGAATATGTCCCTAGGTAAGTCTCTGACGCCGTCCCTAACTAAGGCCCTGATGCTGTCTCTACCTCAGAACCTGACATTCTAATGTCCTGACTCTCCCTAACTAACATCCTGACGCTGCCCCTAAGTGAGGCCCTGACATTCTTCTTAACTAAGGACTTGCCACTGTCCCTACCTAAAACCCTGACACTGTCTGTAACTAATGACCGGACTCTTTCCCTAACTAACACCCTAGATTTGGCCCTAACACCCTGACACTTGTTCTAATTATGGCCATGATGCTGGCTCTAAGGCCCTGAAGATATCCCTAAGTAACAGCCTGAATTGTGTCTAACTAAGGCTCTCACGTTATCTCTAACTTAGGCCCTGACGCTGTCCCTTATAGTCTAAGCTGTCATTAAATAATGCCCCAATCCTGTCCATAACTAAGGCCCTGAGTATGTCCCTAAGTACATCTCTGATGATGTCCCTAACAGCCTGAACTGTCTCTTCAAGTTATCTCTGAGGCTCTGACACTGGCCCTTACTAAGGCCTCACCCCGGGGTTGTCCCAGGCTGCTGGGCAGTTTTCTCTTGTCTGCATCTCTAGCCAGCTGCCTGCCATTGGCCACTCTAAGGTTCTGCGATGCAGTGGTCCCACGTGGGATGTGCCTGTGTAGGCTCACCTGTGGGAGGAGAGTCATGGCCACTCCGCCCTCCAGGGGACTGCGGCTCAGGGTAGGAATCTCTCAGCCAGCGTCTGGACACAGGGTTCTGTGTCCTTGTTTGCTGTAAATCCCTTGGAGTTACCTCTAACATTTTTTAAATGGATCTCCCCCTCAGCATATTTATGATTTAAATTATTTACCACATTAAAATTCAGGAATGACATTATTAGAATGAGCAGGAAGACACAGGATGCCCCCCCAATGATCTATTACTTGGAGGATTTAAAATTCTAATGAGAAAACACTCACTCTCCTCATCTTCTTGGGTGTCAGCACAAGGCGGGAATCAGCTGCATTCTTTATTTATCCCTCTGGTTTTCCAGAACCTTTCCTTCAAGGAGAAATCTCTGGGCTCTGCGGGAACTGTGAGTGGTGACCATCAGGTAAATCTGAGACTGAAAAGCAAGAGGAAAAGAGAGAGGGGAGGAGATGAGGATCGGTGGTGGGGAGAAGCAGGGGCATCCACGTTCAATCTCAGGCTGAGAGTCTGGGTTAGTCTCCAACGAAGCTAAGGACCACCAGGATCTGGCCCCACTGGCCTTGTCACCTGGTATGGGGATTGGGGACAGCCAAACAACCATGGCCACTTTCAAAGAAATAAAGAAGGTGGGAGGGCACCCCGAGAGCCAGATTGAAAATGGTCATGCTGTGAAATAATAAGATGCCCTTTTCAGAAAAGTGAAGATGGTTCTCTTGGTTCTCAAAGACTTGCAAATACTCTGTGTCCTTCTAGAGGCATGCTGAAGGCTTCAGCCTTTGAGGGCAGTAATGGGAGTGCATCTGGGCTCAAGACCATCCAGCGCTCACTCCTTGAGGGTGCAGAGGATGACCAGTGTCCACCCCTCGGGTGCTGTGGGGCCTGAGATCCCCTGATCACCGAGGACGGGTGGGGCCGCACAGACACTCCACTGGACCACCGGGGGCTTGGCTGGTGGGCTACAGTCCTTTATCAGATACATGGTTTACAAACATCTTGTGCCATTTTGCATGGTGGATTATCTTATTCCTTGCTCCTTTTATACACAACTGTTTTTCATTTTGAGGAAGTCCAATTCATCTATTTTGTCTTTTGTTGTTTGTGCTTTTGGTAGATCTAAGAAATCATGACTAAATCCAAGGTCATGAAGATTTACTCTCATGTTTTCTTCTACGAGTTTTATAATTTTGGTTCTTGCATCTAGGCCTTTGGTCCATTTTGCATTGATTTTTGTATACGGGGTGAGGGGAGGTAAGGATCCAAGTTTATTCTTCTGCCTGTGGGTATCCAGTCGTTCCAGAACCTGTGCTAACTGTTTGGGAGAAAATACATGCAAATGATGCGACCAACAAGGGCCTAATTCTAAAATATACAAACAGCTCATACAACTCAAAAAAGAAAAAAAAATCAAAAAATAAGCAGAAGGTCTAAATAGACATTTCTCCAAAGACATACAGTTGGCCAATAGGCACATGAGAAGATGTTCCACATCGCTAGTTATTAGAGAATGCAAATCAAAACTACAGTGAGTTATCACCTCATAGTGGTCAGAATGGCCATCATTAAAATGTCTATAAATAAATGCTGGAGGGGGTGTGGAGAAAAGGGAACCCTCCTACACTACTGGTGGGAATGTAAATTGATGCAGCCACTATGGAAAACAGTATGGAGGTTCCTCAAAAACTAAAAATAGAATTACCATATGAACCAGCAATCCCACTCCTGGACACATATCCAGACAAAACTATAATTCGAAAAGATACATGCACCCCAGTATTCACAGCAGCACTATTCACAATAGCCAAGACATGGAAGCAACCTGAATGTCCCTCAACAGATGAATGGATATAGAAGATGTGATACATATATACAATGGAATATTACTTAGCCATAAAACAGAATGAAATAATGCCATCTGCAGCTACATGGAAGGGCCTAGAGATTATCATACAAAGTGAAGTAAGGCAGACAGAGAACGACAAATACCATATGATATCACTTATATGTGGATTATAAAATGAGACCCAAATGAACCTATCTACAGAACAAAAACCGACTCACAAATATAGAAAACAGACTTGTGGTTGTCAAGGGGAAGACAGGGGAGAGGGATGGATTGGGTGTTTAGGATTAGTAGATGCAAACTATTATATATAGGATGGATAAACAAGGTCTTACTGTACAGCACAGGGAACTATATTCAATACACTGTAATAAACCATAATGAAAAAAATATGAAAAATATGTATATATGTATGTATATATATATATATATATATATGAATCACTTTGCTGTACAGCAGAAATTAACACAACATTGTAAGTCAACTATACTTCAGTATCAATTAGTTTGAAGGCACTTTTATAAATTAGGCCTTATTTCTCTTGTCCTTTCATCCTGGGACAAATGTATAACAGAAACTAACCTGGATTACTCCAGGATGAATTCATATCACACAGAACTTTAATTGTTGAACAAACCATTAATACCAGTTACACCATGGGATGTCCTGATCCAATATGAAGTTTGTAAACCTTGTATCAAACCTGCAGAATGCACTAAATTTGGAAATTCAAACTGCAATGAAGCCAACTATCCCATGACTTCTCCACAACTAGTTATACAACATCAATTGGAAACCATATACAATCAAATGAATGTAGACAGAAACAACTATAGCCTTCTTTTTTTTCCTTTTAGATGAAGACGGTATTTAAGGTGATATCTTGGGCTGTTCCAGGATGTTACTCAATTTCCTGGGTATCTCCCATGCACACAGGAGGTACACATGTTAGTTAACTTGTTTGTGCACCTATATGAAGGTAGTTAATACCACAAAACTGTATACATAAAAAGAATTAAATGTTAAAGTCATGTTTTGTATTTTTAATGACAATGAAAAAAAGTGTAGTGCTGATATTTGTTACAAAAATGAACATTAAAAACATTCTTAGTGAAAAAAAGCCATACAGAAAAGGCAACCTAGATCCCATGCTCATCTTGTCTGCTTCAAATCCATCAAGGCTGTCCAAATGAGGGGGAAACTCAGTAATGGTTCCAGAAAAAGAAAACTGGATCAGGATGGAAAAAGACATTTTCATACAGTTGGGACAGCAGGTGAAAGTTGAAGTGGGGCTGAGTATTAAATTATAATGTAGACATCAGGATTTCCTCATTTAGGGGTTATGTGCTGGTTCCTTGGGCAAAACACACTGAGCATTTTGTGTGAGGTGGCAAATGTGAGTACTTTTGGCCATTACTGAAACTTTTCTGTACATTTTAAATTACTGGTAAGTAAATTACTTTTCTAGACAACCGTGTCAGTATCATGCCAGAAAATCAGACAAGACAGACATCAAATTTTGTTATAGAGGCCAAGACTTACCCAGACCAAGTTCAACCAAAGTCGTGATACTTATTTCCCTTGTAGGAGTCCACATGGTATTAAGAGGCACCGTGGGAAGAGTATATTAGTAGCTACCATGTCTTGGGTCCTGTGGATTACCTGGGGTGCAGTAGAAACTGTGAGATTTTAGTATTGCAATTTTTCACATTACTTCAAAAAATATGTTAAAAAATAAATTCAGTAAAGTTGCAAAATATGGAATCAATATACACAAATCAGTTTTGTTTCTATACACTAATAATGAACACCAACAAGAAAAATTAAGAAAACAATCCCATTTTCAATTCCATCAAAAAGAACAGACTATTTAGGAATAAATTTAGCCAAGGGGATGAAAGACCTATACTCAGAAAACTATAAAGCACTGATAAAGAAATTGAAGACACAATAGAAAACAATATTCCATGCTCATGCATCAGAAAAATTACAATTATTAAAATGTTTATTCTATCCAAAGCCATCAACAAACAGTGCCAGGAAAACTAGATACCAGACCCCAAAGAACGACACTGGTCACCATCTACACTGCACATAAAACTAACTAAAAGTGCACAGTATTCCACATTAAACCCTTTCTCTCCTGAGTCCCCTGAAGAAGCACCCCACCCACCCAGCAGTCAGCTGCACAGGAAGATTCTCCACACTTGCTCGTTTTTTCCTCTTGTGGAGTCTCCTCACCAGTGGTTCCTGAGAAAACCCAGCTGCTGTCAGTGTGGACAATGCCTCATGGTCCAGAAGCCTAAACCCTGACAGGAGACAAAGCTCCTGTCTGCTTGTCACAGAGCAAAGTCTGTGGGCAGGGTGCACCTGTGCCCCCAGGGTCAGACAGGTGGGTTCAGCGCCCCCTGTGGGACGTCAGAGAAGAGCCGGGAGCGCCGCACTCACAAACCCAGAGGCCTTATCCGGAAGGCAGTTCTGCTGTATATACTAAGTTTGGAAATCCAAACTGAAATGGAGCCAAGTATCTCACTGTATCTTCTCAAAAGATGGTTAAGGAGCAATTAATTACAAACCATATGTAATGAAATGAATGTAGACACAAACTTTACAACTTAAACCAAAATTCACTCAAAATTGCCCATAGACGAATTTAAATTACCAAACTATAAAAAATCCTAGAAAAAAAAATAATCTACATGACTTTGGGTCTGGTGACCTTATTCAGAAAACCGGAAGACAAACCACAAACTGCAAGAAACTATTTCCAAAGCACATATCTGATAAAGGATTTGTACTCAAATTATGCCAACGCCATTAAAATTTGGTAAAGATTGAAACACACACCTGGCCCAAGAAGATAAACAGGCAGTAAATAAGCATACAAGAATATACTCAAGATGCTGGTGGAATGCATGTACAACCAACTTTGGAAGACAGTTTGGCAATTTTTTCCAAATCTAAAAAGTCTCACCTTAGGATCCAAGAAGTGTACCTCTTGTATTTAGACAACTGCTTTAAAAAACTGTGTTCAAACCCAAACTAGCATCAAGTAATGTACAGCAGCTCTATCCATAATGGCTAAAAACTTAAAGATATCAGGATGTCCTTCTGTAGGTGAATTCATAAACAAATTAGGGCACATACATGTCAAGGAGAGCAGAATACACCACCCCAAAATATGCCCATTTGACAAAAGGATTATTTTGGACTGATTAATAAGAAAGAGCAGACCCAGGAGAATCTTTCAAAGCCCAGTAGAAAATGCCCTTTTATGAGGTAAATTTACATTTATTAAGGATATCTCCATTTGTAAGGGTTTGTCCCTCTCTGGACCAGGAATTGAATGATGACTAAATATCAAGAAAAGCTTGTTGGGACTTCCCTGCTGGTCCAGTGGCTAAGGCTCCATGCTCCCAATGCAGGGGGCCAGGGTTCAACTCCTGGTCATGGAACTAGATACCGCATGCTGCAACTAAGAGCCCACATGCCGCAACTAAAGATTCCACAGGCCGCAACTAAGACCTGGCACAGCCAAATAAATAAATGTTTTTTATAAAAAATCCTTGTCAATGAAATAAGCCTGGATGTAAATCTGTGTAACAACCATACCCTTGTTTACTGTGCTTTGCCTAATAACCTCCTTTAAATGGCTTCTTCCATTCCCTAACATCTTTCTTTTGTTCTCAGCAGAAGATAGCATTTAAGCTAATGGCTTGGGCCAATTCAGGGAGTGACTCAGTTTTCCTAGGTATCTTTCAAGTATACAGGAGGTATGCATGGTGTATATTAAACTTCTGATTGTTTTCTCTAGTTCCTCTTTTTTTCATTACAAGGGAGATCTCAATAAAGAACATAGAAGGGTAGAGGGAAAATTATTTTTCCTCTAATATACATGCAATGCAATAGTATTCAGAGATATAAAGGAATGGACCATCAACCCGTGCAAAAAAAAAATAGATACATCTAACTTACATTGCTAAGTGAAAGAATCCAGTCTGAAGTGCTACACACTGTATGGCCTCATTTATATGACATTCTAGAAAAGGCAAAACTGACATGGTAAACAATGTATAGAATATGTGGTTGAAATAGTCCATATGATACTTTAGTGGTGAATACCTGTCACTATGCATTTGTCTATACCCACAGATTTTTACAACCCAACAAGTAAATTACAATCTATTCAAACTTAGCTGCTTAGGATATGGGAGTGTCAAAGACTGGAATACAGAATGTAACAAAGAATCTGATTCAGAAATGTATGAAAAAACTCACTGTTGGTAGTGGGACAAATGGGTTGACCTAAGTTAACTTTGGAAATGTACAGAATCTGTAGGCCAAAGACAAAATGTGTCATACATACACAGTGGACTCTATGTTCTTTCCATGATGGGTAGTAGCTAATACTACTGAAACTACTATATCAGTAATTGAATGGAACAAGCACTGAATTTAATAAATGACAAATGGTGGAAGCCAGGTTTCTTACCACTGGAGTGTGAAGTTACAGTCAAACAAAGGGAGAAGGTTACAATATCCATGTCATAACAGATCCGGTTGGAGATATCAGTATAAACTCTCTTTAGCCTGCACATAGTTCCACATGGAAATCTTTATAATTATGTGTGTATGCATAGGCTGGGATACTTGCATATATTTCCATGCACTGTCAGCTGAGCATATTTAGCTCCCACATGTACGTTTTTAATACCATTCTCTAATGAAAGGAACAAGGGCTCTTTGAAGAAAGGGCTGATACTAGGACTGAGACAGTAAATATATGAAGCAGGATAATCTTAAAATATCAGAAAGTAAAGAAGTACCAAAAATTTTAAAAACCCACAAAAGAGAAATTATGTAAAATGAAAACAGGAGCAAATGGAAAAAGCTCTCAACAGCCAAAGCAAGAATTAACTAAGCAGTCTTAAAATGTAGCACTGGATTATAACCAAAAGTTTACAATAATTATTCACGTGCCCAAACTGGTAAAAATAAATTACATAGTTTTTGATGAACGGTGTTAAAAAGAAATCTCCTATGCAGAAAGCTTCTAAGCAATTTATATAGCCACTCAGCTGTCCATCAAGGATGTGAAGCTAACCCCTCTCTCCTCAAGTGTGGGTTCTGCATTATGACTTCCTCCTAAATAAGACACACAGGATGGACATGGGAAAAAATTAACTTCACTGTGGGAACACTTGACAAACACTACCTCAGCTAGGTGACCAAAGTTGAGAATATAAGTGAGAAGTTCCCTTGAGAGACTGTCCTCTTGACATACAGTGAAGAGGAAGCACTTCACCTCTGTGATCTGCTTTTTCAAAGCCAAGTCTAACCACAACAAAAACACCAAGCAAATCCCAGTGCCCGGCAGTCTATAAAATACCTGACCAGTCCTCCTCCACACTGTCAAGGTCATGGAAACAAGGAGAGTCTGAGCAACTGTCAAAGCCCAGAAGAGACTAAATAGATATGATGACCCCGTGTCCTTTGAGATCCTGGAACAAGGAAAGGTATAACAAAGGGAACATGAATAGGGACTTCGGTTAATAATAGAGTATCAATATTTGTTCATTATTTGTCATGATTCTGTAGAAAATTAGATGGGAAAAATTAAACGTCAAATAAGAGAAACCTACTGTAACAAACTGGAAATCTAGAAGAAACGGGTGATTTCTTTGTAAAAACACATTACCAAAATGAACACTAAATTAAGGAAAATACAAAAAGACCAATTAATCACTGAGGAACCTCTTCCCCATACTGGTTATCCTATCACTGTCCCAGGGTTTCCCTCTCCCGGGACAGGGAAGGAACAGAGGCAGAGCTGTTTGGCAGCTCCACTAATATCTGGTCCCACCCAGAATCTTCATCTCCCCCAGCCATGCCTACCCAGTGAGGACACCT
Organism: Balaenoptera physalus; assembly: GCF_965194825.1. Lineage (NCBI taxonomy): Eukaryota > Metazoa > Chordata > Mammalia > Artiodactyla > Balaenopteridae > Balaenoptera > Balaenoptera physalus. Next base: position 78,794 of record NW_028126012.1, read on the forward strand.
GAGGAAGGATCAGGGATTATTGATTCAGATGTATCAACTACGAATTTTTCTTTTCCCAACGACTGGACACACTTACTGAAGTAAAATAAGTTAGTATTTATTGTAAGGGTAGAAATAAATTAATACTTGCAAGTGGCAAGTTACAGAATGGGTTTGGACCTGGTAGGTCCAGTGGCTCACACTATCTCAGTGTGACCTTGCTTCTCTCCAAAACTTTGTCCTGCTCAGTGCCTTTGGGGGACCCCATTCACAGGCACAGGCTCTCTCATTGCCCTTGGGCCAACAGCAATTCTAGGCTGACAACCACTCACCATCCATTTTCCAAGAAAGAGTTTCTCCTTTTCTTGGGTTCCAAGAAAGTCATGGTTTTAAATGCCTTTGATCTGGCTTGGGTTGCATTCTCATCCTTGACCCATCACCAGGAGATGGAAAATGGGACTGACTAGATGTGGGTTGTAAACCCATCTTCAAGCTGGGTGGAACATGGGGTCATCCTTCTGCAACTGTTTGGACTGGAAGCAGGTGAGATGTAATTCCCAAAGGAAAACTGAGGCACTTGGGCCTGAGAACAGATGCTGGCTGGCAGAAAGCAACAGATTCTAAGTCAATGACAGCTCACTGCACAGCACAGAATCTGACACAAAAGGAAGAAAGGGGTTCAACTCAGGGTCAGGGGCTGCAGCTACTCATCCAGTGCTCTTACTGTCCTCCCAAGACTGCAAGAAGTTCTTTCACTTGCTGACAAGTCAGAATCGCTGGTGGTGGTAAACTCAAGTCTCTTTCCTTGGGCATCAGGTCCTCACATCTCAGAGGTGGGCCCAAAACAGCCCATGTGCCCTCAGAAGACACACAGACCTCATTCCTGCCCCTGAGAGGTGGGAGCCCTTGAGTTATGCCATCTCCCTGGCCATATTAATTGCCCATCCCTGAAAAACAATACTGCTCATTTTCCAGTTTCTTCTCTCTCATTTACTAAGTGAAGAAACCAAATGTTAGGGTGGTAAGGAAACTCTTGTGCAATGAAGTAATGGGAGGCTCAAGAATTATTCCATGCCATGGAACCCATAATTGGCAGGCTTTCCAGAGGCCACATGGATGCACATGGCTCTCCAAGACAATGCAGTGTCACTGTGAACCTCCCATTGTGAGGTCCAGGTGCTCCCATATCTTTGATTCTTAATGAATATGAATGTCAAAAGTTTCTAACGACTGAAAGGACAAAGGATTTCAGGGCCATGGTCTCCTGTATGGTTGTTGTGTCAGGGACACATTCCAATGTTTAGAGGATTATTACTTCTCTTGGCAGCCTATGAGGCTGTGAGGGGGAGGCCTTTATCTCAACCACATGGATGTTGGTAGTTGAAACTTCTCAAAGGAATGTGTACACTGCCTAGGTAGCTGTTGAATTGCCCGGCATCACGGTCAGCTCTGTAACTATACATGAGGGCCTGGCAATGCCCAGGCTGGACTGAGCTAGAGGACCACAGATGCCTGCCTGGATAGTCAGAGGTCAAGGGCTGTCCTGCCTGAGACCTGATCATCTATTCATGCCCGCTCAGATGGGACAAAGGATGCCTCCAGTGTCAGGAGGGCCCCACCAGCCCTTAAGAAGGCAACATCTGGGGGCTGGCAGGTCACTGCACCCAGTCCTGTATAAATCCACACATGTCCACTGAGTGCCCTGCTGTCTGGGCTGTGCTGGAAACTGGGGCTGCCCAGGCAGAGTAGGGCCAGCATCACCCTTCCCAGGTAGGAGGGCAGAAGGAAACCATGCATGACTTCTGACACCCTCCCCAATCCTTGACAGAGGTTGAGTTGGGTAAGAAACAGTCCGAGACAAGAACAGACATTTCATTCTTCTCTCAGAGCCCAGGACTGAGGGAAGGGAGGCCAGAAAAACATTTATTGACCTCAGCTCCCTGACTCCTGTCTGACCCTGGGCAAGTCCTATCCATTCTGGAGGCTTCAGAGAGAGGGAGAGGGGAGGGCAATGAGGGCCATTTGTGCTTAAACATAACTCTAACCTTTACCCTAAGAACCCTAACTTCTAACCTTAACCCCCTAACAATCCTAGCCCCAGACCCGTAGACCCTCGCCCCTGACCCCTAAACTCTAATCCCCGACCCTGACCCTTTAACCACAACCCTCTACCACGACTCTCCAACAATGGCCCATAACCCTAAACCATGGCCCCTGAACCCTCACACTGACTCAACCCAAGACCTAAAGCCTGGCCTAGTGGGTGCCGAAGGATGACTGTATGAACTCTCAAATAAACCAAGGAATTAAATCTTCTTGACCATGAATTTAGCAATGGTTTCTTAGATTTGACAGTAAAGCATAAGAAATGAAAGGAAAAAATAGACAAATTGGATTTCCTCAAAATTACAAACCTTTGTGCATCAAAAGAGGCTATCCAGAAAGTAAAAAGACGGCCCACAGAATGGAAGACAATATTGGCACGTTGTATATCTGATAAGACTCTTTACCTAGAATATACCCAGGACTTTTACAACTCATCAACAAAAAGACAAACAATAAAATTTTTGAAACAGACAAATGGCTTGCATGGACTGCTCTTCAGGCAAGACATACAAATGGTCAACAAGGAAATGAAAAGATGTCAAACATCAGTAGTCATGATGAAAATGCAAATTAAAGCCACGATGTGATGCCCCTTCACACACACTAGAATAAAAATAAATTTTTAAATATATAAATAAAAATAACAAATGTTGGCAACAATGTAGAGTAATTAGAACCCTTAAAAGTTACTTGTGGAGATGTACAATGGTGCAGTCTATATGTACAAAACTTTAGCATTTACTCAAAAATATAAAATATAATTACCATGTGGTTCAACAACTCCACTCCTAGACATATTCCCAAAAAACTGAAAACAGGTGTTCAAACAAAAACTTGTTCACCAATTATTAATAGCAGCACTGTTCACAGTAGCCCAAGGTAGAAAAGATTTAAATGTCCATCAGCAGGTAAATGGATAAGCAAAATAAGGTAGACACATAAGCTGCATTATTCTGTCATATAAAGGAATAAAGTAAAATTATACAGCCACTGTGGAAAAATGTATGGTGGCTCCTCAAAAACATGGAAAATGTATGATCCCTTGATTCCACTCCAGGGTGTACACCCAAAATATTAGAAAGCAAGGACTGGAACAGATATCTGTACCCCATATTCATAGCAACATTATTCACAATAACCAAAAGGTGGAAGCAACACAACACATCCTTCAACAGATGAATGGATAAGTACAGTGTAGTATATACACAATGGAATATGACTCAACCTTTAAAACTAAGGTAATTCTCACAGATGCTACAATGTGATGAACCTTGAAGTTATTATGCTAAGTGAAACAAGCCAGACACAGAAAGGACAAACGTTCTATGATTCCACTAGTATGAGGTATCCAGATAAGTCAAATTCAAAGACAAAATAGAATAAGGTTGCCAGAGGTTGAGGTGAGTTAGTGTTTAATGGCTATGGTTTCACATGGGGAAAATAAAGTTCTGGAGATGGATGGTGAAGATATTTTTACAACAATGTGAATGTAGTTAACGCCATAGCACTGTACACTTAAAAATGGTTTAAATGGGTCATCCCTCGTGGCACAGTGGTTAAGAATCCGCCTGCCAATGCAGGGGACACGGGTTCAAGCGCTGGTCCTGGAAGATCCCGCATGCCGTGGAGCAACTAAGCCCATGCGCCACAAATACTGAGCCTGCGCTCTAGAGCCCGTGCTCCGCAAGAGAAGCCACCGCAATGAGAAGACTGCACACAGCAACTAAGAGTAGCCTCCGCTCGCCGCAACTAGAGAAAGCCTGCACACAGCAACAAACACCCGACACAGCCAAAAAATAAAATAAAATAAATTTTTTAAAAAAGCTTTAAAAAATGGTTTAAGTGGTAAATGTTATGTGTTTTTAATCACAATGGAAAAATGAATGAAATAATGATCAATGTTACAATGTGGATAAACATTGAAAACTTCCTAAGTGAAAGAAGCCATACAGAAAAACCACCCAGATCATGCTCATCTTGTACACTTTAAATCCAGCAAGGTTTTCAAAGTGAGGAAAAGCCCCAGTGATGGTTCCAAGAAAAGAAAACTGGATTCGAATGGAAAAATACGTTTCCACAAAGCTGGGGCAGCTGGTGAAAGTTGAAGCAGGTCTGGGGATAGGATTATAATGTGGAAACCATAATTATTCCCCATTTTGGGGTTATGTGCTGGTTCCCTGGGAGAGTGGCCCTCCCACTCTCACAGGGTAAAACAAACTGGTGTATTTTGTGAATGTGGAAAACTTGATACTGCTATTTGAAGTTTTGTATACACTTGAAATTTACTAGAAAATAAAGTGCTTATCAAACAACCATGTCGTACCACGCCAGAAATACAGACATCAAACTTTGTTATAGAGGCCAAGCTCTACCCAGATCCAGCTCACCCACAGTGGTGATGCCAATCACCCTTGTAGGAGGCCACATACTACAAGAGGCACCGTGGGAAGATTATATTGGGAGACACTATGTCTTGGGTGCTGTGGATGACCTAGATGTAGTTGAAACAGTGGGATTTCTGAATTCTAGTTTTCCACATTCAATCAACAAAAAACTGTTACAACTAAAAAATGAATTCAGTAAAGCTGCAGGATACAAAAGAAAGAAAAATCAATGCACAAAAATCATTTGTGATTCTATACACTGATAATGAACCATCAGAAAAAGAATTTAAAAAAAATCCCACTTACAATTGCATCCAAAAAGATAACTAGGAGTAAATTTAACCAAGGACGTGAAGGACCTGCACAATGAAAACTGGAAGACACTGATAAAGGAAACTGAACAGACAAAAATAAATGGAAAGATACCCCGTGCTCATGGGTAAAAAGAATAGTGTGAAAATATGCATTCTAAGGTGGGACTTCCCTGGCCATCCAGGGGTTGGGACTCTGCACTCCCACTGCAGGGGGCGCAGGTTCGATCCCTGGTTGGGGAACTAAGATCCCGCATCCTGCATACCACATGGTGTGGCCCAATTTTTTTTTTTAACATCTTTATTGAAGTATAATTGCCTTACAATGGTGTGTTAGCTTCTGCTTTATAACAAAGTGAATCAGTTATACATATACAATATGTTCCCATTTCTCTTCCCTCTTGCATCTCCCTCCCTCCCACCCTCCCCATCCCATCCCTCTAGGTGGTCACAAAGCACCGAGCTGATCTCCCTGTGCTATGCGGCTGCTTCCCACTAGTTATCTATTTTACATTTGGTAGTGTATATATGTCCATGACATTCTCTTACCCTGTCACATCTCACCCCACCCCCTCCCCATATCCTCAAGTCCATTCTCTAGTAGTTCTGTGTCTTTATTCCCGTCTTGCCACTAGGTTCTTCATGGCTTTTTTTCCCCCTTAGATTCCGTATATATGAGTTAGCATACTGTATTTGTTTTTCTCTTTCTGACTTACTTCACTCTGTATGACAGACTCTAACTCCATCCACCTCATTACAAATACCTCCATTTCATTTCTTTTTATGGCTGAGTAATATTCCATTGTATATATGTGCCACATCTTCTTTATCCATTCATCTGTCGATGGACATTTAGATTGCTTCCATGTCCTGGCTATTGTAAATAGAGCTGCAATGAACATTTTGGTACATGACTCTTTTTGACCTATGGTTTTCTCAGGGTATATGCCCAGTAGTGGGATTGCTGGGTCGTATGGCAGTTCTATTTGTAGTTTTTTAAGGAACCTCCATACTGTTCTCCATAGTGGCTGTATCAATTTACATTCCCACCAACAGTGCAAGAGGGTTCCCTTTCCTCCACACCCTCTCCAGCATTTATTGTTTCTAGATTTTTTGATGATGGCCATTCTGACCGGTGTGAGATGATATCTCATTGTAGTTTTGATTTGCATTTCTCTAATGATTAATGATGTTGAGCATTCTTTCATGTGTCTGTAGGCCATTTGTATATCTTCTTTGGAGAAATGTCTATTTAGGTCTTTGGCCCATTTTTGGATTGGGTTGTTCGTTTTTTTGTTATTGAGCTGCATGAGCTGCTTGTAAATCTTGGAGATTAATCCTTTGTCAGTTGCTTCATTTGCAAATATTTTCTCCCATTCTGATGGTTGTCTTTTGGTCTTGTTTATGGTTTCCTTTGCTGTGCAAAAGCTTTTAAGTTTCATTAGGTCCCATTTGTTTATTTGTGTTCTTATTTCCATTTCTCTGGGAGCTGGGTCAAAAAGAATCTTGCTGTGATGTATGTCATAGAGTGTTCTGCCTATGTTTTCCTCTAAGAGTTTGATAGTGTCTGCCCTTACACTTAGGTCTTTAATCCATTTTGAGTTTATTTTTGTGCATGGTGTCAGGGAGTGTTCTAATTTCATACTTTTACATGTACCAATCCAATTTTCCCAGCACCACTTATTGACGAGGCTGTCTTTTCTCCACTGTATATGCTTGCCTCCTTTATCAAAAATAAGGTGCCCATATGTGTGTGGGTTTATCTCTGGGCTTTCTATCCTGTTCCATTGATCTATATTTCTGTTTTTGTGCCAGTACCAAACTGTCTTGATTACTGAAGCTTTGTAATATAGTCTGAAGTCAGGGAGCCTGATTCCCCCAGCTCCATTTTTCGTTCTCAATATTGCTTTGGCTATTCGGGGTCTTTTGTGTTTCCATACAAATTGTGAAATTTTTTGTTCTAGTTCTGTGAAAAATGCCAGTGGTAGTTTGATAGGGATTGCATTGAATCTGTAGATTGCTTTGGGTAGTAGAGTCATTTTCACAATGTTGATTCTTCCAATCCAGGAACATGGCATATCTCTCCATCTATTTGTATCATCTTTAATTTCTTTCATCAGTGTCTTATAATTTTCTGCATACAGGTCTTTTGTCTCCTTAGGTAGGTTTATTCCTAGATATTTTATTCTTTTTGTTGCAATGGTAAATGGGAGTGTTTTCTTAATTTCACTTTCAGATTTTTCGTCATTAGTGTATAGAAATGCAAGAGATTTCTGTGCATTAATTTTGTATCCTGCTACTTTACCAAATTCATTGATTAGCTCTAGGAGTTTTCTGGTAGCATCTTTAGGATTCTCTATGTATAGTATCATGTCATCTGCAAATAGTGACAACTTTACTTCTTCTTTTCCTATTTGGATTCCTTTTATTTCTTTGTCTTCTCTGATTGCTGTGGCTAACACTTCCAAAACTATGTTGAATAATAGTGGTGAGAGTCGGCAACCTTGTCTTGTTCCTGATCTTAGTGGAAATGGTTTCAGTTTTTCACCATTGAGGACAATGTTGGCTGTGGGTTTGTCATATATGGCCTTTATTATGTTGAGGAAAGTTCCCTCTATGCCTACTTTCTGCAGGGCTTTTATCATAAATGGGTGTTGAATTTTGTCGAAAGCTTTCTCTGCATCTATTGAGATGATCATATGGTTTTTCTCCTTCAGTTTGTTAATATGATGTATCACATTGATTGATTTGCGTATATTGAAGAATCCTTGCATTCCTGGGATAAACCCCACTTGATCATGGTGTATAATCCTTTCAATGTGCTGTTGGATTCTGTTTGCTAGTATTTTGTTGAGGATTTTTGCATCTATGTTCATCAGTGATATTGGCCTGTAGTTTTCTTTCTTTGTGACATCTTTGTCTGGTTTTGGTATCAGGGTGATGGTGGCCTCGTAGAATGAGTTTGGGAGTGTTCCTCCCTCTGCAATATTTTGAAAGAGTTTGAGAAGGATAGGTGTTAGCTCTTCTCTAAATGTTTGATAGAATTCACCTGTGAAGCCATCTGGTCCTGGGCTTTTGTTTGTTGGAAGGTTTTTAATCACAGTTTCAATTTCAGTGCTTGTGATTGGTCTGTTCATATTTTCTATTTCTTCCTGGTTCAGTCTCGGCAGTTTGTGCATTTCTAAGAATCTGTCCATTTCTTCCAGGTTGTCCATTTTATTGGCATAGAGTTGCTTGTAGTAATCTCTCATGATCTTTTGTATTTCTGCAGTGTCAGTGGTTACTTCTCCTTTTTCATTTCTAATTCTATTGATCTGAGTCTTCTCCCTTTTTCTCTTGATGAGTCTGGCTAATGGTTTATCAATTTTGTTTATCTTCTCAAAGAACCAGCTTTTAGTTTCATTGATTTTTGCTATTGTTTCCTTCATTTCTTTTTCATTTATTTCTGACCTGATCTTTATAATTTCTTTCCTTCTGCTGGCTTTGGGGTTTTTTTGTTCTTCTTTCTCTAATTGCTTTAGGTGCAAGGTTAGGTTGTTTATTCGAGATGTTTCCTGTTTCTTGAGGTAGGCTTGTATTGCTATAAACTTCCCTCTTAGCACTGCTTTTGCTGCGTCCCATAGGTTTTGGGTCGTCGTATCTCCATTGTCATTTGTTTCTAGGTATTTTTTGATTTCCCCTTTGATTTCTTCAGTGATCACTTCGTTATTAAGTAATGTATTGTGTAGCCTCCATGTGTTTGTATTTTTTACAGATCTTTTCCTGTAATTGATATCTAGTCTCATAGCGTTGTGGTCGGAAAAGATACTTGATACGATTTCAATTTTCTTAAATTTACCAAGGCTTGATTTATGACCCAAGATATGATCTATCCTGGAGAATGTTCCATGAGCACTTGAGAAAAATATGTATTCTGTTGTTTTTGGGTGGAATGTCCTATAAATATCAATTAAGTCCATCTTGTTTAATGTATCATTTAAAGCTTGTGTTTCCTTATTTATTTTCATTTTGGATGATCTGTCCATTGGTGAGAGTGGGGTGTTAAAGTCCCCTACTATGATTGTGTTGCTGTCGATTTCCCCTTTTATGGCTGTTAGTATTTGCCTTATGTATTGAGGTGCTCCTATGTTGGGTGCATAAATATTTACAATTGTTATACCTTCCTCTTGGATCGATCCCTTGATCATTATATAGTGTCCTTCTTTGTCTCTTGTAATAGTCTTTATTTTAAAGTCTATTTTGTCTGATATGAGAATTGCTACTCCAGCTTTCTTTTGATTTCCATTTGCATGGAATATCTTTTTCCATCCCCTCACTTTCAGTCTATATGTGTCTCTAGGTCTGAAGTGGGTCTCTTGTAGACAGCATATATATGGGTCTTGTTTTTGTATCCATTCAGCCAGCCTGTGTCTTTTGGTGGGAGCATTTAATCCATTTACATTCAAGGTAATTATCGATATGTATGTTCCTATTCCCATATTCTTAAATGTTTTGGGTTTGTTATTGTAGGTGTTTTCCTTCTCTTGTGTTTCTTGCCTAGAGAAGTTCCTTTAGCATTTGTTGTAAAGCTGGTTTGGTGGTGCTGAACTCTCTCAGCTTTTGCTTGTCTGTAAAGGTTTTAATTTCTCCATCGAATCTGAATGAGATCCTTGCTGGGTAGTGTAATCTTGGTTGTAGGTTTTTCTCCTTCATCACTTTAAGTACATCCTGCCACTCCCTTCTGGCTTGCAGAGTTTCTGCTGAAAGATCAGATGTTAACCTTATGGGGATTCCCTTGTGTGTTATTTGTTTTTTTTTCCCTTGCTGCCTTTAATATGTTTTCCTTATATTTAATTTTTGACAGTTTGATTAATATGTGTCTTGGTGTGTTTCTCCTTGGGTTTATCCTGTATGGGACTCTCTGTGCTTCCAGGACTTGATTAACTATTTCCTTTCCCATATTAGGGAAGTTTTCAACTATAATCTCTTCAAATATCTTCTCAGTCCCTTTCTTTTTCTCTTCTGCTTCTGGGACCCCTATAATTCGAATGTTGGTGCATTTAATGTTGTCCCAGAGGTCTCTGAGACTGTCCTCAGTTCTTTTCATTCTTTTTTCTTTATCCTGCTCTGCAGTAGTTATTTCCACCATTTTATCTTCCAGGTCACTTATCCTTTCTTCTGCCTCAGTTATTCTGCTATTGATCCCATCTAGAGTATTTTTAATTTCATTTATTGTGGTTTTCATCATTGCTTGGTTCCTCTTTAGTTCTTCTACGTCCTTGTTAAATGTTTCTTGCATTTTGTCCATTCTATTTCCAAGATTTTGGATCATCCTTACTATCATTATTCTGAATTATTTTTCAGGTAGACTACCCATTTCCTCTTCATTTGTTAAGTCTGGTATGTTCTGACCCTGCTCCTTCATCTGCTGTGTGTTTTTCTGTCGTCTTATTTTGCTTATCTTACTGTGTTTGGGGTCTCCTTTTCACAGGCTGCAGGTTCGACGTTCCCATTGTTTTTGGTATCTGTCCCCAGTGGCTAAGGTTGGTTCAGTGTGTTGTGTAGGCTTCCTGGTGGAGGGAACTAGTGCCTGAGCTCTGGTGGATGAGGTTGGATCTTGTCTTTCTGGTGGGCACGTCCACGTCTGGTGGTGTATTTTGGGGTGTCTGTGGCCTTATTATGATTTTAGGCAGCCTCTCTGCTAATGGATGGGGCTGTGTTCCTGTCTTGCTAGTTGTTTGGCATAGGGTGTCCAGCACTGTAGCTTGCTCGTCGTTGAGTGAAGCTGGGTCTTGATGTTGAGATGGAGATCTCTGAGAGATTTTTGCCGTTTGGTATTACGTGGAGATGGGAGGTCTCTTGTGGACCAGTGTCCTGAAGTTGGCTCTCCCACTTCAGAGGCACGGCCCTGATGCCTGGCTGGAGCACCAAGAGCCTTTCATCCACATGGCTCAGAGTAAAAGGGAGAAAAAATAGAAAGAAAGAAAGAAAGAAAGAAAGAGGCTATAATATAGTGAAGTAAAATAAAGCTATTGTAAAGCAAAGCTATACAGACAAAATCGCACCCAGAAGCATATACATATACACTCACAAATAAAAGGAAAAGGGGAAAAATTAATATATCCTGCTCCCAAAGTCCACCTCCTGAATTTGGAATGATTCGTTGTCTATTCAGGTATTCAACAGATGCAGGCGCATCAAGTTGTTTGTGGAGTTTTAATCCGCTGCTTCTAAGGCTGCTGGGAGAGATTTCCCCTTATCTTCCCTGTTCGCACAGCTCCTGGGGTTCAGCTTTGGATTTGGACCCGCCTCTGCGTGTAGGTTGCCTGAGGGCGTCTATTCCCCGCCCAGACAGGACGGGGTTAAAGGAGCAGCTGCTTCGGGGGCTCTGGCTCACTCAGGCCGCAGGGAGGGAGGTGTACAGAGGAGGCGGGGTGAGCCTGCGGCGGCCGAGGCCGGCGTGACGTTTCACCAGCCTGAGGCGGGCAGTGCGTTCTCCCGGGGAACTTGTCCCCGGTTCACGGGACCCTGGCAGTGGCGGGCTACACAGGCTCCCGGGAGGGGCGCTGTGGAGAGTGACCTGTGCTCACACACAGGCTTTTTGGAGGCGGCAGCAGCAGCCCCAGCGTCTCACGCCCGTCTCTGTTGTCCGTGCTGATCGCAACGGCTCGCGCCTTTCTCTGGAGTTCGTTTAGGCGGCACTCTGAATCCCCTCTCCTTGCGCTCAGCGAAACAAAGAGGCAAGAAAAAGTCTCTTGCCTCTTCGGCAGCTGCAGACTTTTTCTCGGTCTCCTTCCCAGCCAGCTGTTGTGCGCTAATCCCTTCAGGCTGTGTTCACGCCGCCAGCCTCAGTCCTCTCCTTGCGATCCGACCGAAGCCGAGCCTCAGCTCCCAGCCCCGCCCGCCCCGGTGGGGGAGCAGACAAGCCTCTCGAGTTGCTAAATGCTGCTCGGCGCCGATCCTCTGTGCGGGAATCTCTCCGTTTTTCCCTCTGCACCCCTGTTGCTGTGGGATCCGTGCTGGTAGCTGCGGCTCGCGCCCGTCTCTGAAGTTCGTTTAGGCGGCGCTCTGAATCCCCTCTCCTCGCGCACCAGGAAACAAAGAGGGAAGAAAAAGTCTCTTGCCTCTTCGGCAGCTGCAGACTTTTTCCCGGACTCCCTCTCGGCTAGCTGTGGTGCACTAACCCCTTCAGGCTGTTTTCACGCCGCCAACCCCAGTCCTCTCCCTGCGATCCGACCAAAGCCCGAGCCTCAGCTCCCAGCCCCGCCTGCCCCGGCGGGTGAGCAGACAAGCCTCTCGGGCTGGAGAGTGCTGGTCGGCACCGCTCCTCCGTGCGGGAACTTCTCCGCTTTGCCCTCCGCACCCCTGTGGCTGCACTCTCCTCCGTGGCTCCGAAGCTTCCCCCCTCTGCCACCCGCAGTCTCTGCCCGCGAAGGGGCTTCCTAGTGCGTGGAAATCTTTCCTCCTTCACAGCTCCCTCCCACTGGTGCAGGTGCCGTCCCTATTCTTTTGTCTCTGTTATTTCTTTTTTCTTTTGCCCTACCCAAGTACGGGGGGAGTTTCTTGCCTTTTTGGCGGTCTGACGTTTTCTGCCAGCGTTCAGTGGGTGTTCTGTAGGAGCAGTTCCACGTGTAGATGTATTTCTACTGTATCTGTGGGAAGGAAGGTGATCTCCGCGTCTTACTCTTCCGCCATCTTCCCGAGGCTCCCCCAAAATTTTTTTTTTAATTTTAAAAAATATGCATTCTAGCCAAATTAATGTACACATTCAACACAATCCCTACCAAAAGTCCAAAGACACTTTCCATAGAAACAGAGCAAACAATCTTAAGATGTGTGTGGAGCCACAAAGGACCCAGAAGAGCCAAAGCCACCCTGAGGAAGGAGAATGGGCTGGAGGCATCTCGCTCCCTGACTTCACACTTCATTACGAAGCTACATTCCCCAAAAAGTGTGGAATTGGCACAAAAACAGGCGCACAGACCAAAGGAACAGAGCAGAGAGCCCAGGAACCAACCTACAGGTATGTGATCAGTTAATTCACAAGCAAGGAGCCAAGAACATACATCAGGGAAAGGACAGTCCCCTCAATGAACGGTGCTGGGAAAACCGGACACCACTCGCCAAAGAACAACACTGCACTCTGTCTACACCACACACAAAAGCGGCCAAAAACCCAGTTTTCCACATCAAGCCCTTCCTCTCCTGGGTCCTCTGAAGACAGACACCCTCAGCGGTCAGCAACGCACAGGAACCTTCTCCCCACATTTCCTCACATTTTCCCTCAGTGGTGTCACCTCCCAGCAGGTCCTGAGGAGACCAGACTCCTCTCAGCATGAACTGGACCCCACAGTGTCCCAAAGCTGAAGCCTCAGGGGGTCCTGAGGAGACTCGGCTTCTGTTAGTGTGGACTCGACCCCAGCTTGTCCTGAAGCCCGGCCGTCAGCGTGGATGCAACCCGCGTGTCCCAGAAGCCAAAGCCCCAGGGGGTCCTGAGGAGACAGGGCTCCTCTAAGCATGAACGTGAACAGCATGATCTGAACAGACATCCCACCATAAAAAGATATACAGATGGTAAAAATCATACAGAAACAAGCTCAACATCATATACCATTAGGGAATTACAAATTAAAATCATGAGATATCACAGCATACCTATTTAGCACTGCTAAACTCCAAAAATATGAAAATACCAATTGTTAGAGGGTGAGGAACAAAAGGAGCTCTCCTTCATAGCTGGGGGGATGCATGTGCAGCCACTTTGGAAGACAATTTGGCAGTTTTTTCCAAAACTAAACAAGTCTCACGTTGGGATCCAACAATCATGCTTCCAGTATTCAGGCAACTGCTTTGAAAATCTATGTCCAAATGCAAACAAGGATGCAATTATGCACAGCAGCACTTTCATAATGGCTAAAAACTTGAAGAAATCAGGATATCCTTCAAAAGATGAATGTATAAACAAATTGGGGTACATCCATGTCAAGGTGAGTAGAATATGCCACCCCAAAATATGTCTCTCTGGCATAAGGATTATTGGTCTGCTTTAAAAAAAAAGGGGGGGGGCTTCCCTGGAGCCTCAGTGGTTAAGAGTCTGCCTGCCAATGCAGGGGACACGGGTTCGAGCCCTGGTTCGGGAAGATCCCACATGCCGCAGAGCAACTAAGCCCGTGCTCCACAACTACTGAGCCTGCGTTCTAGAGCCCACGAGCCACAACTATTGACCCCGTGTGCCACAACTACTGAAGCCTGCACACCTAGAGCCTGTGCTCCGCGAGAAGAAAAGCCACAATGAGAAGCCCATGCACTGCAAAGAAAAGTAGCCCCTGCTCGCCACAACCAGAGAAAAGCCTGCATGCAGCAACGAAGACCCAATGCAGCCAAAAATAAAATAATATATCCAATAAAAGTATCTCAGAAAACTGAGATTGCTGTTTTATGAAAGACATTTACAATACAGAAGTCTCCATTTATAAGGGTATGTCCCTCTTTGCACCAAAAATGGAAGGATAATTAAATCTTAAGTAACTCTTTTCAATGGAGAAGTCCTGACTTAAATGTGCAAACAATCATACCCTTGTTTACTGTGCTTTGCATGATAACCTGCCATAAGTGGTCTTCCCCCCTTCCCCAGCATATTTCTTCTGTTTTTAGCTGAAGAGGTATTTAAGGGGATGGTTTTGGTCATTTCAGGGAGTGACTCAGTTTTCCTTGCTATCCCCCCTGTATTCAGAAGGTATACATGTAATTAAACTTCTGCTTTTCTCCTGGTAATCTGTCTTTTATTTCAGGGGCAGGGGGGGCCTCAACCAAGAACCTAGAAAAGTAGAGGGAAAATTGTTTTTCTGCCCATACACATGCAGTGGAATACTACTCAGCAGAAAGGAATGCACCATCAGCCTATGGAAAGACATGGATAAATCCTCAGTATATACTGCTACGTGAAAGCATCCAGGCTGACGAGGCTGCACACAGTATGACCCCATTGGTGACACTCTGGGAAAGTCAAAGCTACACAGATGATAAGCAGATCATGCGGTGGGGGGTTTGAAGTATTCCATGTGACACTCTAGGATGGATACCTGCCACTATGCATTTGTCTAAAGCCATAGATGTGTGTAGCCCAAGGGGCCAATCATAATCTATTCAAATTTAGTTATTTAGGATGTAGGAGTGTTGCAGGATGGAATACATTATGTGACAGAGTCTAACTGTATTAGAAATATATGGAAACAACTCACCGTAGGGGATGGGATCAAAGGTGCTGACCTAAGTTACCTTTGGAAATGAATGGAATCTGTAGATGAAAGGCAAAATGGACCCTATATAAACAGTGGGCTTTATTTTACGAAGTTCTTTCCAGGGTGTAGTAGCTAACAACTCTGAAACCTCTGCACGTGTAACCTGGAAAGGAGCAATGCATATATAAACGGCAGATGGTGGGAGCCAGGCTCCTCACTGTGGGAGTGGGAAGTTACAGATAAGCAAGGGGAGAGCCTCTGCCCTCGTAATGCTGGATCTGGGCTTCCTGGGCGGATGTTGACTGGCCGGGGAAACACACAGATCTTCACGCTGGGAAGACCCTGCAGACACAGGAACTTCACGCCCCATCTTTCCACCCATACCTGCTGGAAACGCTCAGTCCTCTATCATCAGTCAATTGCAGCGTTTAAGACAGTCTCGCCCCCAGGCAGATAAAGGAACATGAGGGTCTTGCTTACGCCTAAGCTGTCCCAGAATCCAGGCCCTGGGGGTGGAGCCAGGTTGGGGGTGCCTGGGCCTCTGACCAGCAGGTGAGAGGAAGGAGGAAGACCAGTCCTGAGGACAGAGGTTCCCTCAAGTCTGTGAGCCCAGGAGCCCCGATGGGATTCATTCCTACTGAGGACATGGGCGGGGCCTGCAGTGGTTCTGTGTTCCCCCTGGGCCCCTTTGATGAAGCCATGGCAGCACTGAGCCCAGACATCTACTGGCAGTGTCTCAAACTCTGACACAGTGGTTTTACAAAGGAACAAGAGAATGGAGCTGAGCCCCTGATGGCCACTCCTTTCTGGCTCTGAGTTGCTTCCAACTGGACGGCAGTCACCTGCACATAGTCTGCTGTGACCTACCTGCCCCCTTTGGCCTTTCCTCTCCCTCCCTGCGATGATGCCCATGACATTTCCAGCCTCGACCCCTCTCGCAGGCCAGACTCCTCTGTCCAGTCACTGCACCCCCATCTCACCTTGGGGGCTAACAGGCCCCTCAGAGGACTGGGATCCTGCAGCTCCCCACACCCAGGAGCAGCCC
Organism: Balaenoptera physalus; assembly: GCF_965194825.1. Lineage (NCBI taxonomy): Eukaryota > Metazoa > Chordata > Mammalia > Artiodactyla > Balaenopteridae > Balaenoptera > Balaenoptera physalus. Next base: position 94,839 of record NW_028126012.1, read on the forward strand.
CACCTTCCCAGGTTGCCAAGCCCAGGCACCAGGTGTAACCGAGCAGGACCCTACGGGGCCTTCCCAGTACAGACCCCTCCCCGACATCCTCTGCTGTAGCTCCTCTCTGAAGTACCTGGATAACAGTATCTGATGCATGCTTCCTGAGTTGTTTTACAGATGCTGAAACCACCACCAAACGGAAGAAATTAACTACCTGATGATCTTGAACAGGTAACCCCGGAACTTCTGGTGCCTAAGAATTTATAATGTTAACCTCCTGTTACCTCACCATCAACCGGAGAATTGTGCACCAGCTGATCGCATACCCTGCGACGCCCCTCCTTCACTTGGCCTTTAAAATTCCTTTGCTGAAATCCTTCAGGGAGTTTGGGGTTTTAGAGCACAGGCCACCTGGCCTCCTTGTATTGGCACTCTCACAATTAAAGCTGCACTTCCCTTCACCACACCCGGTGTCAGTAGACTGGCTTTACTGCACTCGGGCAAGCGGCCCCAAGTTTTGTTCGGTAACACTGGGGTCTCCCAGGCTCCCACTCTCCTTGTGTCCCACTGACTGTCATCTGCTCCTCCAGAGTCTTGCTGCAGCAAAAATAGAAATTAAGTTTTCCCTCCCCTGAGAACAAGGAAAACAAAGGGAATGGTGAATAGGCTAGAGAAGAAATATAATCTGGCCTGAAAGAGTTAATCACTCCTTGTTTTACTTTGTCACTAATTTGTAGTAACTAGATGTGTACTTTACAAAGCTAATCTCACTCCCTGACACTATGTAATTTACCTCTGGCACCCATTACCCCTAACTCTGTGTGAGTTACATCCCCTGCCTCTCACTCCCTAACCTTATTATGTCCAGCACTTACATTCTATACGCCCTTCATAACAAGTCACCCCCTATAGTTTTTGCATTTCAGAGACAAGGTCACTGGTCGATAAACCAGAAGCAAACGGATGCAATTTCCAGACTGCCGGACCCCAATTACCAGGCAGCCTGATGCCAACTATGACTGTTTTGAAATAATGCAAAGGAAAGGAGGAACGCAAGACCTTCACTACTTCGATCCTCATCCTATACCCCGGACCGCGAGAGCCCCACGTATAAAATCTTCCCTGATTCTCAAGGAGGGGTGCCCAGTTCTTGAGGCGCTAGCCGGCTGTGTCTTCCCTGTTGTCTGGCAGAAGAATAAAGCCATCTCTCTCTTCTTCCAAAATCCCTGTCTCCGTATTTCTGTTTGGCCTCGGTGCACAGGGAAGCCGAAATTTCGACAGCAGTCTGTGGCCAGTTCCCACACTAATTCACCTCTACGCCCACAGTCCTGGTCCAAGCCCGATCTTGTGCCTGGTTCCTCCATCAGGCCCTGACAGAACTCCCTGCCCGCACGGTGCACCTCACATCCCACCCCAACGTGGTCTTTCTGAAGCATAAACGAGACTGTGACTCTCCCCCACCTGTAATCCCCCAAAAGTTTCCCCACTTCGCTAGGGTATCTGCTGGGAGAGACATCTGCCAAGGCCCTGAGAGTCCCCGGCATCCCCACTAGGCTGCTGGCTCCTGAGTCCCCTGACAATGAGCACCTCAGCCGGCCATGTGACACAGCAGGAAACCCCAGAACTGCTCACCTCACGAGGGGACTGGCACGGCCACGGCCTGATCAGAGAGAGCAGAGAAGGGCTCCCCAGCTGGGACACAGACTCTGCATGAGTGTCCTCTCCCTGAGCCACTACATCAACTTGTGTGACTTGAGGGAAGGAAGGACTGAGGCACACTTGGCTCCTAAGGAGGATGGGATAGGCTCAGCCACGTCCCCCCAAATTCACATGCTGAATCCCTAACCCCCAGGACCCCAGGATGTGGCTGTATTTGGAGATGGGATTTTTAAAGAGGCGATCAAGGTAAAAATGAGGTCACTAGGGTGGATCTTAATCCAATAGGATTGGTGTTCTACAAGAAGAGATTAGGACACAGATAGGCAAATGGGGAGACCACGTGAGGACCTGGGGAGAAGATGGCTGTCTAAGTACCAAGTAGAGATGCCTCAGGAGAAGCCAGCCTGCACACACCTTGATCTCAGACAGCATCCAGGACTGGGAGTTCGGTCTGTTATTCAAGCTGCACAGTCTGTGGTATTTGTTACAGAGGTCCTGAGCCGACTCACACGCAGGGTAACTCAGGGCTCAGACTGGACAGAGCCCACTCTCCATCCCCCTGTACGGGAGTTACAGGATCCTCAGGAACTGAGGAGGGGGTCCCTGAGGAGAGGCACAAGATAGAAGGTGCTAGGCATTAACATGACTGCATTCATGTTAAACGTGCCTGAAGTCCATTCACACGAGATGGTTTTGTCCTGTATGTACATCGGCACCTTCCGTCTGAACTGCAGATCTTTAGCTTCACCACCTCCACTGAGAGCATTAGCTTCACCTACTGTGGACCATCTCCTATAGGATTTCCAGAACCACAAAGCATCGAACCTTCACAGGGCCCAGAGTCTGTGCACTAGCGTCTGGGCGACCCTCACAGCAGGGCTGCGCAGCTACCCATCAGGACCCATTTCCCTTTTTCCTGTTCACAGCTACCCTGAACCTCCCAGCCTTCCCACTCCTTACAACTAGGGTGTAGTGTCTCGTGTTACCAAGGGGAAGGGGTGGAGGTGGTGAGGGCTTGGCCAGCCTGCATCCTAGGACGGAGGGCATGATGCCCACCTGGTCACCCCACCCTGCTGGTTGGAGCACTCACCTGGAAGCAGGGAGGAGAAACAAGGGGGACAGAGCCTGGGACCTGACACCCACCTGCCCTGGACTGTCACAAGAAGGGGAAAGAGACAGCTTGAGCTTCAGCCCAGTTTTGGGAGACACTTTGTCCAGCAACAAACTTCTGCCTTAAAAGCCAAGGTGCTTTACAAAGCCCTCCCCAGCTGTCACAGAAAGTCAGGCTTAATCTCATCACACTTTTCTCAAACCCCAGCTCACGCTGAGACCACCTCTCAGGTGATGGTGCTTCAGAGCAGCCCCTTTACAAGATCTCTGGAGTTCAGCTCTCCCAGCCCTGCCTTCAGTTTAAGGGAGAAGTTTCCTTGACAAACCTGCTCAGTTTCCTTGACAACCAAGCTTCGCAATCTCCCAAACTCTTCTCCTACAAACATTCCTATTCTAGGCTTGATGAGCCTAAAGTGACTAGTGCTGTCATCATGTGACAGAGAGTGACTCCTCCAAGCCCGTAGTTACTGGTTACATGATGCTACTGATGACGAAATCCCAAAAGAGCCAGCTTTGCAAGGTAACCACTTCTGGACTCGGCACTGGGTCCCTTTCCACGGACAGAGTCCAGTGGCTGTTTCCACGGGCCCCATGGTGGAAGAGCTCACCTAATGCAGCCAGGACTTCATCCCTTCCAGGTGATTCCAGGGCCCTCATTCTCCCCAGACCCCCACCCACATGGCTGCTGTCTGTGCCAGTCTATACGGGACCTTGGTAATCTAAAATGAGGGTTATTTTATACACAGATAATGGGTTGAATGCCGGCCCCAAAAGATGTGTCCCCCGAGAACACGTGAACAGGACCATATCTGGGAAAAGGGTCTTTGTATATGTAGTTAAGGATCTCAAGGTGAGGTCATCTTGGGTTAGGGTGGCCCTCAATCCAACTGAGAGAGTCCTTATGAGAGACAAAAGAGGAGAGGCACAGACACAGAGGAGAAGCCACGTGAAGACAGAGGCAGAGACGGGAGGGATGCAGCCACGAGCCTGGGGATGCCTGGAGCCCCCAGAAGCTGGAAAAGGCAGGAAGAACACTATCCTGGAGCCTTTGGAGAGACTTCCGTCCTGCAACACCCTGATCTCAGATGTCTGGTCTCCAGGACTGGGGGAGGATGAATTCCTGTTTTAAACCACCCAGCTTGTGGTCATTTGTTACAGAAGCCACAGAACAGTCACACAGACCCTGCTCTGTAGGATCCTGGAAGTGCGGGTCTCATTAAAGGCCAACAAAGGCTGGATCGCAGAGCCCTGAGAGTCAGCATTGGGACCCAGAAATCCTAAAGCAGTGGCTGGACACCAGAACGTTGAGGGTCAGTTGGAAGCCCATCCCTAAGGGTGCCGGCTGCACATGGCCTCCCCAGGTTTTTACGCCTGTACATGCGTAAAATAAGTATTTCCATCCTGATTCAGGACCTCTGATATCACCGTTCACATTGCTAATTAAGAACCCACTAGTTACACTGATGAAAACCCTATCAGGACACTTGCTCCAGTGGTAAACAATTCTGAAGTTGGTCACAGCTGGGGAATCGTCTCCCATGCAGCCAGCAGCCCCCACACAAGAAGCGTCCTCATTGCAAAGCTGGGGGACCATGAAGAGGCGTTTCTGAGTAAATGTGAGCTGAGCCCCAGGCCAGCTGCTGCTGAACTTTTCCCACCCTTCCCAGGTAAAACACCTGAATGTGTGTAAGGACTTGAAAGCCTAGAGGAAGGGGCTTGGAATCACACCAGTGAAAACACGCAGGCCGACTTGGTGCCTGCAGGCCAGGCAGGATGGTCCTGGCCCTGGGCACTCTTCTGGAAGCGTTCCATCTCCCTGCCTGAGGTACCCCTTCTGTCCCGGCCCCCACTGCTCTTTTACTTCCTCACCTCTGCCAGGGGAGAAATTCCAACAGCAGGTATGGGTGACACATCCTCTTCTTTAGCAGGTGGCAGCCAGCCCAGCAACTCCTGCAGAAAGTCCAGCAGAGCCCCACTCACACTGGGCCACCCATAGAGGCGTGGGCCCTACTCCCTCCCACCAGCCCAGCCCCGAGACTGCTGACGGGACAGAGAATATGGCGTCAGGCACAGCTGCAGGGGCTTTTGCTGCCTGGAGGGGTGGTTATATTGACCTCAACACAGGCACACCTGGGGAGGGCTGGCCGGCCGGGTCAGGCTGCCCAGGTCAGCCAATCCTCGCCCCTCAGAGGCTCAGAGTTGCAGAAAATGGGTCTTGCTGCACTGGCCAGATCCAAGGAACAGATGTAGGGTCCCGAGAGTCAGGATAGACAAGGGGCGGCAGCCCTGGCTTGTTTTCTAATCATTTTATCTGGTCCATGAGTGGAAGACAACTTCAAGAAGACCCTCTCCTAATGAGAGGAACCCAGGAGTCAGGGAGAAGAGGAGTGGTGGGTGGAGACAGAGGCCTGGTGCCCCGGCTGCAGTGGAAACCCCCGGAAGACCAGGTGGAGGGAGACCACACAGAGTGAAGCCTAGGGTCACAGACCTGTCGGAGCTGCTGTTTGTTAGTTCAAGCCCTGCTCTGAGGTTCTCTGTGTCAGCTCTGAGCGACAGGTGTGCTGGGGGTGCTCTGCAATGAGGGCTATGTGCACGGTTCCTGTGTGCCCAGCCCTGCCATGGTACCTGTCCAGGGAAGCTCCATATCCAGGGAGGGGCCTGACCACGAGAGCCCTGTGGACTGCTGGGTACCTACTCAGGTGAGCTCCATATCCTGGGAGGGGCCTGACTACGAGAGCCCCATGGGCTGCTGGGTACCTGCTCAGGTGAGCTCCATATCCTGGGAGGGGCCTGACCATGAGAGTCTCGTGGGCTGCTGGGTACCTGCTCAGGTGAGCTCCATATCCTGGGAGGGGCCTGACCATGAGAGCCCCGTGGGCTGCTGGGTACCTGCTCAGGTGAGCTCCATATCCTGGGAGGGGCCTGACCATGAGAGCCCCGGGTGCTGGGAGGGGGCCGTGTGTATGAGCGTCCTCTCTGTGCAGCCGGCACAGAGTTGCTTAGCAACTTCCCTGTGGGCGGTCCTGGGATGAAATGAGAACCAGGAGATGCTGCAGGCCCCATGAACCCCTGTCCATCCAGAGTGATGAGGTCAGTAGGTGGGTGCTGGCCACTGTGCTGCTTGAGGGAAGCCCCACGGGTACCTCTTGTGTCTTCCACCTGACACCATGGAGGTCTCCCCAGGACAGAGCAGACAGCCTGCCTGGGGCAGGTGGGAGCTCCTGGTGATGCTGCAGGGGACATGAGAGGGATGGACCAGGCAGGAGGGAGTGGGAGCCCAGGCAGAGCCATGGGGCTCGGGGCCGAGGGGGCTTTTCTGGGTCTGAGCTGGGGGGACGTGCAGGTGGTGAGTGTGGTCCAGGAAAGCTGCTGTAGTGACGTGAGGCTGAACCTGCTTCAGAGTGACAAGCTTTCCGGGTGATCCCAGAACAGGATAGTGAGACAGATCCTGTTAGAAGAAGGTAAGTGAATCTCCCCAAGAGGTGGCTCTGTGAGCTGGTCCTGGGAGGGGGTCGAAGGGAACAGGTGTGGAAGCTGTGGGGAGTGGGCAGTACCCCTGGGCGGGCAGCGGATGCAGACCCCACTCCGTGTTCCCATAGCTTGCTTCTGGCTGGATTACTTGGCCTCTCGGAGCCTCAGCTTCCTGGTCTGCTCGTGGAGTGATGGTAGCGTGGACTGACTAGTAATTTGCTCAGAACAGGGTAGAAAGGGGTCTAGTGGAAATTCTATGGAACACCATCAGTATGGGAATCGCAGGCCCTGTTTCCCGCAGGTCTGTTTTCAGGATCAGGAGAGCAAATCCGAGCAGACTTGCAGCAGAGCCTGGGGATGGGCTCCGTTCGGTGGGTCCCCCGGTTTCCTGAATCTCGGAAGGAGCAGATCCAGTGGGCAGTGGCAGTTTCATCCCACACCTGGAAGCATCCAGACCTCAAGGCCCAGCAGTCCCCAAGCCCTGTGTCTGGGCCCCCGGGAGGCAGACGGGATACACCGGCCTCCTCCTCAGCCCTCTTCCTGCCCAGAACATTCGAGGTCCAGGCCGTCATGAGGAAGAAGCAGGGATGGGGGTGTCCCATGTGGGAATAGAACACGGAGCAGCTTGTGTACATGGACGTCCACACCAGGAATGTGGGTCAGTGTGACGCGGGCACCGGGAGGAGCAGACGGTGGGCTGAGGAAGCAGGGCGGGGCCGGGGGTCCCGAGGAGGGGGTGTGCGAGCTTTGCCTGTGCCAGGCCTCAGACTCCACGGGGCTTCCCTCCCCTGGTCACTGGGGAGGAGGAGCCGAGCAGCATTGGTGGGGTGACCACTCGCGTCCCCAGGCCCTGCCAGCATCAGACCTTCAGGTTCCGGGTCGGGGAGCCTGATGAGCGCAGGTCCAGCCGTGCCCGCCAGGGAGGCCTGGAGGGGTCGGGCGGGAAGCACTGGTTTGGTCATCCCCTGTGCGGAAGCTTCCAAGCCAGTGCCCAGTGGGAGCTCTCACCTCACACGTGGGTTTCACGTCCACAGCTCAGATCACCTTCTAGCCACTTGGTTTGTTTTCTAGACACAAAGTCCTAATGTCTCCTATGTCCCCTGCCCGTGAAAAGGCACGTCTGATCTGGCACCAGGTTCAGCCTCTGGTCCCTCCTGACTGGAGGCCCAGCAGCCAGTGTCACCGCGTCATGACTGTCAGGGGGTGTCAGGTGTGGGGGGATGAGAGCACACGGTCCAGGCCCACGAGGGGCCGTGCCGTCCATGGAGCCGGTGCTGTGGCTGTACGTGTGCCATGCCCCCACCCCACGGGCAGAGACCACCGTCACCTTACAGACTGTTACCAAGTGAAGTCACATGGACCCTGCTCGGGCCTGAGCCTGGCAAGGCGCTCTGCCTCAGCGGGGAAGGTCTCCTTTTCCCATGTGGGTTCAAGTAGGCAAATACCAAAACCAAAGCTGAGACCACCACAGCACAGACTCTGTTCAGTGGCCAAAGAATGGAGAAGCGGGAACTAAGTTCACAGACCAACTTCTCGGCCTCCTGGAGAGAGTGGTTTAATTTGAAAGAGTAAAGACAAAGGGAGGAGGAGTGTGGCTACTGTTGGGGATGAAGAGGCCTTCCGGGGAAGGGGCAGGGCTTTTCCCAAGCGAGTGGGGTACCACCTCCTTTCACCCAGTTTTGGTCCTTCATGTCCAGTCATGGCCACCGGTAGGTGTGTCACTTAATATGCTGATATAGTCAATTCAACCTGTGAGGAGACTCAGGGTCTGTTGGAGGTCACATTCGTTGCCATCTTGGTCCCAGCTGGTTCCATCTGTTTGTTTGTAGTTTCCTTTCTTATCTCTGGACCCCTTAACTTAAATACTTAGGCGAACTCCTGCTGAAGTTGGGGAGTGGAGGACAGCCCTGTGAAAGGTGGGTCCACGGGTTCTGAGCAGGGCCTGGAGCAGCTCTGACAACAAGAGGAGGAGGCTGAGATGGGCGGTCATTCTGATGCCCGCACTGGGGCCTGTGGTCGGCATGCAGAGGTGGTCAGCTGGGGCACGTGTCAGGGAATGTTCTCGGTGTTTACACAGAAGATGTGAACGTGGGCCCAGATGCAGAGCTGCCTGCAGACGCTGCTACAGAAACCCCTAATTCTTTACTGAGAAAACTGGTGGGGGGCATTCAGGCAACAGGGCAAACAGCTTGCTCTGGACGTTCTTGTGGGGAAGTGGGGACTTAGCAACAGGGTCTCAGCCTGCATAACCCCAGAAGCCCTCCCAGGACAGCCCCAGAACCGCTTCTGGAATGGCAAGGAGAAGTGGGTCTTCCACCTACTAGACGTGGAGGAAAGGGCTGGGGTCTGCAGGGCCGCCCTCACCTTCAGGGACTGGCTGGGAGGCTCACAGGACCCAGCACATTCTTGTGGCTTGTGTGCTCACAGCTGAGATGGGTCACAGCACGCAGTAGGGATACACGGGAGGGAGGGCCCCTGCTCCGGTCACCTCATGACCCTTCATGCCCACTTCTTCCCTCGAGGGTCTCTAGGGTGTCTCTTCCCCCAGCGACGAAGGCCAGAACCATGACAGTTACCCGCACCCCCGTCCCCCCAGGGAAGCTCACTAGAGGCTTGGAACCCGGCTCGGGGCTGGTCACGTGGTGTTGTCTGCCCTCACCCTCCAAAATGCCAGTGCCCAGAAGGGGAGCCAGGGCTCAGCATGAACCAAATGGTTTGTGCAAACAGCACGGGCGCAGGGAGCTGCCCCTAAAGGGAGGCGGGAGGGTTTAGATCAGGGCAGGGAGCTGCTCACCAGCTGCATTAGCTTCCCAGGGCAGCTGTGACAAATGACCACAAACGGAGGCTCAGAGCAACAGAAACCTGTCCTCTCTCAGTCCTGGAGGCCAGACGTCTGAGGTCAAGGTGTCCCAGGGCCGTGCTCCCTCCGGAGGCTTCAGGGGAGGGTCCTGCCTGCCTCTTCCAGCTTCTGGGGGCTCCAGACATCCCTGGGCTTGTGGCCGCATCCATCCCATCTCTACCTCTTTCTTCACATGGTGTCTCCTGTGTGTCTGTGTCTCTCCGCTTGTCCCTTAGAAGGACACTGTCCCTGATTTAGGGCCACCCTGATCCAGGATGACCTCATCTTCAGATCCGTAACTAATTATACCTGAAAAGACCTTACTTCCAAATGAGGTTCCATTCTCAGATTCTGGGGGGCATGACGTGGACATAAGTTCTGGGGGACCCCCATTCAACCCACTATAGCACCCAGTTCCCAGATGCCAGCCGACCTTCCTCAGGACAGCATCAGGCTGGTGATGTTCTGTCTTTCTGCACGGAGTTGCCTCTTGTTTCTTGTGGTAACAGTGAGGTTGGATGGGGGGCGCTGTGGCTGACCTCCCGGTCATTCCAGGGACCACGCTGATGTGTCCTTCCCGGGAGAGTGAGAGCACGGCCAGGGCTCCCTGTGAACACTCCACACTGACCGCTCAGTGGTCAGACACCTGCATGGGCTGGACCAGTCCCCGGCACATTCTACCACATCCACAGCCTGGTGGACTCTGTGCGGGCCTATGACCAGGAGGTGGGGACCGGCAGGATGGGTGGGAGCCCTCCTGCCTGCCACGTGACCTCCAGCCCACCACAGACCCTCCAGTCCTGCCATGGACACCCCCATCGCATTAACCCCCAAGAGGGCTTCTGGGAGGGGTGAGAATTCGACCATGAAGAAGACAGGGCAGGCCCTAACTGCAGCAGGTGAAGGCAAGGACTGGGGGTGCTTGGCTATTTGTCCCCCAAAGACCCAGGATGTGGGCTCTGACTTGAGGGGTCCACCTCTACCTGGGCTCACCTGGGGGATCGCTGCAGGGAGAGCGTGTCCTTGGGTGATTTTCCAACTCTCCCCACATCAGCCTCACCCCCTGGGCCCCCCTGACCCCATTAATAGTCTTTAAATAGTGTCTCTCACCCAACAGGCCTGCGAGGGAGATTTTAATATTGTGTGGGAGTCCAGCGACCAGCGCCCATGTGTCCTGGGTGTCTTGGGAGGGGACGGAGCCTCGCTCTCACGTTCCTGCCCCAGTGCACCTGGGGTCGGGGGCAGCAGACCCAGGCTTTGTTCCAGCAGAAGCTCCCTTTCTGTGAACAAGTCTTCCCCCACTCCCATTATCCTCACTGGAGGCTCAGGAGGCCACAGCATCGGGGCACCTCCAGCACCAGGTCCCCACCCTAGGGAATTTCTCAAGAGCAGGGACCATGCCTGGAGGCGGAGGGGAGGAGGGAGCCGGCGTCTTCAGGATCCCCGGGGCTAGGATGCCTCCTACCCAGGAGGGCCTTGGACTCAGTTAAACTTCCACCAGAGGTCTCCTACCCTCCCCTGGTAGAGGGGCCCTTCAGATTCCAGGGCCCCAAGATCCTCCCCACAGACTTCTGACCCCACCTGCAGAGTCGGGGACACAGAGACCCCCTCCCCAGCTTCTTTTTTCTTGGAGGCTCCCAGAATTCCCTGAGGATGTTATACTTAGGGTTTATTATGCTGAAGGATGCAAGTTAAAATCAGCAAGGATGGGGGGATGAGCAGGGTCCAGCTTCCTCGGCTGTGGCAGCCCATGGAAGCCCACCTGAGTCCTGAAGTGCAGGGTTTATTGGGGTCTGTCACGTCAATGTGGGGACCACTATGTGCCTGACCTTGGCCTCCAGCCCCCAGGGGCGACTCAGGAAGCCCCACCATGTATCACGCCGTCAGCACAGACCAGGCTGGAGTGAGGCCCAAGGAGCATGGACACTCCCGTCAGACTCAAGGTGACCTCCTAGAGCCAGGACAGAGGCCCGGCCTCTCTGTGGGCAGGTGAACCCACACCACACAGGCCCTGGTACAGTGTCCTTTCCGTGTGGTCAGCATGGGTGCATGTGGGTCAGCAAGTGTCTGTGTGTCTCAGCCTGTAACCACAGACCACACTGTCCTGCTCTGCTCCCAAGAGCGAGGCCAATGGAGGGACAACGCGGGTGGGAACAAAGCCGGGTCATGGTCAGGCTGGGTGAGAAAGGGTCCGAGGAGCGAGAACCCGGCTGCCCTTGCCTGGTGAGCCGAGAGCTGACGTCCGCCCTGTGGTCAGTCCATCTCCCCACATCCCGAGGTAGAGCTGCCTTTCCTGCACCCTGGGGCAGGGTCATGCCTGTGTATACAGCAGGATGCACAGCAGTGCACGCAGCAGGCCTGATGCCTGCCCTTGGCATGTAGTCGGGGGCTTGGTGAGGGTGGAACATCCCGACAGGACGTGGGCCGACCCCAGTGAGGATGTAGGGGTGAAGTGTTTGGGAGCCTCTGGAGGGAACCCTCACCTGTCTGCACAGGTGGATTGAGGACACAGACCAAGGGTGGGCAGGCGGGGAGCCCAGTCCTGGGTCATCCCTGAGGCTGGAGGAGGGGTGTGGAGTGGGGGGTGATGGCGGTGGGGAGGAGGGACTGATCACAGGACAGTGAGGAGACAGAGGATCCGAGGCAGCGGGGAAGGTGAAGACTGTGCCTGATGGGAGGACGAAGAGACCAGCAGGCGGCACTGTAGGCACGGGTAGCAGACCTGCTCCCTGCAGGGCGGCGCCAGAGCACCGCACTGCTGGAAACCATGGGATGTCCAGACAGAACCCCAGAGGATGGGGGGCCATATGGGCAGGAAGAGTTTGGAAAAGTCACCTTATCTCCACATGTCCTGGGGGAGGGTTCCCTGCTCCAGCCTCTTTCCTTAGAGTTTTCCCACCTGGGGAAGTCAGCACACTCAACAGCTGGTCGTGCAAGGCTTGGAATTCGTTGGGAGGATGAAAGGGAAAAGGGGGGAAGGAATGAGAAATAAGCTCTACGTATTTGGACAGCACATGACACTCTAATTTCCAATCAAGAAGAGGAATTTCCCAAAGGCTCAGGCTGCCCCTGTAACCAGAATGGGGCTTGAAGCAATCCTGCCACTTTGTGGCCGGTTCCAGAAAGAAGTTGAAGACACTTGCTCAGGGGCACTGCAATCCACAACGCCTGCAAACTTGTAAGTGACAACTATCGTAGAAAAATGTCTTGGGGTAAGTAACTGAAAAGAACTTGAAAACAAGGCAGAATTGCAGGAACCGGATTGCAAGAGGTAGATTGGACTTGCCGTTAAAGCACATGAAAGCTGCTCAATATTGCCTGTGATTCAGTTGGCCAAAAAGGGTGTACAGGTTGAAACCCATACGACCTTTGTGGCCAAGCAAATATGCAGGAAACACAAATCAATACGACAAAGATGTAGCACTTTGCCCCAGTCAGAATGGCCAACCTCACAAAGTGTAAAAACAACAAATGGAGGAGAGGATGTGGAGAAAATGGAACCCTGCTACGCTGATGGTGGGAATGTCAATTGCTAACAGCCACGCTGGAGGAGGGTATGATGTTTCCTAAAAATTCTAAAAAATAGAGCTACAGGGACTTTCTGGTGGTGCAGACTTTAAGAATCCAACTGCCAAGGCAGAGGACACGGGGTCGAGCCCTAGTCCAGAAAGATAACACATGCCACGGAGCAACTAAGCCAATGCATGACAACTACTGAGCCTGTGCTCTAGAGCCCGTGAGCCACAACTACTGAAGCCTGGTGCCTAAAGCCAGTGCTGTGCAAGAAGAGAAGCCACGGCAATGAAAAGCCCACGCACTTCAACGAAGAGTAGCCCCAACTTCCTGCAACTAGAGAAACCCCACATGAAATAACGAAGACCCAACACAGGCAAAATTACTTACTTACTTAATTGAAAAACAATAGAGTTAAAGAGCATACGGCACTACCACTCCTGGGGATATATTTCGGGATAACCATAAATCGATAGGACACAGGAACTTTAACTATTACTGCAGCACTTTTGAAGGATCCTCGACTTGGAAACAATATAAATGTCCTTGGAAGGAAAAAATGGATAAAGACAATATGGTACTTATCTACAATGGAATAGTACTCAGCCTTGAAACCAATGAAATAAGGCCAGTTGCAGCAACTCGAGTGGACTTAGATAAGATCATTCTAAGTGACAAAAGTCAGACACAAAAACACACTTGGCACAAGATACTATTTATAGGTGGAATATAAAAATGGTTACACATGAACTAAATTACAAAACAGAAACAGGGTCACACATTTACAAATCACACTTATGGCTGATAAAGTGGAAAGGTGGGGTGGGGGGAGATATAAACCAGAGAGTTGAAATTAACACAGATACGGTTCAAAAGACCAAATAGGTAATCGACAAAATCTACCCTATAGCTCAAGAAGTGGACTCAGCACATTCTAGTCACCAGAAAAGAATATATACGACGGGTAAGAATGTTAAAAGAATTTACGGATGTCTCTCTGTAAGAGAAACAAGTGGATGTGCAGGAGCAAGAAAGACAGCATTGAAAATCACCTTTACCAAATGATAAAAATAAATTTTAAAAAAGAAAAAAAAAAGAAACAGAAAGAAAATGTTACAAAATTCGTTCAAGGGATGTGATGCAACCTGGATTGACCATATCTAGACCCACAGCTGGATGAGACATAAGGCTGGACACTCCTGGGGCTAAGAGGATTGGTGAGGTTGGGTGAGCAAATGCAGACCCTTTAAAGTAATACTGCGTGGTACCCATGCCATGGGTCCCAAATCTCCAGGTTCAAGAGCATCTTCCTACATCGAAAACATGCATGAGAATCCCAGAAGATGGTACACCGTGTAATCGGGAAAGGTTTCTAAAACGAACCTCATTTCTCATCTCCTTGTGCTCAGGTTCGCCATTCCAGCCGCTTTAATAGCAATCTCCCTACATGGAGAATCAGCACCTTTAACCTCCTGTTGCGTACAGGTTGCAATTTGTCCTGAGGATGAACGGGAAGAGGGGGAACCAATGAGAGACTAGATCTAGGTGTTGGGACAGGCACAGGTCACTCTATTTTCCCATTAGGAAAAAGAATTAACCACAGGCTGAGCCTGCCCCCCAGAACCAGATTAGAGCCTGAAGCAATCCTGCGCATTTGTGGCCAGCTCCCAAAAAAGCGAGTTGAAAAATGGAGCTCAGGGGCACTGCAATTCACAAACCTGCAGAGTTGTAAATGATAACTCTCGTCCACAAATATATTGAGGGAAGGCAACGAAGAGGATTTGAAAGCAAGGCAGAATTGCAGGAAACAAATTTCAGGATGTAGATTCGAATCGCCTTTAAAGCACATGAAAAGTGGCAAAAGTTCGACAATGATGCCCTTGGGCAAAAAGGGCGTATGCGTTCTTTCCTGAATATATTCAGGAAGAAACGCATACGCCCTTTTTGGCCAACCAAGCAACCTGGAAAGGCAAATCAGCGCTACAAAGAAGTCTCGCTTCCCTTCAGTCAAAAGGGCCATGCGAAAAAAAGTGTCAAAACCAGAAATGCAGGACAGGCCATGGAGAAATGGGAGCCTTGCTACGCTGATGGGCGGGATGTAAATTGCCAACAGCCACTCTGGAGAAGTGTACGGTGGGTCCTGAAACATCTAAAATACACGGCTTAGGGAGCATAGGACATTTCCACTCATGGGTATATAAATTGGGAAAACTAAAAATCAGCAAGACACAGGCACCCCAAAGTTTAGTGCTGCTCTCTTGACAAGAACCTCCACTTCATGAGACCTTAAATAATCCAGGAAAGAGAAAAATGGATAAAGAAATTGTGGTCCTTATATACAATGGAATATCACTCAGCCATGAAATCAATGTCATAAGGCTAGTAGCAGCATGATGAGTGGATTTAGGTACGACGATTCTAAGTGAAATAAGTCACACAGAAAAAGACACTTATCATAAGCTATCACTTATAGAGGGAATGTAAAAACCGCTACACTTGAACTGAATTTCAAAACAGAACAGAGTCACACGTTTAGAAAACACACTATGGCTGCTTAACGGGAAAGGTGAGGTGGGGTGATGCATAAAACAAGGGTTTCAAATTACCTCACATAGCGTTCCATAAACCCAATATGTAATAGACAAGACACACTCCTTGCTCAGTGAACTGGACTCTACACCCCCTATTCACCGCCCAAGAATATATCTGAGTAGTAAGAATCATAAAACCTATATATTGATATCTCTCTGGAAGTGAGTCAAGTGGGTGTAAAGCCGCATAAACACAGCCGTGAAAAGCATCTAAACCCCATTATAAAAATAAATTACTTTTAAAAACGCATGAAACAAAGACAGTGAAAGAGAGAGAAATTCTTACAAAATTCGTTCACGGGCTGTGATGCAACCTGGATTGACCATATCTAGACCCACAGCTGGATGAGACAAAAGGGTGGACACTCTCGGGGCTGAGAGGTTTGGTGAGGTTGGGGGAGCAAACGCAGACCCTTTAAAGTAATACTGCGTGGTACCCATCCCATGGGTCCGAAATCTCCAGGTTCAAGGGCATCTTCGTACATCGAAAACATGCATGAGAAACCCAGAAGGTGGTACACCGTGTGATCGGGAAAGGTTTCTAAAACGCACCTCATTTCTCATCTCCTTGTGCTCGGGTTCACCATTTAAGCTACTTTACTAGCAATCTCCCTACTTGGAGAATCAGCACCTTTAACCTCCTGTTCTGTACAGGTTGCAATTTGTCCTGAGGATGAACGGGAAGAGGGGCAACCAATGAGAGACTGGATTTAGGTGTTGGGACAGGCACAGGTCACCCTATTTTCCCATCAGGAAGAAGAATTAACCACAGGCTCAGCCTGCCGCCCAGAACCAGAATAGGGCCTGAGGCAATCCCGCACTGTTGCGGCCAGCTCCCAAAAAAGCAAGTTGAAAAATGGAGCTCAGGGGCACAGCAATTCACAAACCTGCAGAGTTATAAATGATAACTCTCGTCCACAAATATATTGAAGGAAGGCAACGAAGAGGACTTGAAAGCAAGGCAGAATTGCAGGAAACAGATTTCAGGATGTAGATTCGAATCGCCTTAAAAGCACGTGAAAAGCGGCAAAACGTCAACAATGATGCCCTTGGCCAAAAAGGGCGTATGCGTTTTTTCCTGAATATATTCAGGAAAAAACGCATACGCCCTTTTTGGCCAACCAAGCAACCTGGAAAGGCAAATCAGCGCTACAAAGAAGTCTCGCTTCCCATCGGTCAAAAGGGCTATGCTGAAAAAAGTGTCAAAACCAGAAATGCAGGACAGGCCATGGACAAATGGGAGCCTTGCTACGCTGATGGGCGGGATGTAAATTGCCAACAGCGACTCTGGAGAAGTGTACGGTGGGTCCTGAAACATCTAAAAAACACGGCTTAGGGAGCATAGGGCACTTCTACTCATGGGCGTATAAATTGGGAAAACTAAAAATCAGCAAGACACAGGCACGCCAAAGTTTAGGGCTGCTCTGTTGACAAGAACCTCCACTTCCTTACACCTCAAATATCCCAGGAAAGAGAAAAATGGATGAAGAAGTGGTGGTCCTTATGTACAATGGAATATCACTCAGCCATGAAATCAATGTCATAAGGCTAGTAACAGCATGATGAGTGGATTTAGGTACGACGATTCTAAGTGAAATAAGTCACACAGAAAAAGACACTTATCATAAGCTATCACTTATAGAGGGAATGTAAAAACCGCTACACTTGAACTGAATTACAAAACAGAACAGAGTCACAAGTTTAGAAAACACACTATGGTTGCTTAACGGGTAAGGTGAGGTGGGGTGATGCATAAAACAACGGTTTCCAATTAGCTCACATACCGTTCCATAAACTCAATATGTAATAGAGAAGACCTACTCCTTGCTCAGTGAACTGGACTCTACACCCCCTATTCACCGCACAAGAATATATCTGAGTAGTAAGAATCTTAAAACCTATATATTGATATCTCTCTGGAAGTGAGTCAAGTGGGTGTAAAGCCGCATAAACACAGCCGTGAAAAGCAGCTAAACCCCATTATAAAAATAAATTACTTTTAAAAACCGATGAAACAAAGACAGTGAACGAGAGAGAAATTCTTACAAAATTCGTTTAGGGGCTGTGATGCAACCTGGATTGACCATATCTAGACCCACAGCTGGATGAAACATAAGGGTGGACACTCTCGGGGCTGAGAGGTTTGGTGAGGTTGGGGGAGCAAACGCAGACCCTTTAAAGTAATACTGCGTGGTACCCATCCCATGGGTCCCAAATCTCCAGGTTCAAGGGCATCTTCGTACATCGAAAACATGCATGAGAAACCCAGAAGGTGGTACACCGTGTGATCGGGAAAGGTTTCTAAAACGCACCTCATTTCTCATATCCTTGTGCTCAGGTTCACCATTTAAGATACTTTACTAGCAATCTCCCTACTTGGAGAATCAACACCTTTAACCTCCTGTTCCGTACAGGTTGCAAATTGTCCTGAGGATGAACGGGAAGAGGGGCAACCAATGAGAGACTGGATCTAGGTGTTGGGACAGGCACAGGTCACCCTATTTTCCCATCAGGAAGAAGAATTAACCACAGGCTCAGCCTGCCGCCCAGAACCAGAATAGGGCCTGAGGCAATCCCGCACTTTTGCGGCCTGCTCCCAAAAAAGCAAGTTGAAAAATGGAGCTCAGGGGCACTGCAATTCACAGACCTGCAGAGTTATAAATGATAACTCTCGTCCACAAATATACTGAGGGAAGGCAACGAAGAGGATCTGAAAGCAAGGCGGAATTGCACGAAACAGATTTCAGGAGGTAGATTCGAATCGCCTTAAAAGCACATGAAAAGTGGCAAAATGTCTACAATGATGTCCTTGGCCAAAAAGGGCGTATGCGTTTTTTCCTGAATATATTCAGGAAAAAACGCATACGCCCTTTTTGGCCAACCAAGCAACCTGGAAAGGCAAATCAGCGCTACAAAGAAGTCTCACTAACCATCGGTCAAAAGGGCTACGCTGAAAAAAGTGTCAAAACCAGAAATGCAGGACAGGCCATGGAGAAATGGGAGCCTTGCTACACTGATGGGCGGGATGTAAATTGCCAACAGCCACTCTGGAGAAGTGTACGGTGGGTCCTGAAACATCTAAAAAACACGGCTTAGGGAGCATAGGGCACTTCTACTCATGGGCGTATAAATTGGGAAAACTAAAAATCAGCAAGACACAGGCACGCCAAAGTTTAGGGCTGCTCTGTTGACAAGAACCTCCACTTCCTTACACCTCAAATATCCCAGGAAAGAGAAAAATGGATGAAGAAGTGGTGGTCCTTATGTACAATGGAATATCACTCAGCCATGAAATCAATGTCATAAGGCTAGTAACAGCATGATGAGTGGATTTAGGTACGACGATTCTAAGTGAAATAAGTCACACAGAAAAAGACACTTATCATAAGCTATCACTTATAGAGGGAATGTAAAAACCGCTACACTTGAACTGAATTACAAAACAGAACAGAGTCACACGTTTAGAAAACACACTATGGCTGCTTAACGGGAAAGGTGAGGTGGGGTGATGCATAAAACAACGGTTTCAAATTAGCTCACATACCGTTCCATAAACCCAATATGTAATAGACAAGACCTACTCCTTGCTCAGTGAACTGGACTCTACACCCCCTATTCACCGCCCAAGAATATATCTGAGTAGTAAGAATCTTAAAATCTATATATTGATATCTCTCTGGAAGTGAGTCAAGTGGGTGTAAAGCCGCATAAACACAGCCGTGAAAAGCAGCTAAACCCCATTATAAAAATAAATTACTTTTAAAAACCCATGAAACAAAGACAGTGAACGAGAGAGAAATTCTTACACAATTCGTTCAGGGGCTGTGATGCAACCTGGATTGACCATATCTAGACCCACAGCTGGATGAGACATAAGGGTGGACACTCTCGGGGCTGAGAGGTTTGGTGAGGTTGGGGGAGCAAACGCAGACCCTTTAAAGTAATACTGCGTGGTACCCATCCCATGGGTCCCAAATCTCCAGGTTCAAGGGCATCTTCGTACATCGAAAACATGCATGAGAAACCCAGAAGGTGGTACACCGTGTGATCGGGAAAGGTTTCTAAAACGCACCTCATTTCTCATATCCTTGTGCTCAGGTTCACCATTTAAGATACTTTACTAGCAATCTCCCTACTTGGAGAATCAGCACCTTCAACCTCCTGTTCCGTAGAGGTTGCAATTTGTCCTGAGGATGAACGGGAAGAGGGGCAACCAATGAGAGACTGGATCTAGGTGTTGGGACAGGCACAGGTCACCCTATTTACCCATCAGGAAGAAGAATTAACCACAGGCTCAGCCTGCCGCCCAGAACAAGAATAGGGCCTGAGGCAATCACGCACTTTTGCGGCCTGCTCCCAAAAAAGCAAGTTGAAAAATGGAGCTCAGGGGCACTGCAATTCACAAACCTGCAGAGTTATAAATGATAACTCTCGTCCACAAATATATTGAGGAAAGGCAACAAAGAGGATTTGAAAGCAAGGCGGAATTGCACGAAACAGATTTCAGGAGGTAGATTCGAATCGCCTTAAAAGCACATGAAAAGTGGCAAAATGTCTACAATGATGCCCTTGGCCAAAAAGGGCGTATGCGTTTTTTCCTGAATATATTTTTGGCCAACCAAGCAACCTGGAAAGGCAAATAAGCGCTACAAAGAAGTCTCACTAACCATCGGTCAAAAGGGCTACGCTGAAAAACTGTCAAAACCAGAAATGCAGGACAGGCCATGGAGAAATGGGAGCCTTGCTACACTGATGGGCGGGATGTAAATTGCCAACAGCCACTCTGGAGAAGTGTACGGTGGGTCCTGAAACATCTAAAAAACACGGCTTAGGGAGCATAGGGCACTTCTACTCATGGGCGTATAAATTGGGAAAACTAAAAATCAGCAAGACACAGGCACGCCAAAGTTTAGGGCTGCTCTGTTGACAAGAACCTCCACTTCCTTACACCTCAAATATCCCAGGAAAGAGAAAAATGGATGAAGAAGTGGTGGTCCTTATGTACAATGGAATATCACTCAGCCATGAAATCAATGTCATAAGGCTAGTAACAGCATGATGAGTGGATTTAGGTACGACGATTCTAAGTGAAATAAGTCACACAGAAAAAGACACTTATCATAAGCTATCACTTATAGAGGGAATGTAAAAACCGCTACACTTGAACTGAATTACAAAACAGAAGAGAGTCACACGTTTAGAAAACACACTATGGCTGCTTAACGGGAAAGGTGAGGTGGGGTGATGCATAAAACAACGGTTTCAAATTAGCTCACATACCGTTCCATAAACCCAATATGTAATAGACAAGACCTACTCCTTGCTCAGTGAACTGGACTCTACACCCCCTATTCACCGCACAAGAATATATCTGAGTAGTAAGAATCTTAAAACCTATATATTGATATCTCTCTGGAAGTGAGTCAAGTGGGTGTAAAGCCGCATAAACACAGCCGTGAAAAGCAGCTAAACCCCATTATAAAAATAAATTACTTTTAACAACCCATGAAACAAAGACAGTGAACGAGAGAGAAATTCTTACACAATTCGTTCAGGGGCTGTGATGCAACCTGGATTGACCATATCTAGACCCACAGCTGGATGAGACATAAGGGTGGACACTCTCGGGGCTGAGAGGTTTGGTGAGGTTGGGGGAGCAAACGCAGACCCTTTAAAGTAATACTGCGTGGTACCCATCCCATGGGTCCCAAATCTCCAGGTTCAAGGGCATCTTCGTACATCGAAAACATGCATGAGAAACCCAGAAGGTGGTACACCGTGTGATCGGGAAAGGTTTCTAAAACGCACCTCATTTCTCATATCCTTGTGCTCAGGTTCACCATTTAAGATACTTTACTAGCAATCTCCCTACTTGGAGAATCAGCACCTTTAACCTCCTGTTCCGTACAGGTTGCAAATTGTCCAGAGGATGAACGGGAAGAGGGGCAACCAATGAGAGACTGGATCTAGGTGTTGGGACAGGCACAGGTCACCCTATTTTCCCATCAGGAAGAAGAATTAACCACAGGCTCAGCCTGCCGCCCAGAACCAGAATAGGGCCTGAGGCAATCACGCACTTTTGCGGCCTGCTCCCAAAAAAGCAAGTTGAAAAATGGAGCTCAGGGGCACTGCAATTCACAGACCTGCAGAGTTATAAATGATAACTCTCGTCCACAAATATATTGAGGGAAGGCAACGAAGAGGATCTGAAAGCAAGGCGGAATTGCACGAAACAGATTTCAGGAGGTAGATTCGAATCGCCTTAAAAGCACATGAAAAGTGGCAAAATGTCTACAATGATGCCCTTGGCCAAAAAGGGCGTATGCGTTTTTTCCTGAATATATTCAGGAAAAAACGCATACGCCCTTTTTGGCCAACCAAGCAACCTGGAAAGGCAAATCAGCGCTACAAAGAAGTCTCACTAAACATCGGTCAAAAGGGCTACGCTGAAAAAAGTGTCAAAACCAGAAAGGCAGGACAGGCCATGGAGAAATGGGAGCCTTGCTACACTGATGGGCGGGATGTAAATTGCCAACAGCCACTCTGGAGAAGTGTACGGTGGGTCCTGAAACATCTAAAAAACACGGCTTAGGGAGCATAGGACACTTCTACTCATGGGCGTATAAATTGGGAAAACTAAAAATCAGCAAGACACAGGCACGCCAAAGTTTAGGGCTGCTCTGTTGACAAGAACCTCCACTTCCTTACACCTTAAATATCCCAGGAAAGAGAAAAATGGATGAAGAAGTGGTGGTCCTTATGTACAATGGAATATCACTCAGCCATGAAATCAATGTCATAAGGCTAGTAACAGCATGATGAGTGGATTTAGGTACGACGATTCTAAGTGAAATAAGTCACACAGAAAAAGACACTTATCATAAGCTATCACTTATAGAGGGAATGTAAAAACCGCTACACTTGAACTGAATTACAAAACAGAAGAGAGTCACACGTTTAGAAAACACACTATGGCTGCTTAACGGGAAAGGTGAGGTGGGGTGATGCATAAAACAACGGTTTCAAATTAGCTCACATACCGTTCCATAAACCCAATATGTAATAGACAAGACCTACTCCTTGCTCAGTGAACTGGACTCTACACCCCCTATTCACCGCACAAGAATATATCTGAGTAGTAAGAATCTTAAAACCTATATATTGATATCTCTCTGGAAGTGAGTCAAGTGGGTGTAAAGCCGCATAAACACAGCCGTGAAAAGCAGCTAAACCCCATTATAAAAATAAATTACTTTTAAAAACCCATGAAACAAAGACAGTGAACGAGAGAGAAATTCTTACACAATTCGTTCAGGGGCTGTGATGCAACCTGGATTGACCATATCTAGACCCACAGCTGGATGAGACATAAGGGTGGACACTCTCGGGGCTGAGAGGTTTGGTGAGGTTGGGGGAGCAAACGCAGACCCTTTAAAGTAATACTGCGTGGTACCCATCCCATGGGTCCCAAATCTCCAGGTTCAAGGGCATCTTCGTACATCGAAAACATGCATGAGAAACCCAGAAGGTGGTACACCGTGTGATCGGGAAAGGTTTCTAAAACGCACCTCATTTCTCATATCCTTGTGCTCAGGTTCACCATTTAAGATACTTTACTAGCAATCTCCCTACTTGGAGAATCAGCACCTTCAACCTCCTGTTCCGTAGAGGTTGCAATTTGTCCTGAGGATGAACGGGAAGAGGGGCAACCAATGAGAGACTGGATCTAGGTGTTGGGACAGGCACAGGTCACCCTATTTTCCCATCAGGAAGAAGAATTAACCACAGGCTCAGCCTGCCGCCCAGAACCAGAATAGGGCCTGAGGCAATCACGCACTTTTGCGGCCTGCTCCCAAAAAAGCAAGTTGAAAAATGGAGCTCAGGGGCACTGCAATTCACAAACCTGCAGAGTTATAAATGATAACTCTCGTCCACAAATATATTGAGGAAAGGCAACAAAGAGGATTTGAAAGCAAGGCGGAATTGCACGAAACAGATTTCAGGAGGTAGATTCGAATCGCCTTAAAAGCACATGAAAAGTGGCAAAATGTCTACAATGATGCCCTTGGCCAAAAAGGGCGTATGCGTTTTTTCCTGAATATATTTTTGGCCAACCAAGCAACCTGGAAAGGCAAATCAGCGCTACAAAGAAGTCTCACTAACCATCGGTCAAAAGGGCTACGCTGAAAAACTGTCAAAACCAGAAATGCAGGACAGGCCATGGAGAAATGGGAGCCTTGCTACACTGATGGGCGGGATGTAAATTGCCAACAGCCACTCTGGAGAAGTGTACGGTGGGTCCTGAAACATCTAAAAAACACGGCTTAGGGAGCATAGGGCACTTCTACTCATGGGCGTATAAATTGGGAAAACTAAAAATCAGCAAGACACAGGCACGCCAAAGTTTAGGGCTGCTCTGTTGACAAGAACCTCCACTTCCTTACACCTCAAATATCCCAGGAAAGAGAAAAATGGATGAAGAAGTGGTGGTCCTTATGTACAATGGAATATCACTCAGCCATGAAATCAATGTCATAAGGCTAGTAACAGCATGATGAGTGGATTTAGGTACGACGATTCTAAGTGAAATAAGTCACACAGAAAAAGACACTTATCATAAGCTATCACTTATAGAGGGAATGTAAAAACCGCTACACTTGAACTGAATTACAAAACAGAAGAGAGTCACACGTTTAGAAAACACACTATGGCTGCTTAACGGGAAAGGTGAGGTGGGGTGATGCATAAAACAACGGTTTCAAATTAGCTCACATACCGTTCCATAAACCCAATATGTAATAGACAAGACCTACTCCTTGCTCAGTGAACTGGACTCTACACCCCCTATTCACCGCACAAGAATATATCTGAGTAGTAAGAATCTTAAAACCTATATATTGATATCTCTCTGGAAGTGAGTCAAGTGGGTGTAAAGCCGCATAAACACAGCCGTGAAAAGCAGCTAAACCCCATTATAAAAATAAATTACTTTTAACAACCCATGAAACAAAGACAGTGAACGAGAGAGAAATTCTTACACAATTCGTTCAGGGGCTGTGATGCAACCTGGATTGACCATATCTAGACCCACAGCTGGATGAGACATAAGGGTGGACACTCTCGGGGCTGAGAGGTTTGGTGAGGTTGGGGGAGCAAACGCAGACCCTTTAAAGTAATACTGCGTGGTACCCATCCCATGGGTCCCAAATCTCCAGGTTCAAGGGAATCTTCGTACATCGAAAACATGCATGAGAAACCCAGAAGGTGGTACACCGTGTGATCGGGAAAGGTTTCTAAAACGCACCTCATTTCTCATATCCTTGTGCTCAGGTTCACCATTTAAGATACTTTACTAGCAATCTCCCTACTTGGAGAATCAGCACCTTTAACCTCCTGTTCCGTACAGGTTGCAAATTGTCCAGAGGATGAACGGGAAGAGGGGCAACCAATGAGAGACTGGATCTAGGTGTTGGGACAGGCACAGGTCACCCTATTTTCCCATCAGGAAGAAGAATTAACCACAGGCTCAGCCTGCCGCCCAGAACCAGAATAGGGCCTGAGGCAATCACGCACTTTTGCGGCCTGCTCCCAAAAAAGCAAGTTGAAAAATGGAGCTCAGGGGCACTGCAATTCACAGACCTGCAGAGTTATAAATGATAACTCTCGTCCACAAATATATTGAGGGAAGGCAACGAAGAGGATCTGAAAGCAAGGCGGAATTGCACGAAACAGATTTCAGGAGGTAGATTCGAATCGCCTTAAAAGCACATGAAAAGTGGCAAAATGTCTACAATGATGCCCTTGGCCAAAAAGGGCGTATGCGTTTTTTCCTGAATATATTCAGGAAAAAACGCATACGCCCTTTTTGGCCAACCAAGCAACCTGGAAAGGCAAATCAGCGCTACAAAGAAGTCTCACTAACCATCGGTCAAAAGGGCTACGCTGAAAAAAGTGTCAAAACCAGAAAGGCAGGACAGGCCATGGAGAAATGGGAGCCTTGCTACACTGATGGGCGGGATGTAAATTGCCAACAGCCACTCTGGAGAAGTGTACGGTGGGTCCTGAAACATCTAAAAAACACGGCTTAGGGAGCATAGGACACTTCTACTCATGGGCGTATAAATTGGGAAAACTAAAAATCAGCAAGACACAGGCACGCCAAAGTTTAGGGCTGCTCTGTTGACAAGAACCTCCACTTCCTTACACCTTAAATATCCCAGGAAAGAGAAAAATGGATGAAGAAGTGGTGGTCCTTATGTACAATGGAATATCACTCAGCCATGAAATCAATGTCATAAGGCTAGTAACAGCATGATGAGTGGATTTAGGTACGACGATTCTAAGTGAAATAAGTCACACAGAAAAAGACACTTATCATAAGCTATCACTTATAGAGGGAATGTAAAAACCGCTACACTTGAACTGAATTACAAAACAGAAGAGAGTCACACGTTTAGAAAACACACTATGGCTGCTTAACGGGAAAGGTGAGGTGGGGTGATGCATAAAACAACGGTTTCAAATTAGCTCACATACCGTTCCATAAACCCAATATGTAATAGACAAGACCTACTCCTTGCTCAGTGAACTGGACTCTACACCCCCTATTCACCGCACAAGAATATATCTGAGTAGTAAGAATCTTAAAACCTATATATTGATATCTCTCTGGAAGTGAGTCAAGTGGGTGTAAAGCCGCATAAACACAGCCGTGAAAAGCAGCTAAACCCCATTATAAAAATAAATTACTTTTAACAACCCATGAAACAAAGACAGTGAACGAGAGAGAAATTCTTACACAATTCGTTCAGGGGCTGTGATGCAACCTGGATTGACCATATCTAGACCCACAGCTGGATGAGACATAAGGGTGGACACTCTCGGGGCTGAGAGGTTTGGTGAGGTTGGGGGAGCAAACGCAGACCCTTTAAAGTAATACTGCGTGGTACCCATCCCATGGGTCCCAAATCTCCAGGTTCAAGGGCATCTTCGTACATCGAAAACATGCATGAGAAACCCAGAAGGTGGTACACCGTGTGATCGGGAAAGGTTTCTAAAACGCACCTCATTTCTCATATCCTTGTGCTCAGGTTCACCATTTAAGATACTTTACTAGCAATCTCCCTACTTGGAGAATCAGCACCTTTAACCTCCTGTTCCGTACAGGTTGCAAATTGTCCAGAGGATGAACGGGAAGAGGGGCAACCAATGAGAGACTGGATCTAGGTGTTGGGACAGGCACAGGTCACCCTATTTTCCCATCAGGAAGAAGAATTAACCACAGGCTCAGCCTGCCGCCCAGAACCAGAATAGGGCCTGAGGCAATCACGCACTTTTGCGGCCTGCTCCCAAAAAAGCAAGTTGAAAAATGGAGCTCAGGGGCACTGCAATTCACAGACCTGCAGAGTTATAAATGATAACTCTCGTCCACAAATATATTGAGGGAAGGCAACGAAGAGGATCTGAAAGCAAGGCGGAATTGCACGAAACAGATTTCAGGAGGTAGATTCGAATCGCCTTAAAAGCACATGAAAAGTGGCAAAATGTCTACAATGATGCCCTTGGCCAAAAAGGGCGTATGCGTTTTTTCCTGAATATATTCAGGAAAAAACGCATACGCCCTTTTTGGCCAACCAAGCAACCTGGAAAGGCAAATCAGCGCTACAAAGAAGTCTCACTAACCATCGGTCAAAAGGGCTACGCTGAAAAAAGTGTCAAAACCAGAAAGGCAGGACAGGCCATGGAGAAATGGGAGCCTTGCTACACTGATGGGCGGGATGTAAATTGCCAACAGCCACTCTGGAGAAGTGTACGGTGGGTCCTGAAACATCTAAAAAACACGGCTTAGGGAGCATAGGGCACTTCTACTCATGGGCGTATAAATTGGGAAAACTAAAAATCAGCAAGACACAGGCACGCCAAAGTTTAGGGCTGCTCTGTTGACAAGAACCTCCACTTCCTTACACCTTAAATATCCCAGGAAAGAGAAAAATGGATGAAGAAGTGGTGGTCCTTATGTACAATGGAATATCACTCAGCCATGAAATCAATGTCATAAGGCTAGTAGCAGCATGATGAGTGGATTTAGGTACGACGATTCTAAGTGAAATAAGTCACACAGAAAAAGACACTTATCATAAGCTATCACTTATAGAGGGAATGTAAAAACCGCTACACTTGAACTGAATTACAAAACAGAACAGAGTCACACGTTTAGAAAACACACTATGGCTGCTTAACGGGAAAGGTGAGGTGGGGTGATGCATAAAACAAGGGTTTCAAATTAGCTCACATACCGTTCCATAAACCCAATATGTAATAGACAAGACCTACTCCTTGCTCAGTGAACTGGACTCTACACCCCCTATTCACCGCACAAGAATATATCTGAGTAGTAAGAATCTTAAAACCTATATATTGATATCTCTCTGGAAGTGAGTCAAGTGGGTGTAAAGCCGCATAAACACAGCCGTGAAAAGCAGCTAAACCCCATTATAAAAATAAATTACTTTTAAAAACCCATGAAACAAAGAGAGTGAATGAGAGAGAAATTCTTACACAATTCGTTCAGGGGCTGTGATGCAACCTGGATTGACCATATCTAGACCCACAGCTGGATGAGACATAAGGGTGGACACTCTCGGGGCTGAGAGGTTTGGTGAGGTTGGGGGAGCAAACGCAGACCCTTTAAAGTAATACTGCGTGGTACCCATCCCATGGGTCCCAAATCTCCAGGTTCAAGGGCATCTTCGTACATCGAAAACATGCATGAGAAACCCAGAAGGTGGTACACCGTGTGATCGAGAAAGGTTTCTAAAACGCACCTCATTTCTCATATCCTTGTGCTCAGGTTCACCATTTAAGATACTTTACTAGCAATCTCCCTACTTGGAGAATCAGCACCTTTAACCTCCTGTTCTGTACAGGTTGCAAATTGTCCAGATGATGAACGGGAAGAGGGGCAACCAATGAGAGACTGGATCTAGGTGTTGGGACAGGCACAGGTCACCCTATTTTCCCATCAGGAAGAAGAATTAACCACAGGCTCAGCCTGCCGCCCAGAACCAGAATAGGGCCTGAGGCAATCCCGCACTTTTGCGGCCTGCTCCCAAAAAAGCAAGTTGAAAAATGGAGCTCAGGGGCACTGCAATTCACAGACCTGCAGAGTTATAAATGACAACTATCGTCCACAAATATATTGAGGGAAGTCAACGAAGAGGATCTGAAAGCAAGGCTGAATTGCACGAAACAGATTTCAGGAGGTAGATTCGAATCGCCTTAAAAGCACATGAAAAGTGGCAAAATGTCTACAATGATGCCCTTGGCCAAAAAGGGCGTATGCGTTTTTTCCTGAATATATTCAGGAAAAAACGCATACGCCCTTTTTGGCCAACCAAGCAACCTGGAAAGGCAAATGAGCGCTACAAAGAAGTCTCACTAACCATCGGTCAAAAGGGCTACGCTGAAAAAAGTTGTCAAAACCAGAAATGCAGGACAGGCCATGGAGAAATGGGAGCCTTGCTACACTGATGGGCGGGATGTAAATTGCCAACAGCCACTCTGGAGAAGTGTACGGTGGGTCCTGAAACATCTAAAAAACACGGCTTAGGGAGCATAGGGCACTTCTACTCATGGGCGTATAAATTGGGAAAACTAAAAATCAGCAAGACACAGGCACGCCAAAGTTTAGGGCTGCTCTGTTGACAAGAACCTCCACTTCCTTACACCTCAAATATCCCAGGAAAGAGAAAAATGGATGAAGAAGTGGTGGTCCTTATGTACAATGGAATATCACTCAGCCAATTAAATCAATGTCATAAGGCTAGTAGCAGCATGATGAGTGGATTTAGGTACGACGATTCTAAGTGAAATAAGTCACACAGAAAAAGACACTTATCATAAGCTATCACTTATAGAGGGAATGTAAAAACCGCTACACTTGAACTGAATTACAAAACAGAACAGAGTCACACGTTTAGAAAACACACTATGGCTGCTTAACGGGAAAGGTGAGGTGGGGTGATGCATAAAACAACGGTTTCAAATTAGCTCACATACCGTTCCATAAACCCAATATGTAATAGACAAGACCTACTCCTTGCTCAGTGAACTGGACTCTACACCCCCTATTCACCGCACAAGAATATATCTGAGTAGTAAGAATCTTAAAACCTATATATTGATATCTCTCTGGAAGTGAGTCAAGTGGGTGTAAAGCCGCATAAACACAGCCGTGAAAAGCAGCTAAACCCCATTATAAAAATAAATTACTTTTAAAAACCCATGAAACAAAGACAGTGAACGAGAGAGAAATTCTTACACAATTCGTTCAGGGGCTGTGATGCAACCTGGATTGACCATATCTAGACCCACAGCTGGATGAGACATAAGGGTGGACACTCTCGGGGCTGAGAGGTTTGGTGAGGTTGGGGGAGCAAACGCAGACCCTTTAAAGTAATACTGCGTGGTACCCATCCCATGGGTCCGAAATCTCCAGGTTCAAGGGCATCTTCGTACATCGAAAACATGCATGAGAAACCCAGAAGGTGGTACACCGTGTGATCGGGAAAGGTTTCTAAAACGCACCTCATTTCTCATATCCTTGTGCTCAGGTTCACCATTTAAGATACTTTACTAGCAATCTCCCTACTTGGAGAATCAGCACCTTTAACCTCCTGTTCCGTAGAGGTTGCAATTTGTCCTGAGGATGAACGGGAAGAGGGGCAACCAATGAGAGACTGGATCTAGGTGTTGGGACAGGCACAGGTCACCCTATTTTCCCATCAGGAAGAAGAATTAACCACAGGCTCAGCCTGCCGCCCAGAACCAGAATAGGGCCTGAGGCAATCACGCACTTTTGCGGCCTGCTCCCAAAAAAGCAAGTTGAAAAATGGAGCTCAGGGGCACTGCAATTCACAAACCTGCAGAGTTATAAATGATAACTCTCGTCCACAAATATATTGAGGAAAGGCAACAAAGAGGATTTGAAAGCAAGGCGGAATTGCACGAAACAGATTTCAGGAGGTAGATTCGAATCGCCTTAAAAGCACATGAAAAGTGGCAAAATGTCTACAATGATGCCCTTGGCCAAAAAGGGCGTATGCGTTTTGTCCTGAATATATTTTTGGCCAACCAAGCAACCTGGAAAGGCAAATCAGCGCTACAAAGAAGTCTCACTAACCATCGGTCAAAAGGGCTACGCTGAAAAAAGTGTCAAAACCAGAAATGCAGGACAGGCCATGGAGAAATGGGAGCCTTGCTACACTGATGGGCGGGATGTAAATTGCCAACAGCCACTCTGGAGAAGTGTACGGTGGGTCCTGAAACATCTAAAAAACACGGCTTAGGGAGCATAGGGCACTTCTACTCATGGGCGTATAAATTGGGAAAACTAAAAATCAGCAAGACACAGGCACGCCAAAGTTTAGGGCTGCTCTGTTGACAAGAACCTCCACTTCCTTACACCTCAAATATCCCAGGAAAGAGAAAAATGGATGAAGAAGTGGTGGTCCTTATGTACAATGGAATATCACTCAGCCATGAAATCAATGTCATAAGGCTAGTAACAGCATGATGAGTGGATTTAGGTACGACGATTCTAAGTGAAATAAGTCACACAGAAAAAGACACTTATCATAAGCTATCACTTATAGAGGGAATGTAAAAACCGCTACACTTGAACTGAATTACAAAACAGAACAGAGTCACACGTTTAGAAAACACACTATGGCTGCTTAACGGGAAAGGTGAGGTGGGGTGATGCATAAAACAAGGGTTTCAAATTAGCTCACATACCGTTCCTTAAACCCAATATGTAATAGACAAGACCTACTCCTTGCTCAGTGAACTGGACTCTACACCCCCTATTCACCGCACAAGAATATATCTGAGTAGTAAGAATCTTAAAACCTATATATTGATATCTCTCTGGAAGTGAGTCAAGTGGGTGTAAAGCCGCATAAACACAGCCGTGAAAAGCAGCTAAACCCCATTATAAAAATAAATTACTTTTAACAACCCATGAAACAAAGACAGTGAACGAGAGAGAAATTCTTACACAATTCGTTCAGGGGCTGTGATGCAACCTGGATTGACCATATCTAGACCCACAGCTGGATGAGACATAAGGGTGGACACTCTCGGGGCTGAGAGGTTTGGTGAGGTTGGGGGAGCAAACGCAGACCCTTTAAAGTAATACTGCGTGGTACCCATCCCATGGGTCCCAAATCTCCAGGTTCAAGGGCATCTTCGTACATCGAAAACATGCATGAGAAACCCAGAAGGTGGTACACCGTGTGATCGGGAAAGGTTTCTAAAACGCACCTCCTTTCTCATATCCTTGTGCTCAGGTTCACCATTTAAGATACTTTACTAGCAATCTCCCTACTTGGAGAATCAGCACCTTTAACCTCCTGTTCCGTACAGGTTGCAATATGTCCTGAGGATGAACGGGAAGAGGGGCAACCAATGAGAGACTGGATCTAGGTGTTGGGACAGGCACAGGTCACCCTATTTTCCCATCAGGAAGAAGAATTAACCACAGGCTCAGCCTGCCGCCCAGAACCAGAATAGGGCCTGAGGCAATCCCGCACTTTTGCGGCCTGCTCCCAAAAAAGCAAGTTGAAAAATGGAGCTCAGGGGCACTGCAATTCACAAACCTGCAGAGTTATAAATGATAACTCTCGTCCACAAATATATTGAGGAAAGGCAACAAAGAGGATTTGAAAGCAAGGCGGAATTGCACGAAACAGATTTCAGGAGGTAGATTCGAATCGCCTTAAAAGCACATGAAAAGTGGCAAAATGTCTACAATGATGCCCTTGGCCAAAAAGGGCGTATGCGTTTTTTCCTGAATATATTTTTGGCCAACCAAGCAACCTGGAAAGGCAAATCAGCGCTACAAAGAAGTCTCACTAACCATCGGTCAAAAGGGCTACGCTGAAAAAAGTGTCAAAACCAGAAATGCAGGACAGGCCATGGAGAAATGGGAGCCTTGCTACACTGATTGGCGGGATGTAAATTGCCAACAGCCACTCTGGAGAAGTGTACGATGGGTCCTGAAACATCTAAAAAACACGGCTTAGGGAGCATAGGGCACTTCTACTCATGGGCGTATAAATTGGGAAAACTAAAAATCAGCAAGACACAGGCACGCCAAAGTTTAGGGCTGCTCTGTTGACAAGAACCTCCACTTCCTTACACCTCAAATATCCCAGGAAAGAGAAAAATGGATGAAGAAGTGGTGGTCCTTATGTACAATGGAATATCACTCAGCCATGAAATCAATGTCATAAGGCTAGTAGCAGCATGATGAGTGGATTTAGGTACGACGATTCTAAGTGAAATAAGTCACACAGAAAAAGACACTTATCATAAGCTATCACTTATAGAGGGAATGTAAAAACCGCTACACTTGAACTGAATTACAAAACAGAACAGAGTCACACGTTTAGAAAACACACTATGGCTGCTTAATGGGAAAGGTGAGGTGGGGTGATGCATAAAACAACTGTTTCAAATTAGCTCACATACCGTTCCATAAACCCAATATGTAATAGACAAGACCTACTCCTTGCTCAGTGAACTGGACTCTACACCCCCTATTCACCGCACAAGAATATATCTGAGTAGTAAGAATCTTAAAACCTATATATTGATATCTCTCTGGAAGTGAGTCAAGTGGGTGTAAAGCCGCATAAACACAGCCGTGAAAAGCAGCTAAACCCCATTATAAAAATAAATTACTTTTAAAAACCCATGAAACAAAGACAGTGAACGAGAGAGAAATTCTTACACAATTCGTTCAGGGGCTGTGATGCAACCTGGATTGACCATATCTAGACCCACAGCTGGATGAGACATAAGGGTGGACACTCTCGGGGCTGAGAGGTTTGGTGAGGTTGGGGGAGCAAACGCAGACCCTTTAAAGTAATACTGCGTGGTACCCATCCCATGGGTCCCAAATCTCCAGGTTCAAGGGCATCTTCGTACATCGAAAACATGCATGAGAAACCCAGAAGGTGGTACACCGTGTGATCGGGAAAGGTTTCTAAAACGCACCTCATTTCTCATATCCTTGTGCTCAGGTTCACCATTTAAGATACTTTACTAGCAATCTCCCTACTTGGAGAATCAGCACCTTTAACCTCCTGTTCCGTACAGGTTGCAAATTGTCCAGAGGATGAACGGGAAGAGGGGCAACCAATGAGAGACTGGATCTAGGTGTTGGGACAGGCACAGGTCACCCTATTTTCCCATCAGGAAGAAGAATTAACCACAGGCTCAGCCTGCCGCCCAGAACCAGAATAGGGCCTGAGGCAATCCCGCACTTTTGCGGCCTGCTCCCAAAAAAGCAAGTTGAAAAATGGAGCTCAGGGGCACTGCAATTCACAGACCTGCAGAGTTATAAATGATAACTCTCGTCCACAAATATACTGAGGGAAGGCAACGAAGAGGATCTGAAAGCAAGGCGGAATTGCACGAAACAGATTTCAGGAGGTAGATTCGAATCGCCTTAAAAGCACATGAAAAGTGGCAAAATGTCTACAATGATGTCCTTGGCCAAAAAGGGCGTATGCGTTTTTTCCTGAATATATTCAGGAAAAAACGCATACGCCCTTTTTGGCCAACCAAGCAACCTGGAAAGGCAAATCAGCGCTACAAAGAAGTCTCACTAACCATCGGTCAAAAGGGCTACGCTGAAAAAAGTGTCAAAACCAGAAATGCAGGACAGGCCATGGAGAAATGGGAGCCTTGCTACACTGATGGGCGGGATGTAAATTGCCAACAGCCACTCTGGAGAAGTGTACGGTGGGTCCTGAAACATCTAAAAAACACGGCTTAGGGAGCATAGGGCACTTCTACTCATGGGCGTATAAATTGGGAAAACTAAAAATCAGCAAGACACAGGCACGCCAAAGTTTAGGGCTGCTCTGTTGACAAGAACCTCCACTTCCTTACACCTCAAATATCCCAGGAAAGAGAAAAATGGATGAAGAAGTGGTGGTCCTTATGTACAATGGAATATCACTCAGCCATGAAATCAATGTCATAAGGCTAGTAACAGCATGATGAGTGGATTTAGGTACGACGATTCTAAGTGAAATAAGTCACACAGAAAAAGACACTTATCATAAGCTATCACTTATAGAGGGAATGTAAAAACCGCTACACTTGAACTGAATTACAAAACAGAACAGAGTCACACGTTTAGAAAACACACTATGGCTGCTTAACGGGAAAGGTGAGGTGGGGTGATGCATAAAACAACGGTTTCAAATTAGCTCACATACCGTTCCATAAACCCAATATGTAATAGACAAGACCTACTCCTTGCTCAGTGAACTGGACTCTACACCCCCTATTCACCGCACAAGAATATATCTGAGTAGTAAGAATCTTAAAACCTATATATTGATATCTCTCTGGAAGTGAGTCAAGTGGGTGTAAAGCCGCATAAACACAGCCGTGAAAAGCAGCTAAACCCCATTATAAAAATAAATTACTTTTAACAACCCATGAAACAAAGACAGTGAACGAGAGAGAAATTCTTACACAATTCGTTCAGGGGCTGTGATGCAACCTGGATTGACCATATCTAGACCCACAGCTGGATGAGACATAAGGGTGGACACTCTCGGGGCTGAGAGGTTTGGTGAGGTTGGGGGAGCAAACGCAGACCCTTTAAAGTAATACTGCGTGGTACCCATCCCATGGGTCCCAAATCTCCAGGTTCAAGGGCATCTTCGTACATCGAAAACATGCATGAGAAACCCAGAAGGTGGTACACCGTGTGATCGGGAAAGGTTTCTAAAACGCACCTCATTTCTCATATCCTTGTGCTCAGGTTCACCATTTAAGATACTTTACTAGCAATCTCCCTACTTGGAGAATCAGCACCTTTAACCTCCTGTTCCGTACAGGTTGCAATATGTCCTGAGGATGAACGGGAAGAGGGGCAACCAATGAGAGACTGGATCTAGGTGTTGGGACAGGCACAGGTCACCCTATTTTCCCATCAGGAAGAAGAATTAACCACAGGCTCAGCCTGCCGCCCAGAACCAGAATAGGGCCTGAGGCAATCCCGCACTTTTGCGGCCTGCTCCCAAAAAAGCAAGTTGAAAAATGGAGCTCAGGGGCACTGCAATTCACAAACCTGCAGAGTTATAAATGATAACTCTCGTCCACAAATATATTGAGGAAAGGCAACAAAGAGGATTTGAAAGCAAGGCGGAATTGCACGAAACAGATTTCAGGAGGTAGATTCGAATCGCCTTAAAAGCACATGAAAAGTGGCAAAATGTCTACAATGATGCCCTTGGCCAAAAAGGGCGTATGCGTTTTTTCCTGAATA
This sequence comes from Balaenoptera physalus, assembly GCF_965194825.1. Lineage (NCBI taxonomy): Eukaryota > Metazoa > Chordata > Mammalia > Artiodactyla > Balaenopteridae > Balaenoptera > Balaenoptera physalus. The sequence continues at coordinate 130,357 of NW_028126012.1, forward strand.
TATTTTTGGCCAACCAAGCAACCTGGAAAGGCAAATCAGCGCTACAAAGAAGTCTCACTAACCATCGGTCAAAAGGGCTACGCTGAAAAAAGTGTCAAAACCAGAAATGCAGGACAGGCCATGGAGAAATGGGAGCCTTGCTACACTGATTGGCGGGATGTAAATTGCCAACAGCCACTCTGGAGAAGTGTACGGTGGGTCCTGAAACATCTAAAAAACACGGCTTAGGGAGCATAGGGCACTTCTACTCATGGGCGTATAAATTGGGAAAACTAAAAATCAGCAAGACACAGGCACGCCAAAGTTTAGGGCTGCTCTGTTGACAAGAACCTCCACTTCCTTACACCTCAAATATCCCAGGAAAGAGAAAAATGGATGAAGAAGTGGTGGTCCTTATGTACAATGGAATATCACTCAGCCATGAAATCAATGTCATAAGGCTAGTAGCAGCATGATGAGTGGATTTAGGTACGACGATTCTAAGTGAAATAAGTCACACAGAAAAAGACACTTATCATAAGCTATCACTTATAGAGGGAATGTAAAAACCGCTACACTTGAACTGAATTACAAAACAGAACAGAGTCACACGTTTAGAAAACACACTATGGCTGCTTAACGGGAAAGGTGAGGTGGGGTGATGCATAAAACAACGGTTTCAAATTAGCTCACATACCGTTCCATAAACCCAATATGTAATAGACAAGACCTACTCCTTGCTCAGTGAACTGGACTCTACACCCCCTATTCACCGCACAAGAATATATCTGAGTAGTAAGAATCTTAAAACCTATATATTGATATCTCTCTGGAAGTGAGTCAAGTGGGTGTAAAGCCGCATAAACACAGCCGTGAAAAGCAGCTAAACCCCATTATAAAAATAAATTACTTTTAAAAACCCATGAAACAAAGACAGTGAACGAGAGAGAAATTCTTACACAATTCGTTCAGGGGCTGTGATGCAACCTGGATTGACCATATCTAGACCCACAGCTGGATGAGACATAAGGGTGGACACTCTCGGGGCTGAGAGGTTTGGTGAGGTTGGGGGAGCAAACGCAGACCCTTTAAAGTAATACTGCGTGGTACCCATCCCATGGGTCCCAAATCTCCAGGTTCAAGGGCATCTTCGTACATCGAAAACATGCATGAGAAACCCAGAAGGTGGTACACCGTGTGATCAGGAAAGGTTTCTAAAACGCACCTCATTTCTCATATCCTTGTGCTCAGGTTCACCATTTAAGATACTTTACTAGCAATCTCCCTACTTGGAGAATCAGCACCTTTAACCTCCTGTTCCGTACAGGTTGCAAATTGTCCAGAGGATGAACGGGAAGAGGGGCAACCAATGAGAGACTGGATCTAGGTGTTGGGACAGGCACAGGTCACCCTATTTTCCCATCAGGAAGAAGAATTAACCACAGGCTCAGCCTGCCGCCCAGAACCAGAATAGGGCCTGAGGCAATCACGCACTTTTGCGGCCTGCTCCCAAAAAAGCAAGTTGAAAAATGAAGCTCAGGGGCACTGCAATTCACAGACCTGCAGAGTTATAAATGATAACTCTCGTCCACAAATATATTGAGGGAAGGCAACGAAGAGGATCTGAAAGCAAGGCGGAATTGCACGAAACAGATTTCAGGAGGTAGATTCGAATCGCCTTAAAAGCACATGAAAAGTGGCAAAATGTCTACAATGATGCCCTTGGCCAAAAAGGGCGTATGCGTTTTTTCCTGAATATATTCAGGAAAAAACGCATACGCCCTTTTTGGCCAACCAAGCAACCTGGAAAGGCAAATGAGCGCTACAAAGAAGTCTCACTAACCATCGGTCAAAAGGGCTACGCTGAAAAAAGTGTCAAAACCAGAAATGCAGGACAGGCCATGGAGAAATGGGAGCCTTGCTACACTGATGGGCGGGATGTAAATTGCCAACAGCCACTCTGGAGAAGTGTACGGTGGGTCCTGAAACATCTAAAAAACACGGCTTAGGGAGCATAGGGCACTTCTACTCATGGGCGTATAAATTGGGAAAACTAAAAATCAGCAAGACACAGGCACGCCAAAGTTTAGGGCTGCTCTGTTGACAAGAACCTCCACTTCCTTACACCTCAAATATCCCAGGAAAGAGAAAAATGGATGAAGAAGTGGTGGTCCTTATGTACAATGGAATATCACTCAGCCAATTAAATCAATGTCATAAGGCTAGTAGCAGCATGATGAGTGGATTTAGGTACGACGATTCTAAGTGAAATAAGTCACACAGAAAAAGACACTTATCATAAGCTATCACTTATAGAGGGAATGTAAAAACCGCTACACTTGAACTGTATTACAAAACAGAACAGAGTCACACGTTTAGAAAACACACTATGGCTGCTTAACGGGAAAGGTGAGGTGGGGTGATGCATAAAACAACGGTTTCAAATTAGCTCACATACCGTTCCATAAACCCAATATGTAATAGACAAGACCTACTCCTTGCTCAGTGAACTGGACTCTACACCCCCTATTCACCGCACAAGAATATATCTGAGTAGTAAGAATCTTAAAACCTATATATTGATATCTCTCTGGAAGTGAGTCAAGTGGGTGTAAAGCCGCATAAACACAGCCGTGAAAAGCAGCTAAACCCCATTATAAAAATAAATTACTTTTAAAAACCCATGAAACAAAGACAGTGAACGAGAGAGAAATTCTTACACAATTCGTTCAGGGGCTGTGATGCAACCTGGATTGACCATATCTAGACCCACAGCTGGATGAGACATAAGGGTGGACACTCTCGGGGCTGAGAGGTTTGGTGAGGTTGGGGGAGCAAACGCAGACCCTTTAAAGTAATACTGCGTGGTACCCATCCCATGGGTCCCAAATCTCCAGGTTCAAGGGCATCTTCGTACATCGAAAACATGCATGAGAAACCCAGAAGGTGGTACACCGTGTGATCGGGAAAGGTTTCTAAAACGCACCTCATTTCTCATATCCTTGTGCTCAGGTTCACCATTTAAGATACTTTACTAGCAATCTCCCTACTTGGAGAATCAGCACCTTTAACCTCCTGTTCCGTAGAGGTTGCAATTTGTCCTGAGGATGAACGGGAAGAGGGGCAACCAATGAGAGACTGGATCTAGGTGTTGGGACAGGCACAGGTCACCCTATTTTCCCATCAGGAAGAAGAATTAACCACAGGCTCAGCCTGCCGCCCAGAACCAGAATAGGGCCTGAGGCAATCACGCACTTTTGCGGCCTGCTCCCAAAAAAGCAAGTTGAAAAATGGAGCTCAGGGGCACTGCAATTCACAAACCTGCAGAGTTATAAATGATAACTCTCGTCCACAAATATATTGAGGAAAGGCAACAAAGAGGATTTGAAAGCAAGGCGGAATTGCACGAAACAGATTTCAGGAGGTAGATTCGAATCGCCTTAAAAGCACATGAAAAGTGGCAAAATGTCTACAATGATGCCCTTGGCCAAAAAGGGCGTATGCGTTTTGTCCTGAATATATTTTTGGCCAACCAAGCAACCTGGAAAGGCAAATCAGCGCTACAAAGAAGTCTCACTAACCATCGGTCAAAAGGGCTACGCTGAAAAAAGTGTCAAAACCAGAAATGCAGGACAGGCCATGGAGAAATGGGAGCCTTGCTACACTGATGGGCGGGATGTAAATTGCCAACAGCCACTCTGGAGAAGTGTACGGTGGGTCCTGAAACATCTAAAAAACACGGCTTAGGGAGCATAGGGCACTTCTACTCATGGGCGTATAAATTGGGAAAACTAAAAATCAGCAAGACACAGGCACGCCAAAGTTTAGGGCTGCTCTGTTGACAAGAACCTCCACTTCCTTACACCTCAAATATCCCAGGAAAGAGAAAAATGGATGAAGAAGTGGTGGTCCTTATGTACAATGGAATATCACTCAGCCATGAAATCAATGTCATAAGGCTAGTAACAGCATGATGAGTGGATTTAGGTACGACGATTCTAAGTGAAATAAGTCACACAGAAAAAGACACTTATCATAAGCTATCACTTATAGAGGGAATGTAAAAACCGCTACACTTGAACTGAATTACAAAACAGAACAGAGTCACACGTTTAGAAAACACACTATGGCTGCTTAACGGGAAAGGTGAGGTGGGGTGATGCATAAAACAAGGGTTTCAAATTAGCTCACATACCGTTCCTTAAACCCAATATGTAATAGACAAGACCTACTCCTTGCTCAGTGAACTGGACTCTACACCCCCTATTCACCGCACAAGAATATATCTGAGTAGTAAGAATCTTAAAACCTATATATTGATATCTCTCTGGAAGTGAGTCAAGTGGGTGTAAAGCCGCATAAACACAGCCGTGAAAAGCAGCTAAACCCCATTATAAAAATAAATTACTTTTAACAACCCATGAAACAAAGACAGTGAACGAGAGAGAAATTCTTACACAATTCGTTCAGGGGCTGTGATGCAACCTGGATTGACCATATCTAGACCCACAGCTGGATGAGACATAAGGGTGGACACTCTCGGGGCTGAGAGGTTTGGTGAGGTTGGGGGAGCAAACGCAGACCCTTTAAAGTAATACTGCGTGGTACCCATCCCATGGGTCCCAAATCTCCAGGTTCAAGGGCATCTTCGTACATCGAAAACATGCATGAGAAACCCAGAAGGTGGTACACCGTGTGATCGGGAAAGGTTTCTAAAACGCACCTCATTTCTCATATCCTTGTGCTCAGGTTCACCATTTAAGATACTTTACTAGCAATCTCCCTACTTGGAGAATCAGCACCTTTAACCTCCTGTTCCGTACAGGTTGCAAATTGTCCAGAGGATGAACGGGAAGAGGGGCAACCAATGAGAGACTGGATCTAGGTGTTGGGACAGGCACAGGTCACCCTATTTTCCCATCAGGAAGAAGAATTAACCACAGGCTCAGCCTGCCGCCCAGAACCAGAATAGGGCCTGAGGCAATCACGCACTTTTGCGGCCTGCTCCCAAAAAAGCAAGTTGAAAAATGAAGCTCAGGGGCACTGCAATTCACAGACCTGCAGAGTTATAAATGATAACTCTCGTCCACAAATATATTGAGGGAAGGCAACGAAGAGGATCTGAAAGCAAGGCGGAATTGCACGAAACAGATTTCAGGAGGTAGATTCGAATCGCCTTAAAAGCACATGAAAAGTGGCAAAATGTCTACAATGATGCCCTTGGCCAAAAAGGGCGTATGCGTTTTTTCCTGAATATATTCAGGAAAAAACGCATACGCCCTTTTTGGCCAACCAAGCAACCTGGAAAGGCAAATGAGCGCTACAAAGAAGTCTCACTAACCATCGGTCAAAAGGGCTACGCTGAAAAAAGTGTCAAAACCAGAAATGCAGGACAGGCCATGGAGAAATGGGAGCCTTGCTACACTGATGGGCGGGATGTAAATTGCCAACAGCCACTCTGGAGAAGTGTACGGTGGGTCCTGAAACATCTAAAAAACACGGCTTAGGGAGCATAGGGCACTTCTACTCATGGGCGTATAAATTGGGAAAACTAAAAATCAGCAAGACACAGGCACGCCAAAGTTTAGGGCTGCTCTGTTGACAAGAACCTCCACTTCCTTACACCTCAAATATCCCAGGAAAGAGAAAAATGGATGAAGAAGTGGTGGTCCTTATGTACAATGGAATATCACTCAGCCAATTAAATCAATGTCATAAGGCTAGTAGCAGCATGATGAGTGGATTTAGGTACGACGATTCTAAGTGAAATAAGTCACACAGAAAAAGACACTTATCATAAGCTATCACTTATAGAGGGAATGTAAAAACCGCTACACTTGAACTGTATTACAAAACAGAACAGAGTCACACGTTTAGAAAACACACTATGGCTGCTTAACGGGAAAGGTGAGGTGGGGTGATGCATAAAACAACGGTTTCAAATTAGCTCACATACCGTTCCATAAACCCAATATGTAATAGACAAGACCTACTCCTTGCTCAGTGAACTGGACTCTACACCCCCTATTCACCGCACAAGAATATATCTGAGTAGTAAGAATCTTAAAACCTATATATTGATATCTCTCTGGAAGTGAGTCAAGTGGGTGTAAAGCCGCATAAACACAGCCGTGAAAAGCAGCTAAACCCCATTATAAAAATAAATTACTTTTAAAAACCCATGAAACAAAGACAGTGAACGAGAGAGAAATTCTTACACAATTCGTTCAGGGGCTGTGATGCAACCTGGATTGACCATATCTAGACCCACAGCTGGATGAGACATAAGGGTGGACACTCTCGGGGCTGAGAGGTTTGGTGAGGTTGGGGGAGCAAACGCAGACCCTTTAAAGTAATACTGCGTGGTACCCATCCCATGGGTCCCAAATCTCCAGGTTCAAGGGCATCTTCGTACATCGAAAACATGCATGAGAAACCCAGAAGGTGGTACACCGTGTGATCGGGAAAGGTTTCTAAAACGCACCTCATTTCTCATATCCTTGTGCTCAGGTTCACCATTTAAGATACTTTACTAGCAATCTCCCTACTTGGAGAATCAGCACCTTTAACCTCCTGTTCCGTAGAGGTTGCAATTTGTCCTGAGGATGAACGGGAAGAGGGGCAACCAATGAGAGACTGGATCTAGGTGTTGGGACAGGCACAGGTCACCCTATTTTCCCATCAGGAAGAAGAATTAACCACAGGCTCAGCCTGCCGCCCAGAACCAGAATAGGGCCTGAGGCAATCACGCACTTTTGCGGCCTGCTCCCAAAAAAGCAAGTTGAAAAATGGAGCTCAGGGGCACTGCAATTCACAAACCTGCAGAGTTATAAATGATAACTCTCGTCCACAAATATATTGAGGAAAGGCAACAAAGAGGATTTGAAAGCAAGGCGGAATTGCACGAAACAGATTTCAGGAGGTAGATTCGAATCGCCTTAAAAGCACATGAAAAGTGGCAAAATGTCTACAATGATGCCCTTGGCCAAAAAGGGCGTATGCGTTTTGTCCTGAATATATTTTTGGCCAACCAAGCAACCTGGAAAGGCAAATCAGCGCTACAAAGAAGTCTCACTAACCATCGGTCAAAAGGGCTACGCTGAAAAAAGTGTCAAAACCAGAAATGCAGGACAGGCCATGGAGAAATGGGAGCCTTGCTACACTGATGGGCGGGATGTAAATTGCCAACAGCCACTCTGGAGAAGTGTACGGTGGGTCCTGAAACATCTAAAAAACACGGCTTAGGGAGCATAGGGCACTTCTACTCATGGGCGTATAAATTGGGAAAACTAAAAATCAGCAAGACACAGGCACGCCAAAGTTTAGGGCTGCTCTGTTGACAAGAACCTCCACTTCCTTACACCTCAAATATCCCAGGAAAGAGAAAAATGGATGAAGAAGTGGTGGTCCTTATGTACAATGGAATATCACTCAGCCATGAAATCAATGTCATAAGGCTAGTAACAGCATGATGAGTGGATTTAGGTACGACGATTCTAAGTGAAATAAGTCACACAGAAAAAGACACTTATCATAAGCTATCACTTATAGAGGGAATGTAAAAACCGCTACACTTGAACTGAATTACAAAACAGAACAGAGTCACACGTTTAGAAAACACACTATGGCTGCTTAACGGGAAAGGTGAGGTGGGGTGATGCATAAAACAAGGGTTTCAAATTAGCTCACATACCGTTCCTTAAACCCAATATGTAATAGACAAGACCTACTCCTTGCTCAGTGAACTGGACTCTACACCCCCTATTCACCGCACAAGAATATATCTGAGTAGTAAGAATCTTAAAACCTATATATTGATATCTCTCTGGAAGTGAGTCAAGTGGGTGTAAAGCCGCATAAACACAGCCGTGAAAAGCAGCTAAACCCCATTATAAAAATAAATTACTTTTAACAACCCATGAAACAAAGACAGTGAACGAGAGAGAAATTCTTACACAATTCGTTCAGGGGCTGTGATGCAACCTGGATTGACCATATCTAGACCCACAGCTGGATGAGACATAAGGGTGGACACTCTCGGGGCTGAGAGGTTTGGTGAGGTTGGGGGAGCAAACGCAGACCCTTTAAAGTAATACTGCGTGGTACCCATCCCATGGGTCCCAAATCTCCAGGTTCAAGGGCATCTTCGTACATCGAAAACATGCATGAGAAACCCAGAAGGTGGTACACCGTGTGATCGGGAAAGGTTTCTAAAACGCACCTCCTTTCTCATATCCTTGTGCTCAGGTTCACCATTTAAGATACTTTACTAGCAATCTCCCTACTTGGAGAATCAGCACCTTTAACCTCCTGTTCCGTACAGGTTGCAATATGTCCTGAGGATGAACGGGAAGAGGGGCAACCAATGAGAGACTGGATCTAGGTGTTGGGACAGGCACAGGTCACCCTATTTTCCCATCAGGAAGAAGAATTAACCACAGGCTCAGCCTGCCGCCCAGAACCAGAATAGGGCCTGAGGCAATCCCGCACTTTTGCGGCCTGCTCCCAAAAAAGCAAGTTGAAAAATGGAGCTCAGGGGCACTGCAATTCACAAACCTGCAGAGTTATAAATGATAACTCTCGTCCACAAATATATTGAGGAAAGGCAACAAAGAGGATTTGAAAGCAAGGCGGAACTGCACGAAACAGATTTCAGGAGGTAGATTCGAATCGCCTTAAAAGCACATGAAAAGTGGCAAAATGTCTACAATGATGCCCTTGGCCAAAAAGGGCGTATGCGTTTTTTCCTGAATATATTTTTGGCCAACCAAGCAACCTGGAAAGGCAAATCAGCGCTACAAAGAAGTCTCACTAACCATCGGTCAAAAGGGCTACGCTGAAAAAAGTGTCAAAACCAGAAATGCAGGACAGGCCATGGAGAAATGGGAGCCTTGCTACACTGATTGGCGGGATGTAAATTGCCAACAGCCACTCTGGAGAAGTGTACGGTGGGTCCTGAAACATCTAAAAAACACGGCTTAGGGAGCATAGGGCACTTCTACTCATGGGCGTATAAATTGGGAAAACTAAAAATCAGCAAGACACAGGCACGCCAAAGTTTAGGGCTGCTCTGTTGACAAGAACCTCCACTTCCTTACACCTCAAATATCCCAGGAAAGAGAAAAATGGATGAAGAAGTGGTGGTCCTTATGTACAATGGAATATCACTCAGCCATGAAATCAATGTCATAAGGCTAGTAGCAGCATGATGAGTGGATTTAGGTACGACGATTCTAAGTGAAATATGTCACACAGAAAAAGACACTTATCATAAGCTATCACTTATAGAGGGAATGTAAAAACCGCTACACTTGAACTGAATTACAAAACAGAACAGAGTCACACGTTTAGAAAACACACTATGGCTGCTTAATGGGAAAGGTGAGGTGGGGTGATGCATAAAACAACTGTTTCAAATTAGCTCACATACCGTTCCATAAACCCAATATGTAATAGACAAGACCTACTCCTTGCTCAGTGAACTGGACTCTACACCCCCTATTCACCGCACAAGAATATATCTGAGTAGTAAGAATCTTAAAACCTATATATTGATATCTCTCTGGAAGTGAGTCAAGTGGGTGTAAAGCCGCATAAACACAGCCGTGAAAAGCAGCTAAACCCCATTATAAAAATAAATTACTTTTAAAAACCCATGAAACAAAGACAGTGAACGAGAGAGAAATTCTTACACAATTCGTTCAGGGGCTGTGATGCAACCTGGATTGACCATATCTAGACCCACAGCTGGATGAGACATAAGGGTGGACACTCTCGGGGCTGAGAGGTTTGGTGAGGTTGGGGGAGCAAACGCAGACCCTTTAAAGTAATACTGCGTGGTACCCATCCCATGGGTCCCAAATCTCCAGGTTCAAGGGCATCTTCGTACATCGAAAACATGCATGAGAAACCCAGAAGGTGGTACACCGTGTGATCGGGAAAGGTTTCTAAAACGCACCTCATTTCTCATATCCTTGTGCTCAGGTTCACCATTTAAGATACTTTACTAGCAATCTCCCTACTTGGAGAATCAGCACCTTTAACCTCCTGTTCCGTACAGGTTGCAAATTGTCCAGAGGATGAACGGGAAGAGGGGCAACCAATGAGAGACTGGATCTAGGTGTTGGGACAGGCACAGGTCACCCTATTTTCCCATCAGGAAGAAGAATTAACCACAGGCTCAGCCTGCCGCCCAGAACCAGAATAGGGCCTGAGGCAATCACGCACTTTTGCGGCCTGCTCCCAAAAAAGCAAGTTGAAAAATGGAGCTCAGGGGCACTGCAATTCACAGACCTGCAGAGTTATAAATGATAACTCTCGTCCACAAATATATTGAGGGAAGGCAACGAAGAGGATCTGAAAGCAAGGCGGAATTGCACGAAACAGATTTCAGGAGGTAGATTCGAATCGCCTTAAAAGCACATGAAAAGTGGCAAAATGTCTACAATGATGCCCTTGGCCAAAAAGGGCGTATGCGTTTTTTCCTGAATATATTCAGGAAAAAACGCATACGCCCTTTTTGGCCAACCAAGCAACCTGGAAAGGCAAATCAGCGCTACAAAGAAGTCTCACTAACCATCGGTCAAAAGGGCTACGCTGAAAAAAGTGTCAAAACCAGAAAGGCAGGACAGGCCATGGAGAAATGGGAGCCTTGCTACACTGATGGGCGGGATGTAAATTGCCAACAGCCACTCTGGAGAAGTGTACGGTGGGTCCTGAAACATCTAAAAAACACGGCTTAGGGAGCATAGGACACTTCTACTCATGGGCGTATAAATTGGGAAAACTAAAAATCAGCAAGACACAGGCACGCCAAAGTTTAGGGCTGCTCTGTTGACAAGAACCTCCACTTCCTTACACCTTAAATATCCCAGGAAAGAGAAAAATGGATGAAGAAGTGGTGGTCCCTATGTACAATGGAATATCACTCAGCCATGAAATCAATGTCATAAGGCTAGTAGCAGCATGATGAGTGGATTTAGGTACGACGATTCTAAGTGAAATAAGTCACACAGAAAAAGACACTTATCATAAGCTATCACTTATAGAGGGAATGTAAAAACCGCTACACTTGAACTGAATTACAAAACAGAACAGAGTCACACGTTTAGAAAACACACTATGGCTGCTTAACGGGAAAGGTGAGGTGGGGTGATGCATAAAACAAGGGTTTCAAATTAGCTCACATACCGTTCCATAAACCCAATATGTAATAGACAAGACCTACTCCTTGCTCAGTGAACTGGACTCTACACCCCCTATTCACCGCACAAGAATATATCTGAGTAGTAAGAATCTTAAAACCTATATATTGATATCTCTCTGGAAGTGAGTCAAGTGGGTGTAAAGCCACATAAACACAGCCGTGAAAAGCAGCTAAACCCCATTATAAAAATAAATTACTTTTAAAAACCCATGAAACAAAGACAGTGAACGAGAGAGAAATTCTTACACAATTCGTTCAGGGGCTGTGATGCAACCTGGATTGACCATATCTAGACCCACAGCTGGATGAGACATAAGGGTGGACACTCTCGGGGCTGAGAGGTTTGGTGAGGTTGGGGGAGCAAACGCAGACCCTTTAAAGTAATACTGCGTGGTACCCATCCCATGGGTCCGAAATCTCCAGGTTCAAGGGCATCTTCGTACATCGAAAACATGCATGAGAAACCCAGAAGGTGGTACACCGTGTGATCGGGAAAGGTTTCTAAAACGCACCTCATTTCTCATATCCTTGTGCTCAGGTTCACCATTTAAGATACTTTACTAGCAATCTCCCTACTTGGAGAATCAGCACCTTTAACCTCCTGTTCCGTAGAGGTTGCAATTTGTCCTGAGGATGAACGGGAAGAGGGGCAACCAATGAGAGACTGGATCTAGGTGTTGGGACAGGCACAGGTCACCCTATTTTCCCATCAGGAAGAAGAATTAACCACAGGCTCAGCCTGCCGCCCAGAACCAGAATAGGGCCTGAGGCAATCACGCACTTTTGCGGCCTGCTCCCAAAAAAGCAAGTTGAAAAATGGAGCTCAGGGGCACTGCAATTCACAAACCTGCAGAGTTATAAATGATAACTCTCGTCCACAAATATATTGAGGAAAGGCAACAAAGAGGATTTGAAAGCAAGGCGGAATTGCACGAAACAGATTTCAGGAGGTAGATTCGAATCGCCTTAAAAGCACATGAAAAGTGGCAAAATGTCTACAATGATGCCCTTGGCCAAAAAGGGCGTATGCGTTTTGTCCTGAATATATTTTTGGCCAACCAAGCAACCTGGAAAGGCAAATCAGCGCTACAAAGAAGTCTCACTAACCATCGGTCAAAAGGGCTACGCTGAAAAAAGTGTCAAAACCAGAAATGCAGGACAGGCCATGGAGAAATGGGAGCCTTGCTACACTGATGGGCGGGATGTAAATTGCCAACAGCCACTCTGGAGAAGTGTACGGTGGGTCCTGAAACATCTAAAAAACACGGCTTAGGGAGCATAGGGCACTTCTACTCATGGGCGTATAAATTGGGAAAACTAAAAATCAGCAAGACACAGGCACGCCAAAGTTTAGGGCTGCTCTGTTGACAAGAACCTCCACTTCCTTACACCTCAAATATCCCAGGAAAGAGAAAAATGGATGAAGAAGTGGTGGTCCTTATGTACAATGGAATATCACTCAGCCATGAAATCAATGTCATAAGGCTAGTAACAGCATGATGAGTGGATTTAGGTACGACGATTCTAAGTGAAATAAGTCACACAGAAAAAGACACTTATCATAAGCTATCACTTATAGAGGGAATGTAAAAACCGCTACACTTGAACTGAATTACAAAACAGAACAGAGTCACACGTTTAGAAAACACACTATGGCTGCTTAACGGGAAAGGTGAGGTGGGGTGATGCATAAAACAAGGGTTTCAAATTAGCTCACATACCGTTCCTTAAACCCAATATGTAATAGACAAGACCTACTCCTTGCTCAGTGAACTGGACTCTACACCCCCTATTCACCGCACAAGAATATATCTGAGTAGTAAGAATCTTAAAACCTATATATTGATATCTCTCTGGAAGTGAGTCAAGTGGGTGTAAAGCCGCATAAACACAGCCGTGAAAAGCAGCTAAACCCCATTATAAAAATAAATTACTTTTAAAAACCCATGAAACAAAGACAGTGAACGAGAGAGAAATTCTTACACAATTCGTTCAGGGGCTGTGATGCAACCTGGATTGACCATATCTAGACCCACAGCTGGATGAGACATAAGGGTGGACACTCTCGGGGCTGAGAGGTTTGGTGAGGTTGGGGGAGCAAACGCAGACCCTTTAAAGTAATACTGCGTGGTACCCATCCCATGGGTCCCAAATCTCCAGGTTCAAGGGCATCTTCGTACATCGAAAACATGCATGAGAAACCCAGAAGGTGGTACACCGTGTGATCGGGAAAGGTTTCTAAAACGCACCTCATTTCTCATATCCTTGTGCTCAGGTTCACCATTTAAGATACTTTACTAGCAATCTCCCTACTTGGAGAATCAGCACCTTTAACCTCCTGTTCCGTACAGGTTGCAAATTGTCCAGAGGATGAACGGGAAGAGGGGCAACCAATGAGAGACTGGATCTAGGTGTTGGGACAGGCACAGGTCACCCTATTTTCCCATCAGGAAGAAGAATTAACCACAGGCTCAGCCTGCCGCCCAGAACCAGAATAGGGCCTGAGGCAATCACGCACTTTTGCGGCCTGCTCCCAAAAAAGCAAGTTGAAAAATGGAGCTCAGGGGCACTGCAATTCACAGACCTGCAGAGTTATAAATGATAACTCTCGTCCACAAATATATTGAGGGAAGGCAACGAAGAGGATCTGAAAGCAAGGCGGAATTGCACGAAACAGATTTCAGGAGGTAGATTCGAATCGCCTTAAAAGCACATGAAAAGTGGCAAAATGTCTACAATGATGCCCTTGGCCAAAAAGGGCGTATGCGTTTTTTCCTGAATATATTCAGGAAAAAACGCATACGCCCTTTTTGGCCAACCAAGCAACCTGGAAAGGCAAATCAGCGCTACAAAGAAGTCTCACTAACCATCGGTCAAAAGGGCTACGCTGAAAAAAGTGTCAAAACCAGAAATGCAGGACAGGCCATGGAGAAATGGGAGCCTTGCTACACTGATGGGCGGGATGTAAATTGCCAACAGCCACTCTGGAGAAGTGTACGGTGGGTCCTGAAACATCTAAAAAACACGGCTTAGGGAGCATAGGGCACTTCTACTCATGGGCGTATAAATTGGGAAAACTAAAAATCAGCAAGACACAGGCACGCCAAAGTTTAGGGCTGCTCTGTTGACAAGAACCTCCACTTCCTTACACCTCAAATATCCCAGGAAAGAGAAAAATGGATGAAGAAGTGGTGGTCCTTATGTACAATGGAATATCACTCAGCCAATTAAATCAATGTCATAAGGCTAGTAGCAGCATGATGAGTGGATTTAGGTACGACGATTCTAAGTGAAATAAGTCACACAGAAAAAGACACTTATCATAAGCTATCACTTATAGAGGGAATGTAAAAACCGCCACACTTGAACTGAATTACAAAACAGAACAGAGTCACACGTTTAGAAAACACACTATGGCTGCTTAACGGGAAAGGTGAGGTGGGGTGATGCATAAAACAACGGTTTCAAATTAGCTCACATACCGTTCCATAAACCCAATATGTACTAGACAAGACCTACTCCTTGCTCAGTGAACTGGACTCTACACCCCCTATTCACCGCACAAGAATATATCTGAGTAGTAAGAATCTTAAAACCTATATATTGATATCTCTCTGGAAGTGAGTCAAGTGGGTGTAAAGCCGCATAAACACAGCCGTGAAAAGCAGCTAAACCCCATTATAAAAATAAATTACTTTTAAAAACCCATGAAACAAAGACAGTGAACGAGAGAGAAATTCTTACACAATTCGTTCAGGGGCTGTGATGCAACCTGGATTGACCATATCTAGACCCACAGCTGGATGAGACATAAGGGTGGACACTCTCGGGGCTGAGAGGTTTGGTGAGGTTGGGGGAGCAAACGCAGACCCTTTAAAGTAATACTGCGTGGTACCCATCCCATGGGTCCCAAATCTCCAGGTTCAAGGGCATCTTCGTACATCGAAAACATGCATGAGAAACCCAGAAGGTGGTACACCGTGTGATCGGGAAAGGTTTCTAAAACGCACCTCATTTCTCATATCCTTGTGCTCAGGTTCACCATTTAAGACACTTTACTAGCAATCTCCCTACTTGGAGAATCAGCACCTTTAACCTCCTGTTCCGTAGAGGTTGCAATTTGTCCTGAGGATGAACGGGAAGAGGGGCAACCAATGAGAGACTGGATCTAGGTGTTGGGACAGGCACAGGTCACCCTATTTTCCCATCAGGAAGAAGAATTAACCACAGGCTCAGCCTGCCGCCCAGAACCAGAATAGGGCCTGAGGCAATCCCGCACTTTTGCGGCATGCTCCCAAAAAAGCAAGTTGAAAAATGGAGCTCAGGGGCACTGCAATTCACAGACCTGCAGAGTTATAAATGATAACTCTCGTCCACAAATATATTGAGGGAAGGCAACGAAGAGGATCTGAAAGCAAGGCGGAATTGCACGAAACAGATTTCAGGAGGTAGATTCGAATCGCCTTAAAAGAACATGAAAAGTGGCAAAATGTCTACAATGATGCCCTTGGCCAAAAAGGGCGTATGCGTTTTTTCCTGAATATATTCAGGAAAAAACGCATACGCCCTTTTTGGCCAACCAAGCAACCTGGAAAGGCAAATCAGCGCTACAAAGAAGTCTCACTAACCATCGGTCAAAAGGGCTACGCTGAAAAAAGTGTCAAAACCAGAAATGCAGGACAGGCCATGGAGAAATGGGAGCCTTGCTACACTGATGGGCGGGATGTAAATTGCCAACAGCCACTCTGGAGAAGTGTACGGTGGGTCCTGAAACATCTAAAAAACACGGCTTAGGGAGCATAGGGCACTTCTACTCATGGGCGTATAAATTGGGAAAACTAAAAATCAGCAAGACACAGGCACGCCAAAGTTTAGGGCTGCTCTGTTGACAAGAACCTCCACTTCCTTACACCTCAAATATCCCAGGAAAGAGAAAAATGGATGAAGAAGTGGTGGTCCTTATGTACAATGGAATATCACTCAGCCATGAAATCAATGTCATAAGGCTAGTAGCAGCATGATGAGTGGATTTAGGTACGACGATTCTAAGTGAAATATGTCACACAGAAAAAGACACTTATCATAAGCTATCACTTATAGAGGGAATGTAAAAACCGCTACACTTGAACTGAATTACAAAACAGAACAGAGTCACACGTTTAGAAAACACACTATGGCTGCTTAACGGGAAAGGTGAGGTGGGGTGATGCATAAAACAAGGGTTTCAAATTAGCTCACATACCATTCCATAAACCCAATATGTAATAGACAAGACCTACTCCTTGCTCAGTGAACTGGACTCTACACCCCCTATTCACCGCACAAGAATATATCTGAGTAGTAAGAATCTTAAAACCTATATATTGATATCTCTCTGGAAGTGAGTCAAGTGGGTGTAAAGCCGCATAAACACAGCCGTGAAAAGCAGCTAAACCCCATTATAAAAATAAATTACTTTTAAAAACCCATGAAACAAATACAGTGAACGAGAGAGAAATTCTTACACAATTCGTTCAGGGGCTGTGATGCAACCTGGATTGACCATATCTAGACCCACAGCTGGATGAGACATAAGGGTGGACACTCTCGGGGCTGAGAGGTTTGGTGAGGTTGGGGGAGCAAACGCAGACCCTTTAAAGTAATACTGCGTGGTACCCATCCCATGGGTCCCAAATCTCCAGGTTCAAGGGCATCTTCGTACATCGAAAACATGCATGAGAAACCCAGAAGGTGGTACACCGTGTGATCGGGAAAGGTTTCTAAAACGCACCTCATTTCTCATATCCTTGTGCTCAGGTTCACCATTTAAGATACTTTACTAGCAATCTCCCTACTTGGAGAATCAACACCTTTAACCTCCTGTTCCGTACAGGTTGCAAATTGTCCAGAGGATGAACGGGAAGAGGGGCAACCAATGAGAGACTGGATCTAGGTGTTGGGACAGGCACAGGTCACCCTATTTTCCCATCAGGAAGAAGAATTAACCACAGGCTCAGCCTGCCGCCCAGAACCAGAATAGGGCCTGAGGCAATCACGCACTTTTGCGGCCTGCTCCCAAAAAAGCAAGTTGAAAAATGGAGCTCAGGGGCACTGCAATTCACAGACCTGCAGAGTTATAAATGATAACTCTCGTCCACAAATATATTGAGGGAAGGCAACGAAGAGGATCTGAAAGCAAGGCGGAATTGCACGAAACAGATTTCAGGAGGTAGATTCGAATCGCCTTAAAAGCACATGAAAAGTGGCAAAATGTCTACAATGATGCCCTTGGCCAAAAAGGGCGTATGCGTTTTTTCCTGAATATATTCAGGAAAAAACGCATACGCCCTTTTTGGCCAACCAAGCAACCTGGAAAGGCAAATCAGCGCTACAAAGAAGTCTCACTAACCATCGGTCAAAAGGGCTACGCTGAAAAAAGTGTCAAAACCAGAAAGGCAGGACAGGCCATGGAGAAATGGGAGCCTTGCTACACTGATGGGCGGGATGTAAATTGCCAACAGCCACTCTGGAGAAGTGTACGGTGGGTCCTGAAACATCTAAAAAACACGGCTTAGGGAGCATAGGACACTTCTACTCATGGGCGTATAAATTGGGAAAACTAAAAATCAGCAAGACACAGGCACGCCAAAGTTTAGGGCTGCTCTGTTGACAAGAACCTCCACTTCCTTACACCTTAAATATCCCAGGAAAGAGAAAAATGGATGAAGAAGTGGTGGTCCCTATGTACAATGGAATATCACTCAGCCATGAAATCAATGTCATAAGGCTAGTAGCAGCATGATGAGTGGATTTAGGTACGACGATTCTAAGTGAAATAAGTCACACAGAAAAAGACACTTATCATAAGCTATCACTTATAGAGGGAATGTAAAAACCGCTACACTTGAACTGAATTACAAAACAGAACAGAGTCACACGTTTAGAAAACACACTATGGCTGCTTAACGGGAAAGGTGAGGTGGGGTGATGCATAAAACAAGGGTTTCAAATTAGCTCACATACCGTTCCATAAACCCAATATGTAATAGACAAGACCTACTCCTTGCTCAGTGAACTGGACTCTACACCCCCTATTCACCGCACAAGAATATATCTGAGTAGTAAGAATCTTAAAACCTATATATTGATATCTCTCTGGAAGTGAGTCAAGTGGGTGTAAAGCCACATAAACACAGCCGTGAAAAGCAGCTAAACCCCATTATAAAAATAAATTACTTTTAAAAACCCATGAAACAAAGACAGTGAACGAGAGAGAAATTCTTACACAATTCGTTCAGGGGCTGTGATGCAACCTGGATTGACCATATCTAGACCCACAGCTGGATGAGACATAAGGGTGGACACTCTCGGGCTGAGAGGTTTGGTGAGGTTGGGGGAGCAAACGCAGACCCTTTAAAGTAATACTGCGTGGTACCCATCCCATGGGTCCGAAATCTCCAGGTTCAAGGGCATCTTCGTACATCGAAAACATGCATGAGAAACCCAGAAGGTGGTACACCGTGTGATCGGGAAAGGTTTCTAAAACGCACCTCATTTCTCATATCCTTGTGCTCAGGTTCACCATTTAAGATACTTTACTAGCAATCTCCCTACTTGGAGAATCAGCACCTTTAACCTCCTGTTCCGTAGAGGTTGCAATTTGTCCTGAGGATGAACGGGAAGAGGGGCAACCAATGAGAGACTGGATCTAGGTGTTGGGACAGGCACAGGTCACCCTATTTTCCCATCAGGAAGAAGAATTAACCACAGGCTCAGCCTGCCGCCCAGAACCAGAATAGGGCCTGAGGCAATCACGCACTTTTGCGGCCTGCTCCCAAAAAAGCAAGTTGAAAAATGGAGCTCAGGGGCACTGCAATTCACAAACCTGCAGAGTTATAAATGATAACTCTCGTCCACAAATATATTGAGGAAAGGCAACAAAGAGGATTTGAAAGCAAGGCGGAATTGCACGAAACAGATTTCAGGAGGTAGATTCGAATCGCCTTAAAAGCACATGAAAAGTGGCAAAATGTCTACAATGATGCCCTTGGCCAAAAAGGGCGTATGCGTTTTGTCCTGAATATATTTTTGGCCAACCAAGCAACCTGGAAAGGCAAATCAGCGCTACAAAGAAGTCTCACTAACCATCGGTCAAAAGGGCTACGCTGAAAAAAGTGTCAAAACCAGAAATGCAGGACAGGCCATGGAGAAATGGGAGCCTTGCTACACTGATGGGCGGGATGTAAATTGCCAACAGCCACTCTGGAGAAGTGTACGGTGGGTCCTGAAACATCTAAAAAACACGGCTTAGGGAGCATAGGGCACTTCTACTCATGGGCGTATAAATTGGGAAAACTAAAAATCAGCAAGACACAGGCACGCCAAAGTTTAGGGCTGCTCTGTTGACAAGAACCTCCACTTCCTTACACCTCAAATATCCCAGGAAAGAGAAAAATGGATGAAGAAGTGGTGGTCCTTATGTACAATGGAATATCACTCAGCCATGAAATCAATGTCATAAGGCTAGTAACAGCATGATGAGTGGATTTAGGTACGACGATTCTAAGTGAAATAAGTCACACAGAAAAAGACACTTATCATAAGCTATCACTTATAGAGGGAATGTAAAAACCGCTACACTTGAACTGAATTACAAAACAGAACAGAGTCACACGTTTAGAAAACACACTATGGCTGCTTAACGGGAAAGGTGAGGTGGGGTGATGCATAAAACAAGGGTTTCAAATTAGCTCACATACCGTTCCTTAAACCCAATATGTAATAGACAAGACCTACTCCTTGCTCAGTGAACTGGACTCTACACCCCCTATTCACCGCACAAGAATATATCTGAGTAGTAAGAATCTTAAAACCTATATATTGATATCTCTCTGGAAGTGAGTCAAGTGGGTGTAAAGCCGCATAAACAGAGCCGTGAAAAGCAGCTAAACCCCATTATAAAAATAAATTACTTTTAACAACCCATGAAACAAAGACAGTGAACGAGAGAGAAATTCTTACACAATTCGTTCAGGGGCTGTGATGCAACCTGGATTGACCATATCTAGACCCACAGCTGGATGAGACATAAGGGTGGACACTCTCGGGGCTGAGAGGTTTGGTGAGGTTGGGGGAGCAAACGCAGACCCTTTAAAGTAATACTGCGTGGTACCCATCCCATGGGTCCCAAATCTCCAGGTTCAAGGGCATCTTCGTACATCGAAAACATGCATGAGAAACCCAGAAGGTGGTACACCGTGTGATCGGGAAAGGTTTCTAAAACGCACCTCATTTCTCATATCCTTGTGCTCAGGTTCACCATTTAAGATACTTTACTAGCAATCTCCCTACTTGGAGAATCAGCACCTTTAACCTCCTGTTCCGTACAGGTTGCAATATGTCCTGAGGATGAACGGGAAGAGGGGCAACCAATGAGAGACTGGATCTAGGTGTTGGGACAGGCACAGGTCACCCTATTTTCCCATCAGGAAGAAGAATTAACCACAGGCTCAGCCTGCCGCCCAGAACCAGAATAGGGCCTGAGGCAATCCCGCACTTTTGCGGCCTGCTCCCAAAAAAGCAAGTTGAAAAATGGAGCTCAGGGGCACTGCAATTCACAAACCTGCAGAGTTATAAATGATAACTCTCGTCCACAAATATATTGAGGAAAGGCAACAAAGAGGATTTGAAAGCAAGGCGGAATTGCACGAAACAGATTTCAGGAGGTAGATTCGAATCGCCTTAAAAGCACATGAAAAGTGGCAAAATGTCTACAATGATGCCCTTGGCCAAAAAGGGCGTATGCGTTTTTTCCTGAATATATTTTTGGCCAACCAAGCAACCTGGAAAGGCAAATCAGCGCTACAAAGAAGTCTCACTAACCATCGGTCAAAAGGGCTACGCTGAAAAAAGTGTCAAAACCAGAAATGCAGGACAGGCCATGGAGAAATGGGAGCCTTGCTACACTGATTGGCGGGATGTAAATTGCCAACAGCCACTCTGGAGAAGTGTACGGTGGGTCCTGAAACATCTAAAAAACACGGCTTAGGGAGCATAGGGCACTTCTACTCATGGGCGTATAAATTGGGAAAACTAAAAATCAGCAAGACACAGGCACGCCAAAGTTTAGGGCTGCTCTGTTGACAAGAACCTCCACTTCCTTACACCTCAAATATCCCAGGAAAGAGAAAAATGGATGAAGAAGTGGTGGTCCTTATGTACAATGGAATATCACTCAGCCATGAAATCAATGTCATAAGGCTAGTAGCAGCATGATGAGTGGATTTAGGTACGACGATTCTAAGTGAAATATGTCACACAGAAAAAGACACTTATCATAAGCTATCACTTATAGAGGGAATGTAAAAACCGCTACACTTGAACTGAATTACAAAACAGAACAGAGTCACACGTTTAGAAAACACACTATGGCTGCTTAATGGGAAAGGTGAGGTGGGGTGATGCATAAAACAACTGTTTCAAATTAGCTCACATACCGTTCCATAAACCCAATATGTAATAGACAAGACCTACTCCTTGCTCAGTGAACTGGACTCTACACCCCCTATTCACCGCACAAGAATATATCTGAGTAGTAAGAATCTTAAAACCTATATATTGATATCTCTCTGGAAGTGAGTCAAGTGGGTGTAAAGCCGCATAAACACAGCCGTGAAAAGCAGCTAAACCCCATTATAAAAATAAATTACTTTTAAAAACCCATGAAACAAAGACAGTGAACGAGAGAGAAATTCTTACACAATTCGTTCAGGGGCTGTGATGCAACCTGGATTGACCATATCTAGACCCACAGCTGGATGAGACATAAGGGTGGACACTCTCGGGGCTGAGAGGTTTGGTGAGGTTGGGGGAGCAAACGCAGACCCTTTAAAGTAATACTGCGTGGTACCCATCCCATGGGTCCCAAATCTCCAGGTTCAAGGGCATCTTCGTACATCGAAAACATGCATGAGAAACCCAGAAGGTGGTACACCGTGTGATCGGGAAAGGTTTCTAAAACGCACCTCATTTCTCATATCCTTGTGCTCAGGTTCACCATTTAAGATACTTTACTAGCAATCTCCCTACTTGGAGAATCAGCACCTTTAACCTCCTGTTCCGTACAGGTTGCAAATTGTCCAGAGGATGAACGGGAAGAGGGGCAACCAATGAGAGACTGGATCTAGGTGTTGGGACAGGCACAGGTCACCCTATTTTCCCATCAGGAAGAAGAATTAACCACAGGCTCAGCCTGCCGCCCAGAACCAGAATAGGGCCTGAGGCAATCACGCACTTTTGCGGCCTGCTCCCAAAAAAGCAAGTTGAAAAATGGAGCTCAGGGGCACTGCAATTCACAGACCTGCAGAGTTATAAATGATAACTCTCGTCCACAAATATATTGAGGGAAGGCAACGAAGAGGATCTGAAAGCAAGGCGGAATTGCACGAAACAGATTTCAGGAGGTAGATTCGAATCGCCTTAAAAGCACATGAAAAGTGGCAAAATGTCTACAATGATGCCCTTGGCCAAAAAGGGCGTATGCGTTTTTTCCTGAATATATTCAGGAAAAAACGCATACGCCCTTTTTGGCCAACCAAGCAACCTGGAAAGGCAAATCAGCGCTACAAAGAAGTCTCACTAACCATCGGTCAAAAGGGCTACGCTGAAAAAAGTGTCAAAACCAGAAATGCAGGACAGGCCATGGAGAAATGGGAGCCTTGCTACACTGATGGGCGGGATGTAAATTGCCAACAGCCACTCTGGAGAAGTGTACGGTGGGTCCTGAAACATCTAAAAAACACGGCTTAGGGAGCATAGGGCACTTCTACTCATGGGCGTATAAATTGGGAAAACTAAAAATCAGCAAGACACAGGCACGCCAAAGTTTAGGGCTGCTCTGTTGACAAGAACCTCCACTTCCTTACACCTCAAATATCCCAGGAAAGAGAAAAATGGATGAAGAAGTGGTGGTCCTTATGTACAATGGAATATCACTCAGCCAATTAAATCAATGTCATAAGGCTAGTAGCAGCATGATGAGTGGATTTAGGTACGACGATTCTAAGTGAAATAAGTCACACAGAAAAAGACACTTATCATAAGCTATCACTTATAGAGGGAATGTAAAAACCGCCACACTTGAACTGAATTACAAAACAGAACAGAGTCACACGTTTAGAAAACACACTATGGCTGCTTAACGGGAAAGGTGAGGTGGGGTGATGCATAAAACAACGGTTTCAAATTAGCTCACATACCGTTCCATAAACCCAATATGTACTAGACAAGACCTACTCCTTGCTCAGTGAACTGGACTCTACACCCCCTATTCACCGCACAAGAATATATCTGAGTAGTAAGAATCTTAAAACCTATATATTGATATCTCTCTGGAAGTGAGTCAAGTGGGTGTAAAGCCGCATAAACACAGCCGTGAAAAGCAGCTAAACCCCATTATAAAAATAAATTACTTTTAAAAACCCATGAAACAAAGACAGTGAACGAGAGAGAAATTCTTACACAATTCGTTCAGGGGCTGTGATGCAACCTGGATTGACCATATCTAGACCCACAGCTGGATGAGACATAAGGGTGGACACTCTCGGGGCTGAGAGGTTTGGTGAGGTTGGGGGAGCAAACGCAGACCCTTTAAAGTAATACTGCGTGGTACCCATCCCATGGGTCCCAAATCTCCAGGTTCAAGGGTATCTTCGTACATCGAAAACATGCATGAGAAACCCAGAAGGTGGTACACCGTGTGATCGGGAAAGGTTTCTAAAACGCACCTCATTTCTCATATCCTTGTGCTCAGGTTCACCATTTAAGACACTTTACTA
Source organism: Balaenoptera physalus (assembly GCF_965194825.1). Classification (NCBI taxonomy): domain Eukaryota; kingdom Metazoa; phylum Chordata; class Mammalia; order Artiodactyla; family Balaenopteridae; genus Balaenoptera; species Balaenoptera physalus. The sequence goes on from NW_028126012.1 coordinate 154,357, forward strand.
GCAATCTCCCTACTTGGAGAATCAGCACCTTTAACCTCCTGTTCCGTAGAGGTTGCAATTTGTCCTGAGGATGAACGGGAAGAGGGGCAACCAATGAGAGACTGGATCTAGGTGTTGGGACAGGCACAGGTCACCCTATTTTCCCATCAGGAAGAAGAATTAACCACAGGCTCAGCCTGCCGCCCAGAACCAGAATAGGGCCTGAGGCAATCCCGCACTTTTGCGGCATGCTCCCAAAAAAGCAAGTTGAAAAATGGAGCTCAGGGGCACTGCAATTCACAGACCTGCAGAGTTATAAATGATAACTCTCGTCCACAAATATATTGAGGAAAGGCAACAAAGAGGATCTGAAAGCAAGGCGGAATTGCACGAAACAGATTTCAGGAGGTAGATTCGAATCGCCTTAAAAGAACATGAAAAGTGGCAAAATGTCTACAATGATGCCCTTGGCCAAAAAGGGCGTATGCGTTTTTTCCTGAATATATTCAGGAAAAAACGCATACGCCCTTTTTGGCCAACCAAGCAACCTGGAAAGGCAAATCAGCGCTACAAAGAAGTCTCACTAACCATCGGTCAAAAGGGCTACGCTGAAAAAAGTGTCAAAACCAGAAATGCAGGACAGGCCATGGAGAAATGGGAGCCTTGCTACACTGATGGGCGGGATGTAAATTGCCAACAGCCACTCTGGAGAAGTGTACGGTGGGTCCTGAAACATCTAAAAAACACGGCTTAGGGAGCATAGGGCACTTCTACTCATGGGCGTATAAATTGGGAAAACTAAAAATCAGCAAGACACAGGCACGCCAAAGTTTAGGGCTGCTCTGTTGACAAGAACCTCCACTTCCTTACACCTTAAATATCCCAGGAAAGAGAAAAATGGATGAAGAAGTGGTGGTCCTTATGTACAATGGAATATCACTCAGCCATGAAATCAATGTCATAAGGCTAGTAGCAGCATGATGAGTGGATTTAGGTACGACGATTCTAAGTGAAATATGTCACACAGAAAAAGACACTTATCATAAGCTATCACTTATAGAGGGAATGTAAAAACCGCTACACTTGAACTGAATTACAAAACAGAACAGAGTCACACGTTTAGAAAACACACTATGGCTGCTTAACGGGAAAGGTGAGGTGGGGTGATGCATAAAACAAGGGTTTCAAATTAGCTCACATACCATTCCATAAACCCAATATGTAATAGACAAGACCTACTCCTTGCTCAGTGAACTGGACTCTACACCCCCTATTCACCGCACAAGAATATATCTGAGTAGTAAGAATCTTAAAACCTATATATTGATATCTCTCTGGAAGTGAGTCAAGTGGGTGTAAAGCCGCATAAACACAGCCGTGAAAAGCAGCTAAACCCCATTATAAAAATAAATTACTTTTAAAAACCCATGAAACAAAGACAGTGAACGAGAGAGAAATTCTTACACAATTCGTTCAGGGGCTGTGATGCAACCTGGATTGACCATATCTAGACCCACAGCTGGATGAGACATAAGGGTGGACACTCTCGGGGCTGAGAGGTTTGGTGAGGTTGGGGGAGCAAACACAGACCCTTTAAAGTAATACTGCGTGGTACCCATCCCATGGGTCCCAAATCTCCAGGTTCAAGGGCATCTTCGTACATCGAAAACATGCATGAGAAACCCAGAAGGTGGTACACCGTGTGATCGGGAAAGGTTTCTAAAACGCACCTCATTTCTCATATCCTTGTGCTCAGGTTCACCATTTAAGATACTTTACTAGCAATCTCCCTACTTGGAGAATCAACACCTTTAACCTCCTGTTCCGTACAGGTTGCAAATTGTCCAGAGGATGAACGGGAAGAGGGGCAACCAATGAGAGACTGGATCTAGGTGTTGGGACAGGCACAGGTCTCCCTAATTTCCCATCAGGAAGAAGAATTAACCACAGGCTCAGCCTGCCGCCCAGAACCAGAATAGGGCCTGAGGCAATCCCGCACTTTTGCGGCCTGCTCCCAAAAAAGCAAGTTGAAAAATGGAGCTCAGGGGCACTGCAATTCACAGACCTGCAGAGTTATAAATGACAACTCTCGTCCACAAATATATTGAGGGAAGGCAACGAAGAGGATCTGAAAGCAAGGCGGAATTGCACGAAACAGATTTCAGGAGGTAGATTCGAATCGCCTTAAAAGCACATGAAAAGTGGCAAAATGTCTACAATGATGCCCTTGGCCAAAAAGGGCGTATGCGTTTTTTCCTGAATATATTCAGGAAAAAACGCATACGCCCTTTTTGGCCAACCAAGCAACCTGGAAAGGCAAATCAGCGCTACAAAGAAGTCTCACTAACCATCGGTCAAAAGGGCTACGCTGAAAAAAGTGTCAAAACCAGAAATGCAGGACAGGCCATGGAGAAATGGGAGCCTTGCTACACTGATGGGTGGGATGTAAATTGCCAACAGCCACTCTGGAGAAGTGTACGGTGGGTCCTGAAACATCTAAAAAACATGGCTTAGGGAGCATAGGGCACTTCTACTCATGGGCGTATAAATTGGGAAAACTAAAAATCAGCAAGACACAGGCACGCCAAAGTTTAGGGCTGCTCTGTTGACAAGAACCTCCACTTCCTTACACCTCAAATATCCCAGGAAAGAGAAAAATGGATGAAGAAGTGGTGGTCCTTATGTACAATGGAATATCACTCAGCCATGAAATCAATGTCATAAGGCTAGTAGCAGCATGATGAGTGGATTTAGGTACGACGATTCTAAGTGAAATAAGTCACACAGAAAAAGACACTTATCATAAGCTATCACTTATAGAGGGAATGTAAAAACCGCTACACTTGAACTGAATTACAAAACAGAACAGAGTCACACGTTTAGAAAACACACTATGGCTGCTTAACGGGAAAGGTGAGGTGGGGTGATGCATAAAACAAGGGTTTCAAATTAGCTCACATACCGTTCCATAAACCCAATATGTAATAGACAAGACCTACTCCTTGCTCAGTGAACTGGACTCTACACCCCCTATTCACCGCACAAGAATATATCTGAGTAGTAAGAATCTTAAAACCTATATATTGATATCTCTCTGGAAGTGAGTCAAGTGGGTGTAAAGCCGCATAAACACAGCCGTGAAAAGCAGCTAAACCCCATTATAAAAATAAATTACTTTTAAAAACCCATGAAACAAAGACAGTGAACGAGAGAGAAATTCTTACACAATTCGTTCAGGGGCTGTGATGCAACCTGGATTGACCATATCTAGACCCACAGCTGGATGAGACATAAGGGTGGACACTCTCGGGGCTGAGAGGTTTGGTGAGGTTGGGGGAGCAAACGCAGACCCTTTAAAGTAATACTGCGTGGTACCCATCCCATGGGTCCCAAATCTCCAGGTTCAAGGGCATCTTCGTACATCGAAAACATGCATGAGAAACCCAGAAGGTGGTACACCGTGTGATCGGGAAAGGTTTCTAAAACGCACCTCATTTCTCATATCCTTGTGCTCAGGTTCACCATTTAAGATACTTTACTAGCAATCTCCCTACTTGGAGAATCAGCACCTTTAACCTCCTGTTCCGTACAGGTTGCAAATTGTCCAGAGGATGAACGGGAAGAGGGGCAACCAATGAGAGACTGGATCTAGGTGTTGGGACAGGCACAGGTCACCCTATTTTCCCATCAGGAAGAAGAATTAACCACAGGCTCAGCCTGCCGCCCAGAACCAGAATAGGGCCTGAGGCAATCACGCACTTTTGCGGCCTGCTCGCAAAAAAGCAAGTTGAAAAATGGAGCTCAGGGGCACTGCAATTCACAGACCTGCAGAGTTATAAATGATAACTCTCGTCCACAAATATAATGAGGGAAGGCAACGAAGAGGATCTGAAAGCAAGGCGGAATTGCACGAAAGAGATTTCAGGAGGTAGATTCGAATCGCCTTAAAAGCACATGAAAAGTGGCAAAATGTCTACAATGATGCCCTTGGCCAAAAAGGGCGTATGCGTTTTTTCCTGAATATATTCAGGAAAAAACGCATACGCCCTTTTTGGCCAACCAAGCAACCTGGAAAGGCAAATCAGCGCTACAAAGAAGTCTCACTAACCATCGGTCAAAAGGGCTACGCTGAAAAAAGTGTCAAAACCAGAAATGCAGGACAGGCCATGGAGAAATGGGAGCCTTGCTACACTGATGGGTGGGATGTAAATTGCCAACAGCCACTCTGGAGAAGTGTACGGTGGGTCCTGAAACATCTAAAAAACACGGCTTAGGGAGCATAGGGCACTTCTACTCATGGGCGTATAAATTGGGAAAACTAAAAATCAGCAAGACACAGGCACGCCAAAGTTTAGGGCTGCTCTGTTGACAAGAACCTCCACTTCCTTACACCTCAAATATCCCAGGAAAGAGAAAAATGGATGAAGAAGTGGTGGTCCTTATGTACAATGGAATATCACTCAGCCATGAAATCAATGTCATAAGGCTAGTAGCAGCATGATGAGTGGATTTAGGTACGACGATTCTAAGTGAAATAAGTCACACAGAAAAAGACACTTATCATAAGCTATCACTTATAGAGGGAATGTAAAAACCGCTACACTTGAACTGAATTACAAAACAGAACAGAGTCACACGTTTAGAAAACACACTATGGCTGCTTAACGGGAAAGGTGAGGTGGGGTGATGCATAAAACAACGGTTTCAAATTAGCTCACATACCGTTCCATAAACCCAATATGTACTAGACAAGACCTACTCCTTGCTCAGTGAACTGGACTCTACACCCCCTATTCACCGCACAAGAATATATGTGAGTAGTAAGAATCTTAAAACCTATATATTGATATCTCTCTGGAAGTGAGTCAAGTGGGTGTAAAGCCGCATAAACACAGCCGTGAAAAGCAGCTAAACCCCATTATAAAAATAAATTACTTTTAAAAACCCATGAAACAAAGACAGTGAACGAGAGAGAAATTCTTACACAATTCGTTCAGGGGCTGTGATGCAACCTGGATTGACCATATCTAGACCCACAGCTGGATGAGACATAAGGGTGGACACTCTCGGGGCTGAGAGGTTTGGTGAGGTTGGGGGAGCAAACGCAGACCCTTTAAAGTAATACTGCGTGGTACCCATCCCATGGGTCCCAAATCTCCAGGTTCAAGGGCATCTTCGTACATCGAAAACATGCATGAGAAACCCAGAAGGTGGTACACCGTGTGATCGGGAAAGGTTTCTAAAACGCACCTCATTTCTCATATCCTTGTGCTCAGGTTCACCATTTAAGACACTTTACTAGCAATCTCCCTACTTGGAGAATCAGCACCTTTAACCTCCTGTTCCGTAGAGGTTGCAATTTGTCCTGAGGATGAACGGGAAGAGGGGCAACCAATGAGAGACTGGATCTAGGTGTTGGGACAGGCACAGGTCACCCTATTTTCCCATCAGGAAGAAGAATTAACCACAGGCTCAGCCTGCCGCCCAGAACCAGAATAGGGCCTGAGGCAATCCCGCACTTTTGCGGCATGCTCCCAAAAAAGCAAGTTGAAAAATGGAGCTCAGGGGCACTGCAATTCACAGACCTGCAGAGTTATAAATGATAACTCTCGTCCACAAATATATTGAGGGAAGGCAACGAAGAGGATCTGAAAGCAAGGCGGAATTGCACGAAACAGATTTCAGGAGGTAGATTCGAATCGCCTTAAAAGAACATGAAAAGTGGCAAAATGTCTACAATGATGCCCTTGGCCAAAAAGGGCGTATGCGTTTTTTCCTGAATATATTCAGGAAAAAACGCATACGCCCTTTTTGGCCAACCAAGCAACCTGGAAAGGCAAATCAGCGCTACAAAGAAGTCTCACTAACCATCGGTCAAAAGGGCTACGCTGAAAAAAGTGTCAAAACCAGAAATGCAGGACAGGCCATGGAGAAATGGGAGCCTTGCTACACTGATGGGCGGGATGTAAATTGCCAACAGCCACTCTGGAGAAGTGTACGGTGGGTCCTGAAACATCTAAAAAACACGGCTTAGGGAGCATAGGGCACTTCTACTCATGGGCGTATAAATTGGGAAAACTAAAAATCAGCAAGACACAGGCACGCCAAAGTTTAGGGCTGCTCTGTTGACAAGAACCTCCACTTCCTTACACCTTAAATATCCCAGGAAAGAGAAAAATGGATGAAGAAGTGGTGGTCCTTATGTACAATGGAATATCACTCAGCCATGAAATCAATGTCATAAGGCTAGTAGCAGCATGATGAGTGGATTTAGGTACGACGATTCTAAGTGAAATATGTCACACAGAAAAAGACACTTATCATAAGCTATCACTTATAGAGGGAATGTAAAAACCGCTACACTTGAACTGAATTACAAAACAGAACAGAGTCACACGTTTAGAAAACACACTATGGCTGCTTAACGGGAAAGGTGAGGTGGGGTGATGCATAAAACAAGGGTTTCAAATTAGCTCACATACCATTCCATAAACCCAATATGTAATAGACAAGACCTACTCCTTGCTCAGTGAACTGGACTCTACACCCCCTATTCACCGCACAAGAATATATCTGAGTAGTAAGAATCTTAAAACCTATATATTGATATCTCTCTGGAAGTGAGTCAAGTGGGTGTAAAGCCGCATAAACACAGCCGTGAAAAGCAGCTAAACCCCATTATAAAAATAAATTACTTTTAAAAACCCATGAAACAAAGACAGTGAACGAGAGAGAAATTCTTACACAATTCGTTCAGGGGCTGTGATGCAACCTGGATTGACCATATCTAGACCCACAGCTGGATGAGACATAAGGGTGGACACTCTCGGGGCTGAGAGGTTTGGTGAGGTTGGGGGAGCAAACACAGACCCTTTAAAGTAATACTGCGTGGTACCCATCCCATGGGTCCCAAATCTCCAGGTTCAAGGGCATCTTCGTACATCGAAAACATGCATGAGAAACCCAGAAGGTGGTACACCGTGTGATCGGGAAAGGTTTCTAAAACGCACCTCATTTCTCATATCCTTGTGCTCAGGTTCACCATTTAAGATACTTTACTAGCAATCTCCCTACTTGGAGAATCAACACCTTTAACCTCCTGTTCCGTACAGGTTGCAAATTGTCCAGAGGATGAACGGGAAGAGGGGCAACCAATGAGAGACTGGATCTAGGTGTTGGGACAGGCACAGGTCTCCCTAATTTCCCATCAGGAAGAAGAATTAACCACAGGCTCAGCCTGCCGCCCAGAACCAGAATAGGGCCTGAGGCAATCCCGCACTTTTGCGGCCTGCTCCCAAAAAAGCAAGTTGAAAAATGGAGCTCAGGGGCACTGCAATTCACAGACCTGCAGAGTTATAAATGACAACTCTCGTCCACAAATATATTGAGGGAAGGCAACGAAGAGGATCTGAAAGCAAGGCGGAATTGCACGAAACAGATTTCAGGAGGTAGATTCGAATCGCCTTAAAAGCACATGAAAAGTGGCAAAATGTCTACAATGATGCCCTTGGCCAAAAAGGGCGTATGCGTTTTTTCCTGAATATATTCAGGAAAAAACGCATACGCCCTTTTTGGCCAACCAAGCAACCTGGAAAGGCAAATCAGCGCTACAAAGAAGTCTCACTAACCATCGGTCAAAAGGGCTACGCTGAAAAAAGTGTCAAAACCAGAAATGCAGGACAGGCCATGGAGAAATGGGAGCCTTGCTACACTGATGGGTGGGATGTAAATTGCCAACAGCCACTCTGGAGAAGTGTACGGTGGGTCCTGAAACATCTAAAAAACATGGCTTAGGGAGCATAGGGCACTTCTACTCATGGGCGTATAAATTGGGAAAACTAAAAATCAGCAAGACACAGGCACGCCAAAGTTTAGGGCTGCTCTGTTGACAAGAACCTCCACTTCCTTACACCTCAAATATCCCAGGAAAGAGAAAAATGGATGAAGAAGTGGTGGTCCTTATGTACAATGGAATATCACTCAGCCATGAAATCAATGTCATAAGGCTAGTAGCAGCATGATGAGTGGATTTAGGTACGACGATTCTAAGTGAAATAAGTCACACAGAAAAAGACACTTATCATAAGCTATCACTTATAGAGGGAATGTAAAAACCGCTACACTTGAACTGAATTACAAAACAGAACAGAGTCACACGTTTAGAAAACACACTATGGCTGCTTAACGGGAAAGGTGAGGTGGGGTGATGCATAAAACAAGGGTTTCCAATTAGCTCACATACCGTTCCATAAACCCAATATGTAATAGACAAGACCTACTCCTTGCTCAGTGAACTGGACTCTACACCCCCTATTCACCGCACAAGAATATATCTGAGTAGTAAGAATCTTAAAACCTATATATTGATATCTCTCTGGAAGTGAGTCAAGTGGGTGTAAAGCCGCATAAACACAGCCGTGAAAAGCAGCTAAACCCCATTATAAAAATAAATTACTTTTAAAAACCCATGAAACAAAGACAGTGAACGAGAGAGAAATTCTTACACAATTCGTTCAGGGGCTGTGATGCAACCTGGATTGACCATATCTAGACCCACAGCTGGATGAGACATAAGGGTGGACACTCTCGGGGCTGAGAGGTTTGGTGAGGTTGGGGGAGCAAACGCAGACCCTTTAAAGTAATACTGCGTGGTACCCATCCCATGGGTCCCAAATCTCCAGGTTCAAGGGCATCTTCGTACATCGAAAACATGCATGAGAAACCCAGAAGGTGGTACACCGTGTGATCGGGAAAGGTTTCTAAAACGCACCTCATTTCTCATATCCTTGTGCTCAGGTTCACCATTTAAGATACTTTACTAGCAATCTCCCTACTTGGAGAATCAGCACCTTTAACCTCCTGTTCCGTACAGGTTGCAAATTGTCCAGAGGATGAACGGGAAGAGGGGCAACCAATGAGAGACTGGATCTAGGTGTTGGGACAGGCACAGGTCACCCTATTTTCCCATCAGGAAGAAGAATTAACCACAGGCTCAGCCTGCCGCCCAGAACCAGAATAGGGCCTGAGGCAATCACGCACTTTTGCGGCCTGCTCCCAAAAAAGCAAGTTGAAAAATGGAGCTCAGGGGCACTGCAATTCACAGACCTGCAGAGTTATAAATGATAACTCTCGTCCACAAATATATTGAGGGAAGGCAACGAAGAGGATCTGAAAGCAAGGCGGAATTGCACGAAACAGATTTCAGGAGGTAGATTCGAATCGCCTTAAAAGCACATGAAAAGTGGCAAAATGTCTACAATGATGCCCTTGGCCAAAAAGGGCGTATGCGTTTTTTCCTGAATATATTCAGGAAAAAACGCATACGCCCTTTTTGGCCAACCAAGCAACCTGGAAAGGCAAATGAGCGCTACAAAGAAGTCTCACTAACCATCGGTCAAAAGGGCTACGCTGAAAAAAGTGTCAAAACCAGAAAGGCAGGACAGGCCATGGAGAAATGGGAGCCTTGCTACACTGATGGGCGGGATGTAAATTGCCAACAGCCACTCTGGAGAAGTGTACGGTGGGTCCTGAAACATCTAAAAAACACGGCTTAGGGAGCATAGGGCACTTCTACTCATGGGCGTATAAATTGGGAACACTAAAAATCAGCAAGACACAGGCACGCCAAAGTTTAGGGCTGCTCTGTTGACAAGAACCTCCACTTCCTTACACCTTAAATATCCAGGGAAAGAGAAAAATGGATGAAGAAGTGGTGGTCCTTATGTACAATGGAATATCACTCAGCCATGAAATCAATGTCATAAGGCTAGTAGCAGCATGATGAGTGGATTTAGGTACGACGATTCTAAGTGAAATAAGTCACACAGAAAAAGACACTTATCATAAGCTATCACTTATAGAGGGAATGTAAAAACCGCTACACTTGAACTGAATTACAAAACAGAACAGAGTCACACGTTTAGAAAACACACTATGCCTGCTTAACGGGAAAGGTGAGGTGGGGTGATGCATAAAACAAGGGTTTCAAATTAGCTCACATACCGTTCCATAAACCCAATATGTAATAGACAAGACCTACTCCTTGCTCAGTGAACTGGACTCTACACCACCTATTCACCGCACAAGAATATATCTGAGTAGTAAGAATCTTAAAACCTATATATTGATATCTCTCTGGAAGTGAGTCAAGTGGGTGTAAAGCCGCATAAACACAGCCGTGAAAAGCAGCTAAACCCCATTATAAAAATAAATTACTTTTAAAAACCCATGAAACAAAGACAGTGAACGAGAGAGAAATTCTTACACAATTGGTTCAGGGGCTGTGATGCAACCTGGATTGACCATATCTAGACCCACAGCTGGATGAGACATAAGGGTGGACACTCTCGGGGCTGAGAGGTTTGGTGAGGTTGGGGGAGCAAACGCAGACCCTTTAAAGTAATACTGCGTGGTACCCATCCCATGGGTCCCAAATCTCCAGGTTCAAGGGCATCTTCGTACATCGAAAACATGCATGAGAAACCCAGAAGGTGGTACACCGTGTGATCGGGAAAGGTTTCTAAAACGCACCTCATTTCTCATATCCTTGTGCTCAGGTTCACCATTTAAGATACTTTACTAGCAATCTCCCTACTTGGAGAATCAACACCTTTAACCTCTTGTTCCGTACAGGTTGCAAATTGTCCAGAGGATGAACGGGAAGAGGGGCAACCAATGAGAGACTGGATCTAGGTGTTGGGACAGGCACAGGTCACCCTATTTTCCCATCAGGAAGAAGAATTAACCACAGGCTCAGCCTGCCGCCCAGAACCAGAATAGGGCCTGAGGCAATCCCGGACTTTTGCGGCCTGCTCCCAAAAAAGCAAGTTGAAAAATGGAGCTCAGGGGCACTGCAATTCACAGACCTGCAGAGTTATAAATGATAACTCTCGTCCACAAATATATTGAGGGAAGGCAACGAAGAGGTTCTGAAAGCAAGGCGGAATTGCACGAAACAGATTTCAGGAGGTAGATTCGAATCGCCTTAAAAGCACATGAAAAGTGGCAAAATGTCTACAATGATGCCCTTGGCCAAAAAGGGCGTATGCGTTTTTTCCTGAATATATTCAGGAAAAAACGCATACGCCCTTTTTGGCCAACCAAGCAACCTGGAAAGGCAAATCAGCGCTACAAAGAAGTCTCACTAACCATCGGTCAAAAGGGCTACGCTGAAAAAAGTGTCAAAACCAGAAATGCAGGACAGGCCATGGAGAAATGGGAGCCTTGCTACACTGATGGGCGGGATGTAAATTGCCAACAGCCACTCTGGAGAAGTGTACGGTGGGTCCTGAAACATCTAAAAAACACGGCTTAGGGAGCATAGGGCACTTCTACTCATGGGCGTATAAATTGGGAAAACTAAAAATCAGCAAGACACAGGCACGCCAAAGTTTAGGGCTGCTCTGTTGACAAGAACCTCCACTTCCTTACACCTTAAATATCCCAGGAAAGAGAAAAATGGATGAAGAAGTGGTGGTCGTTATGTACAATGGAATATCACTCAGCCATGAAATCAATGTCATAAGGCTAGTAGCAGCATGATGAGTGGATTTAGGTACGACGATTCTAAGTGAAATAAGTCACACAGAAAAAGACACTTATCATAAGCTATCACTTATAGAGGGAATGTAAAAACCGCTACACTTGAACTGAATTACAAAACAGAACAGAGTCACACGTTTAGAAAACACACTATGGCTGCTTAACGGGAAAGGTGAGGTGGGGTGATGCATAAAACAAGGGTTTCAAATTAGCTCACATACCATTCCATAAACCCAATATGTAATAGACAAGACCTACTCCTTGCTCAGTGAACTGGACTCTACACCCCCTATTCACCGCACAAGAATATATCTGAGTAGTAAGAATCTTAAAACCTATATATTGATATCTCTCTGGAAGTGAGTCAAGTGGGTGTAAAGCCGCATAAACACAGCCGTGAAAAGCAGCTAAACCCCATTATAAAAATAAATTACTTTTAAAAACCCATGAAACAAAGACAGTGAACGAGAGAGAAATTCTTACACAATTGGTTCAGGGGCTGTGATGCAACCTGGATTGACCATATCTAGACCCACAGCTGGATGAGACATAAGGGTGGACACTCTCGGGGCTGAGAGGTTTGGTGAGGTTGGGGGAGCAAACGCAGACCCTTTAAAGTAATACTGCGTGGTACCCATCCCATGGGTCCCAAATCTCCAGGTTCAAGGGCATCTTCGTACATCGAAAACATGCATGAGAAACCCAGAAGGTGGTACACCGTGTGATCGGGAAAGGTTTCTAAAACGCACCTCATTTCTCATATCCTTGTGCTCAGGTTCACCATTTAAGATACTTTACTAGCAATCTCCCTACTTGGAGAATCAACACCTTTAACCTCCTGTTCTGTACAGGTTGCAAATTGTCCAGAGGATGAACGGGAAGAGGGGCAACCAATGAGAGACTGGATCTAGGTGTTGGGACAGGCACAGGTCACCCTATTTTCCCATCAGGAAGAAGAATTAACCACAGGCTCAGCCTGCCGCCCAGAACCAGAATAGGGCCTGAGGCAATCCCGCACTTTTGCGGCCTGCTCCCAAAAAAGCAAGTTGAAAAATGGAGCTCAGGGGCACTGCAATTCACAGACCTGCAGAGTTATAAATGACAACTCTCGTCCACAAATATATTGAGGGAAGGCAACGAAGAGGATCTGAAAGCAAGGCGGAATTGCACGAAACAGATTTCAGGAGGTAGATTCGAATCGCCTTAAAAGCACATGAAAAGTGGCAAAATGTCTACAATGATGCCCTTGGCCAAAAAGGGCGTATGCGTTTTTTCCTGAATATATTCAGGAAAAAACGCATACGCCCTTTTTGGCCAACCAAGCAACCTGGAAAGGCAAATGAGCGCTACAAAGAAGTCTCACTAACCATCGGTCAAAAGGGCTACGCTGAAAAAAGTGTCAAAATCAGAAATGCAGGACAGGCCATGGAGAAATGGGAGCCTTGCTACACTGATGGGCGGGATGTAAATTGCCAACAGCCACTCTGGAGAAGTGTACGGTGGGTCCTGAAACATCTAAAAAACACGGCTTAGGGAGCATAGGGCACTTCTACTCATGGGCGTATAAATTGGGAAAACTAAAAATCAGCAAGACACAGGCACGCCAAAGTTTAGGGCTGCTCTGTTGACAAGAACCTCTACTTCCTTACACCTCAAATATCCCAGGAAAGAGAAAAATGGATGAAGAAGTGGTGGTCCTTATGTACAATGGAATATCACTCAGCCATGAAATCAATGTCATAAGGCTAGTAGCAGCATGATGAGTGGATTTAGGTACGACGATTCTAAGTGAAATAAGTCACACAGAAAAAGACACTTATCATAAGCTATCACTTATAGAGGGAATGTAAAAACCGCTACACTTGAACTGCATTACAAAACAGAACAGAGTCACACGTTTAGAAAACACACTATGGCTGCTTAACGGGAAAGGTGAGGTGGGGTGATGCATAAAACAACGGTTTCAAATTAGCTCACATACCGTTCCATAAACCCAATATGTAATAGACAAGACCTACTCCTTGCTCAGTGAACTGGACTCTACACCCCCTATTCACCGCACAAGAATATATCTGAGTAGTAAGAATCTTAAAACCTATATATTGATATCTCTCTGGAAGTGAGTCAAGTGGGTGTAAAGCCGCATAAACACAGCCGTGAAAAGCAGCTAAACCCCATTATAAAAATAAATTACTTTTAAAAACCCATGAAACAAAGACAGTGAACGAGAGAGAAATTCTTACACAATTCGTTCAGGGGCTGTGATGCAACCTGGATTGACCATATCTAGACCCACAGCTGGATGAGACATAAGGGTGGACACTCTCGGGGCTGAGAGGTTTGGTGAGGTTGGGGGAGCAAACGCAGACCCTTTAAAGTAATACTGCGTGGTACCCATCCCATGGGTCCCAAATCTCCAGGTTCAAGGGCATCTTCGTACATCGAAAACATGCATGAGAAACCCAGAAGGTGGTACACCGTGTGATCGGGAAAGGTTTCTAAAACGCACCTCATTTCTCATATCCTTGTGCTCAGGTTCACCATTTAAGATACTTTACTAGCAATCTCCCTACTTGGAGAATCAGCACCTTTAACCTCCTGTTCCGTAGAGGTTGCAATTTGTCCTTAGGATGAACGGGAAGAGGGGCAACCAATGAGAGACTGGATCTAGGTGTTGGGACAGGCACAGGTCACCCTATTTTCCCATCAGGAAGAAGAATTAACCACAGGCTCAGCCTGCCGCCCAGAACCAGAATAGGGCCTGAGGCAATCACGCACTTTTGCGGCCTGCTCCCAAAAAAGCAAGTTGAAAAATGGAGCTCAGGGGCACTGCAATTCACAAACCTGCAGAGTTATAAATGATAACTCTCGTCCACAAATATATTGAGGAAAGGCAACGAAGAGGATTTGAAAGCAAGGCGGAATTGCACGAAACAGATTTCAGGAGGTAGATTCGAATCGCCTTAAAAGCACATGAAAAGTGGCAAAATGTCTACAATGATGCCCTTGGCCAAAAAGGGCGTATGCGTTTTTTCCTGAATATATTTTTGGGCAACCAAGCAACCTGGAAAGGCAAATCAGCGCTACAAAGAAGTCTCACTAACCATCGGTCAAAAGGGCTACGCTGAAAAAAGTGTCAAAACCAGAAATGCAGGACAGGCCATGGAGAAATGGGAGCCTTGCTACACTGATGGGCGGGATGTAAATTGCCAACAGCCACTCTGGAGAAGTGTACGGTGGGTCCTGAAACATCTAAAAAACACGGCTTAGGGAGCATAGGGCACTTCTACTCATGGGCGTATAAATTGGGAAAACTAAAAATCAGCAAGACACAGGCACGCCAAAGTTTAGGGCTGCTCTGTTGACAAGAACCTCCACTTCCTTACACCTCAAATATCCCAGGAAAGAGAAAAATGGATGAAGAAGTGGTGGTCCTTATGTACAATGGAATATCACTCAGCCATGAAATCAATGTCATAAGGCTAGTAGCAGCATGATGAGTGGATTTAGGTACGACGATTCTAAGTGAAATAAGTCACACAGAAAAAGACACTTATCATAAGCTATCACTTATAGAGGGAATGTAGAAACCGCTACACTTGAACTGAATTACAAAACAGAACAGAGTCACACGTTTAGAAAACACACTATGGCTGCTTAACGGGAAAGGTGAGGTGGGGTGATGCATAAAACAAGGGTTTCCAATTAGCTCACATACCGTTCCATAAACCCAATATGTAATGGACAAGACCTACTCCTTGCTCAGTGAACTGGACTCTACACCCCCTATTCACCGCACAAGAATATATCTGAGTAGTAAGAATCTTAAAACCTATATATTGATATCTCTCTGGAAGTGAGTCAAGTGGGTGTAAAGCCGCATAAACACAGCCGTGAAAAGCAGCTAAACCCCATTATAAAAATAAATTACTTTTAAAAACCCATGAAACAAAGACAGTGAACGAGAGAGAAATTCTTACACAATTCGTTCAGGGGCTGTGATGCAACCTGGATTGACCATATCTAGACCCACAGCTGGATGAGACATAAGGGTGGACACTCTCGGGGCTGAGAGGTTTGGTGAGGTTGGGGGAGCAAACGCAGACCCTTTAAAGTAATACTGCGTGGTACCCATCCCATGGGTCCCAAATCTCCAGGTTCAAGGGCATCTTCGTACATCGAAAACATGCATGAGAAACCCAGAAGGTGGTACACCGTGTGATCGGGAAAGGTTTCTAAAACGCACCTCATTTCTCATATCCTTGTGCTCAGGTTCACCATTTAAGATACTTTACTAGCAATCTCCCTACTTGGAGAATCAGCACCTTTAACCTCCTGTTCCGTACAGGTTGCAATTTGTCCTGAGGATGAACGGGAAGAGGGGCAACCAATGAGAGACTGGATCTAGGTGTTGGGACAGGCACAGGTCACCCTATTTTCCCATCAGGAAGAAGAATTAACCACAGGCTCAGCCTGCCCCCCAGAACCAGAATAGGGACTGAGGCAATCCCGCACTTTTGCGGCCTGCTCCCAAAAAAGCAAGTTGAAAAATGGAGCTCAGGGGCACTGCAATTCACAGACCTGCAGAGTTATAAATGACAACTCTCGTCCACAAATATATTGAGGGAAGGCAACGAAGAGGATCTGAAAGCAAGGCGGAATTGCACGAAACAGATTTCAGGAGGTAGATTCGAATCGCCTTAAAAGCACATGAAAAGTGGCAAAATGTCTACAATGATGCCCTTGGCCAAAAAGGGCGTATGCGTTTTTTCCTGAATATATTCAGGAAAAAACGCATACGCCCTTTATGGCCAACGAAGCAACCTGGAAAGGCAAATCAGCGCTACAAAGAAGTCTCACTAACCATCGGTCAAAAGGGCTACGCTGAAAAAAGTGTCAAAACCAGAAATGCAGGACAGGCCATGGAGAAATGGGAGCCTTGCTACACTGATGGGCGGGATGTAAATTGCCAACAGCCACTCTGGAGAAGTGTACGGTGGGTCCTGAAACATCTAAAAAACACGGCTTAGGGAGCATAGGGCACTTCTACTCATGGGCGTATAAATTGGGAAAACTAAAAATCAGCAAGACACAGGCACGCCAAAGTTTAGGGCTGCTCTGTTGACAAGAACCTCCACTTCCTTACACCTCAAATATCCCAGGAAAGAGAAAAATGGATGAAGAAGTGGTGGTCCTTATGTACAATGGAATATCACTCAGCCATGAAATCAATGTCATAAGGCTAGTAGCAGCATGATGAGTGGATTTAGGTACGACGATTCTAAGTGAAATAAGTCACACAGAAAAAGACACTTATCATAAGCTATCACTTATAGAGGGAATGTAAAAACCGCTACACTTGAACTGAATTACAAAACAGAACAGAGTCACACGTTTAGAAAACACACTATGGCTGCTTAACGGGAAAGGTGAGGTGGGGTGATGCATAAAACAAGGGTTTCCAATTAGCTCACATACCGTTCCATAAACCCAATATGTAATAGACAAGACCTACTCCTTGCTCAGTGAACTGGACTCTACACCCCCTATTCACCGCACAAGAATATATCTGAGTAGTAAGAATCTTAAAACCTATATATTGATATCTCTCTGGAAGTGAGTCAAGTGGGTGTAAAGCCGCATAAACACAGCCGTGAAAAACAGCTAAACCCCATTATAAAAATAAATTACTTTTAAAAACCCATGAAACAAAGACAGTGAACGAGAGAGAAATTCTTACACAATTCGTTCAGGGGCTGTGATGCAACCTGGATTGACCATATCTAGACCCACAGCTGGATGAGACATAAGGGTGGACACTCTCGGGGCTGAGAGGTTTGGTGAGGTTGGGGGAGCAAACGCAGACCCTTTAAAGTAATACTGCGTGGTACCCATCCCATGGGTCCCAAATCTCCAGGTTCAAGGGCATCTTCGTACATCGAAAACATGCATGAGAAACCCAGAAGGTGGTACACCGTGTGACTGCGAAAGGTTTCTAAAACGCACCTCATTTCTCATATCCTTGTGCTCAGGTTCACCATTTAAGATACTTTACTAGCAATCTCCCTACTTGGAGAATCAGCACCTTTAACCTCCTGTTCCGTAGAGGTTGCAATTTGTCCTGAGGATGAACGGGAAGAGGGGCAACCAATGAGAGACTGGATCTAGGTGTTGGGACAGGCACAGGTCACCCTATTTTCCCATCAGGAAGAAGAATTAACCACAGGCTCAGCCTGCCGCCCAGAACCAGAATAGGGCCTGAGGCAATCCCGCACTTTTGCGGCCTGCTCCCAAAAAAGCAAGTTGAAAAATGGAGCTCAGGGGCACTGCAATTCACACACCTGCAGAGTTATAAATGATAACTCTCGTCCACAAATATATTGAGGGAAGGCAACGAAGAGGATTTGAAAGCAAGGCGGAATTGCACGAAACAGATTTCAGGAGGTAGATTCGAATCGCCTTAAAAGCACATGAAAAGTGGCAAAATGTCTACAATGATGCCCTTGGCCAAAAAGGGCGTATGCGTTTTTTCCTGAATATATTCAGGAAAAAACGCATACGCCCTTTTTGGCCAACCAAGCAACCTGGAAAGGCAAATCAGCGCTACAAAGAAGTCTCACTAACCATCGGTCAAAAGGGCTACGCTGAAAAAAGTGTCAAAACCAGAAATGCAGGACAGGCCATGGAGAAATGGGAGCCTTGCTACACTGATGGGCGGGATGTAAATTGCCAACAGCCACTCTGGAGAAGTGTACGGTGGGTCCTGAAACATCTAAAAAACACGGCTTAGGGAGCATAGGGCACTTCTACTCATGGGCGTATAAATTGGGAAAACTAAAAATCAGCAAGACACAGGCACGCCAAAGTTTAGGGCTGCTCTGTTGACAAGAACCTCCACTTCCTTACACCTCAAATATCCCAGGAAAGAGAAAAATGGATGAAGAAGTGGTGGTCCTTATGTACAATGGAATATCACTCAGCCATGAAATCAATGTCATAAGGCTAGTAGCAGCATGATGAGTGGATTTAGGTACGACGATTCTAAGTGAAATAAGTCACACAGAAAAAGACACTTATCATAAGCTATCACTTATAGAGGGAATGTAAAAACCGCTACACTTGAACTGAATTACAAAACAGAACAGAGTCACACGTTTAGAAAACACACTATGGCTGCTTAACGGGAAAGGTGAGGTGGGGTGATGCATAAAACAAGGGTTTCCAATTAGCTCACATACCGTTCCATAAACCCAATATGTAATAGACAAGACCTACTCCTTGCTCAGTGAACTGGACTCTACACCCCCTATTCACCGCACAAGAATATATCTGAGTAGTAAGAATCTTAAAACCTATATATTGATATCTCTCTGGAAGTGAGTCAAGTGGGTGTAAAGCCGCATAAACACAGCCGTGAAAAGCAGCTAAACCCCATTATAAAAATAAATTACTTTTAAAAACCCATGAAACAAAGACAGTGAACGAGAGAGAAATTCTTACACAATTCGTTCAGGGGCTGTGATGCAACCTGGATTGACCATATCTAGACCCACAGCTGGATGAGACATAAGGGTGGACACTCTCGGGGCTGAGAGGTTTGGTGAGGTTGGGGGAGCAAACGCAGACCCTTTAAAGTAATACTGCGTGGTACCCATCCCATGGGTCCCAAATCTCCAGGTTCAAGGGCATCTTCGTACATCGAAAACATGCATGAGAAACCCAGAAGGTGGTACACCGTGTGACTGCGAAAGGTTTCTAAAACGCACCTCATTTCTCATATCCTTGTGCTCAGGTTCACCATTTAAGATACTTTACTAGCAATCTCCCTACTTGGAGAATCAGCACCTTTAACCTCCTGTTCCGTACAGGTTGCAATTTGTCCTGAGGATGAACGGGAAGAGGGGCAACCAATGAGAGACTGGATCTAGGTGTTGGGACAGGCACAGGTCACCCTATTTTCCCATCAGGAAGAAGAATTAACCACAGGCTCAGCCTGCCGCCCAGAACCAGAATAGGGCCTGAGGCAATCCCGCACTTTTGCGGCCTGCTCCCAAAAAAGCAAGTTGAAAAATGGAGCTCAGGGGCACTGCAATTCACAAACCTGCAGAGTTATAAATGATAACTCTCGTCCACAAATATATTGAGGGAAGGCAACGAAGAGGATTTGAAAGCAAGGCGGAATTGCACGAAACAGATTTCAGGAGGTAGATTCGAATCGCCTTAAAAGCACATGAAAAGTGGCAAAATGTCTACAATGATGCCCTTGGCCAAAAAGGGCGTATGCGTTTTTTCCTTAATATATTCAGGAAAAAACGCATACGCCCTTTTTGGCCAACCAAGCAACCTGGAAAGGCAAATCAGCGCTACAAAGAAGTCTCACTAACCATCGGTCAAAAGGGCTAGGCTGAAAAAAGTGTCAAAACCAGAAATGCAGGACAGGCCATGGAGAAATGGGAGCCTTGCTACACTGATGGGCGGGATGTAAATTGCCAACAGCCACTCTGGAGAAGTGTACGGTGGGTCCTGAAACATCTAAAAAACACGGCTTAGGGAGCATAGGGCACTTCTACTCATGGGCGTATAAATTGGGAAAACTAAAAATCAGCAAGACACAGGCACGCCAAAGTTTAGGGCTGCTCTGTTGACAAGAACCTCCACTTCCTTACACCTCAAATATCCCAGGAAAGAGAAAAATGGATGAAGAAGTGGTGGTCCTTATGTACAATGGAATATCACTCAGCCATGAAATCAATGTCATAAGGCTAGTAGCAGCATGATGAGTGGATTTAGGTACGACGATTCTAAGTGAAATAAGTCACACAGAAAAAGACACTTATCATAAGCTATCACTTATAGAGGGAATGTAAAAACCGCTACACTTGAACTGCATTACAAAACAGAACAGAGTCACACGTTTAGAAAACACACTATGGCTGCTTAACGGGAAAGGTGAGGTGGGGTGATGCATAAAACAACGGTTTCAAATTAGCTCACATACCGTTCCATAAACCCAATATGTAATAGACAAGACCTACTCCTTGCTCAGTGAACTGGACTCTACACCCCCTATTCACCGCACAAGAATATATCTGAGTAGTAAGAATCTTAAAACCTATATATTGATATCTCTCTGGAAGTGAGTCAAGTGGGTGTAAAGCCGCATAAACACAGCCGTGAAAAGCAGCTAAACCCCATTATAAAAATAAATTACTTTTAAAAACCCATGAAACAAAGACAGTGAACGAGAGAGAAATTCTTACACAATTCGTTCAGGGGCTGTGATGCAACCTGGATTGACCATATCTAGACCCACAGCTGGATGAGACATAAGGGTGGACACTCTCGGGGCTGAGAGGTTTGGTGAGGTTGGGGGAGCAAACGCAGACCCTTTAAAGTAATACTGCGTGGTACCCATCCCATGGGTCCCAAATCTCCAGGTTCAAGGGCATCTTCGTACATCGAAAACATGCATGAGAAACCCAGAAGGTGGTACACCGTGTGATCGGGAAAGGTTTCTAAAACGCACCTCATTTCTCATATCCTTGTGCTCAGGTTCACCATTTAAGATACTTTACTAGCAATCTCCCTACTTGGAGAATCAGCACCTTTAACCTCCTGTTCCGTAGAGGTTGCAATTTGTCCTTAGGATGAACGGGAAGAGGGGCAACCAATGAGAGACTGGATCTAGGTGTTGGGACAGGCACAGGTCACCCTATTTTCCCATCAGGAAGAAGAATTAACCACAGGCTCAGCCTGCCGCCCAGAACCAGAATAGGGCCTGAGGCAATCACGCACTTTTGCGGCCTGCTCCCAAAAAAGCAAGTTGAAAAATGGAGCTCAGGGGCACTGCAATTCACAAACCTGCAGAGTTATAAATGATAACTCTCGTCCACAAATATATTGAGGAAAGGCAACGAAGAGGATTTGAAAGCAAGGCGGAATTGCACGAAACAGATTTCAGGAGGTAGATTCGAATCGCCTTAAAAGCACATGAAAAGTGGCAAAATGTCTACAATGATGCCCTTGGCCAAAAAGGGCGTATGCGTTTTTTCCTGAATATATTTTTGGGCAACCAAGCAACCTGGAAAGGCAAATCAGCGCTACAAAGAAGTCTCACTAACCATCGGTCAAAAGGGCTACGCTGAAAAAAGTGTCAAAACCAGAAATGCAGGACAGGCCATGGAGAAATGGGAGCCTTGCTACACTGATGGGCGGGATGTAAATTGCCAACAGCCACTCTGGAGAAGTGTACGGTGGGTCCTGAAACATCTAAAAAACACGGCTTAGGGAGCATAGGGCACTTCTACTCATGGGCGTATAAATTGGGAAAACTAAAAATCAGCAAGACACAGGCACGCCAAAGTTTAGGGCTGCTCTGTTGACAAGAACCTCCACTTCCTTACACCTCAAATATCCCAGGAAAGAGAAAAATGGATGAAGAAGTGGTGGTCCTTATGTACAATGGAATATCACTCAGCCATGAAATCAATGTCATAAGGCTAGTAGCAGCATGATGAGTGGATTTAGGTACGACGATTCTAAGTGAAATAAGTCACACAGAAAAAGACACTTATCATAAGCTATCACTTATAGAGGGAATGTAGAAACCGCTACACTTGAACTGAATTACAAAACAGAACAGAGTCACACGTTTAGAAAACACACTATGGCTGCTTAACGGGAAAGGTGAGGTGGGGTGATGCATAAAACAAGGGTTTCCAATTAGCTCACATACCGTTCCATAAACCCAATATGTAATGGACAAGACCTATTCCTTGCTCAGTGAACTGGACTCTACACCCCCTATTCACCGCACAAGAATATATCTGAGTAGTAAGAATCTTAAAACCTATATATTGATATCTCTCTGGAAGTGAGTCAAGTGGGTGTAAAGCCGCATAAACACAGCCGTGAAAAGCAGCTAAACCCCATTATAAAAATAAATTACTTTTAAAAACCCATGAAACAAAGACAGTGAACGAGAGAGAAATTCTTACACAATTCGTTCAGGGGCTGTGATGCAACCTGGATTGACCATATCTAGACCCACAGCTGGATGAGACATAAGGGTGGACACTCTCGGGGCTGAGAGGTTTGGTGAGGTTGGGGGAGCAAACGCAGACCCTTTAAAGTAATACTGCGTGGTACCCATCCCATGGGTCCCAAATCTCCAGGTTCAAGGGCATCTTCGTACATCGAAAACATGCATGAGAAACCCAGAAGGTGGTACACCGTGTGATCGGGAAAGGTTTCTAAAACGCACCTCATTTCTCATATCCTTGTGCTCAGGTTCACCATTTAAGATACTTTACTAGCAATCTCCCTACTTGGAGAATCAGCACCTTTAACCTCCTGTTCCGTACAGGTTGCAATTTGTCCTGAGGATGAACGGGAAGAGGGGCAACCAATGAGAGACTGGATCTAGGTGTTGGGACAGGCACAGGTCACCCTATTTTCCCATCAGGAAGAAGAATTAACCACAGGCTCAGCCTGCCCCCCAGAACCAGAATAGGGACTGAGGCAATCCCGCACTTTTGCGGCCTGCTCCCAAAAAAGCAAGTTGAAAAATGGAGCTCAGGGGCACTGCAATTCACAGACCTGCAGAGTTATAAATGACAACTCTCGTCCACAAATATATTGAGGGAAGGCAACGAAGAGGATCTGAAAGCAAGGCGGAATTGCACGAAACAGATTTCAGGAGGTAGATTCGAATCGCCTTAAAAGCACATGAAAAGTGGCAAAATGTCTACAATGATGCCCTTGGCCAAAAAGGGCGTATGCGTTTTTTCCTGAATATATTCAGGAAAAAACGCATACGCCCTTTATGGCCAACCAAGCAACCTGGAAAGGCAAATCAGCGCTACAAAGAAGTCTCACTAACCATCGGTCAAAAGGGCTACGCTGAAAAAAGTGTCAAAACCAGAAATGCAGGACAGGCCATGGAGAAATGGGAGCCTTGCTACACTGATGGGCGGGATGTAAATTGCCAACAGCCACTCTGGAGAAGTGTACGGTGGGTCCTGAAACATCTAAAAAACACGGCTTAGGGAGCATAGGGCACTTCTACTCATGGGCGTATAAATTGGGAAAACTAAAAATCAGCAAGACACAGGCACGCCAAAGTTTAGGGCTGCTCTGTTGACAAGAACCTCCACTTCCTTACACCTCAAATATCCCAGGAAAGAGAAAAATGGATGAAGAAGTGGTGGTCCTTATGTACAATGGAATATCACTCAGCCATGAAATCAATGTCATAAGGCTAGTAGCAGCATGATGAGTGGATTTAGGTACGACGATTCTAAGTGAAATAAGTCACACAGAAAAAGACACTTATCATAAGCTATCACTTATAGAGGGAATGTAAAAACCGCTACACTTGAACTGAATTACAAAACAGAACAGAGTCACACGTTTAGAAAACACACTATGGCTGCTTAACGGGAAAGGTGAGGTGGGGTGATGCATAAAACAAGGGTTTCCAATTAGCTCACATACCGTTCCATAAACCCAATATGTAATAGACAAGACCTACTCCTTGCTCAGTGAACTGGACTCTACACCCCCTATTCACCGCACAAGAATATATCTGAGTAGTAAGAATCTTAAAACCTATATATTGATATCTCTCTGGAAGTGAGTCAAGTGGGTGTAAAGCCGCATAAACACAGCCGTGAAAAGCAGCTAAACCCCATTATAAAAATAAATTACTTTTAAAAACCCATGAAACAAAGACAGTGAACGAGAGAGAAATTCTTACACAATTCGTTCAGGGGCTGTGATGCAACCTGGATTGACCATATCTAGACCCACAGCTGGATGAGACATAAGGGTGGACACTCTCGGGGCTGAGAGGTTTGGTGAGGTTGGGGGAGCAAACGCAGACCCTTTAAAGTAATACTGCGTGGTACCCATCCCATGGGTCCCAAATCTCCAGGTTCAAGGGCATCTTCGTACATCGAAAACATGCATGAGAAACCCAGAAGGTGGTACACCGTGTGACTGCGAAAGGTTTCTAAAACGCACCTCATTTCTCATATCCTTGTGCTCAGGTTCACCATTTAAGATACTTTACTAGCAATCTCCCTACTTGGAGAATCAGCACCTTTAACCTCCTGTTCCGTAGAGGTTGCAATTTGTCCTGAGGATGAACGGGAAGAGGGGCAACCAATGAGAGACTGGATCTAGGTGTTGGGACAGGCACAGGTCACCCTATTTTCCCATCAGGAAGAAGAATTAACCACAGGCTCAGCCTGCCGCCCAGAACCAGAATAGGGCCTGAGGCAATCCCGCACTTTTGCGGCCTGCTCCCAAAAAAGCAAGTTGAAAAATGGAGCTCAGGGGCACTGCAATTCACACACCTGCAGAGTTATAAATGATAACTCTCGTCCACAAATATATTGAGGGAAGGCAACGAAGAGGATTTGAAAGCAAGGCGGAATTGCACGAAACAGATTTCAGGAGGTAGATTCGAATCGCCTTAAAAGCACATGAAAAGTGGCAAAATGTCTACAATGATGCCCTTGGCCAAAAAGGGCGTATGCGTTTTTTCCTGAATATATTCAGGAAAAAACGCATACGCCCTTTTTGGCCAACCAAGCAACCTGGAAAGGCAAATCAGCGCTACAAAGAAGTCTCACTAACCATCGGTCAAAAGGGCTACGCTGAAAAAAGTGTCAAAACCAGAAATGCAGGACAGGCCATGGAGAAATGGGAGCCTTGCTACACTGATGGGCGGGATGTAAATTGCCAACAGCCACTCTGGAGAAGTGTACGGTGGGTCCTGAAACATCTAAAAAACACGGCTTAGGGAGCATAGGGCACTTCTACTCATGGGCGTATAAATTGGGAAAACTAAAAATCAGCAAGACACAGGCACGCCAAAGTTTAGGGCTGCTCTGTTGACAAGAACCTCCACTTCCTTACACCTCAAATATCCCAGGAAAGAGAAAAATGGATGAAGAAGTGGTGGTCCTTATGTACAATGGAATATCACTCAGCCATGAAATCAATGTCATAAGGCTAGTAGCAGCATGATGAGTGGATTTAGGTACGACGATTCTAAGTGAAATAAGTCACACAGAAAAAGACACTTATCATAAGCTATCACTTATAGAGGGAATGTAAAAACCGCTACACTTGAACTGAATTACAAAACAGAACAGAGTCACACGTTTAGAAAACACACTATGGCTGCTTAACGGGAAAGGTGAGGTGGGGTGATGCATAAAACAAGGGTTTCCAATTAGCTCACATACCGTTCCATAAACCCAATATGTAATAGACAAGACCTACTCCTTGCTCAGTGAACTGGACTCTACACCCCCTATTCACCGCACAAGAATATATCTGAGTAGTAAGAATCTTAAAACCTATATATTGATATCTCTCTGGAAGTGAGTCAAGTGGGTGTAAAGCCGCATAAACACAGCCGTGAAAAGCAGCTAAACCCCATTATAAAAATAAATTACTTTTAAAAACCCATGAAACAAAGACAGTGAACGAGAGAGAAATTCTTACACAATTCGTTCAGGGGCTGTGATGCAACCTGGATTGACCATATCTAGACCCACAGCTGGATGAGACATAAGGGTGGACACTCTCGGGGCTGAGAGGTTTGGTGAGGTTGGGGGAGCAAACGCAGACCCTTTAAAGTAATACTGCGTGGTACCCATCCCATGGGTCCCAAATCTCCAGGTTCAAGGGCATCTTCGTACATCGAAAACATGCATGAGAAACCCAGAAGGTGGTACACCGTGTGACTGCGAAAGGTTTCTAAAACGCACCTCATTTCTCATATCCTTGTGCTCAGGTTCACCATTTAAGATACTTTACTAGCAATCTCCCTACTTGGAGAATCAGCACCTTTAACCTCCTGTTCCGTAGAGGTTGCAATTTGTCCTGAGGATGAACGGGAAGAGGGGCAACCAATGAGAGACTGGATCTAGGTGTTGGGACAGGCACAGGTCACCCTATTTTCCCATCAGGAAGAAGAATTAACCACAGGCTCAGCCTGCCGCCCAGAACCAGAATAGGGCCTGAGGCAATCCCGCACTTTTGCGGCCTGCTCCCAAAAAAGCAAGTTGAAAAATGGAGCTCAGGGGCACTGCAATTCACAAACCTGCAGAGTTATAAATGATAACTCTCGTCCACAAATATATTGAGGGAAGGCAACGAAGAGGATTTGAAAGCAAGGCGGAATTGCACGAAACAGATTTCAGGAGGTAGATTCGAATCGCCTTAAAAGCACATGAAAAGTGGCAAAATGTCTACAATGATGCCCTTGGCCAAAAAGGGCGTATGCGTTTTTTCCTTAATATATTCAGGAAAAAACGCATACGCCCTTTTTGGCCAACCAAGCAACCTGGAAAGGCAAATCAGCGCTACAAAGAAGTCTCACTAACCATCGGTCAAAAGGGCTAGGCTGAAAAAAGTGTCAAAACCAGAAATGCAGGACAGGCCATGGAGAAATGGGAGCCTTGCTACACTGATGGGCGGGATGTAAATTGCCAACAGCCACTCTGGAGAAGTGTACGGTGGGTCCTGAAACATCTAAAAAACACGGCTTAGGGAGCATAGGGCACTTCTACTCATGGGCGTATAAATTGGGAAAACTAAAAATCAGCAAGACACAGGCACGCCAAAGTTTAGGGCTGCTCTGTTGACAAGAACCTCCACTTCCTTACACCTCAAATATCCCAGGAAAGAGAAAAATGGATGAAGAAGTGGTGGTCCTTATGTACAATGGAATATCACTCAGCCATGAAATCAATGTCATAAGGCTAGTAGCAGCATGATGAGTGGATTTAGGTACGACGATTCTAAGTGAAATAAGTCACACAGAAAAAGACACTTATCATAAGCTATCACTTATAGAGGGAATGTAAAAACCGCTACACTTGAACTGAATTACAAAACAGAACAGAGTCACACGTTTAGAAAACACACTATGGCTGCTTAACGGGAAAGGTGAGGTGGGGTGATGCATAAAACAAGGGTTTCCAATTAGCTCACATACCGTTCCATAAACCCAATATGTAATAGACAAGACCTACTCCTTGCTCAGTGAATTGGACTCTACACCCCCTATTCACCGCACAAGAATATATCTGAGTAGTAAGAATCTTAAAACCTATATATTGATATCTCTCTGGAAGTGAGTCAAGTGGGTGTAAAGCCGCATAAACACAGCCGTGAAAAGCAGCTAAACCCCATTATAAAAATAAATTACTTTTAAAAACCCATGAAACAAAGACAGTGAACGAGAGAGAAATTCTTACACAATTCGTTCAGGGGCTGTGATGCAACCTGGATTGACCATATCTAGACCCACAGCTGGATGAGACATAAGGGTGGACACTCGGGGCTGAGAGGTTTGGTGAGGTTGGGGGAGCAAACGCAGACCCTTTAAAGTAATACTGCGTGGTACCCATCCCATGGGTCCCAAATCTCCAGGTTCAAGGGCATCTTCGTACATCGAAAACATGCATGAGAAACCCAGAAGGTGGTACACCGTGTGATCGGGAAAGGTTTCTAAAACGCACCTCATTTCTCATATCCTTGTGCTCAGATTCACCATTTAAGATACTTTACTAGCAATCTCCCTACTTGGAGAATCAGCACCTTTAACCTCCTGTTCCGTACAGGTTGCAATTTGTCCTGAGGATGAACGGGAAGAGGGGCAACCAATGAGAGACTGGATCTAGGTGTTGGGACAGGCACAGGTCACCCTATTTTCCCATCAGGAAGAAGAATTAACCACAGGCTCAGCCTGCCGCCCAGAACCAGAATAGGGCCTGAGGCAATCCCGCACTTTTGCGGCCTGCTCCCAAAAAAGCAAGTTGAAAAATGGAGCTCAGGGGCACTGCAATTCACACACCTGCAGAGTTATAAATGATAACTCTCGTCCACAAATATATTGAGGGAAGGCAACGAAGAGGATTTGAAAGCAAGGCGGAATTGCACGAAACAGATTTCAGGAGGTAGATTCGAATCGCCTTAAAAGCACATGAAAAGTGGCAAAATGTCTACAATGATGCCCTTGGCCAAAAAGGGCGTATGCGTTTTTTCCTGAATATATTCAGGAAAAAACGCATACGCCCTTTTTGGCCAACCAAGCAACCTGGAAAGGCAAATCAGCGCTACAAAGAAGTCTCACTAACCATCGGTCAAAAGGGCTACGCTGAAAAAAGTGTCAAAACCAGAAATGCAGGACAGGCCATGGAGAAATGGGAGCCTTGCTACACTGATGGGCGGGATGTAAATTGCCAACAGCCACTCTGGAGAAGTGTACGGTGGGTCCTGAAACATCTAAAAAACACGGCTTAGGGAGCATAGGGCACTTCTACTCATGGGCGTATAAATTGGGAAAACTAAAAATCAGCAAGACACAGGCACGCCAAAGTTTAGGGCTGCTCTGTTGACAAGAACCTCCACTTCCTTACACCTCAAATATCCCAGGAAAGAGAAAAATGGATGAAGAAGTGGTGGTCCTTATGTACAATGGAATATCACTCAGCCATGAAATCAATGTCATAAGGCTAGTAGCAGCATGATGAGTGGATTTAGGTACGACGATTCTAAGTGAAATAAGTCACACAGAAAAAGACACTTATCATAAGCTATCACTTATAGAGGGAATGTAAAAACCGCTACACTTGAACTGAATTACAAAACAGAACAGAGTCACACGTTTAGAAAACACACTATGGCTGCTTAACGGGAAAGGTGAGGTGGGGTGATGCATAAAACAAGGGTTTCCAATTAGCTCACATACCGTTCCATAAACCCAATATGTAATAGACAAGACCTACTCCTTGCTCAGTGAACTGGACTCTACACCCCCTATTCACCGCACAAGAATATATCTGAGTAGTAAGAATCTTAAAACCTATATATTGATATCTCTCTGGAAGTGAGTCAAGTGGGTGTAAAGCCGCATAAACACAGCCGTGAAAAGCAGCTAAACCCCATTATAAAAATAAATTACTTTTAAAAACCCATGAAACAAAGACAGTGAACGAGAGAGAAATTCTTACACAATTCGTTCAGGGGCTGTGATGCAACCTGGATTGACCATATCTAGACCCACAGCTGGATGAGACATAAGGGTGGACACTCTCGGGGCTGAGAGGTTTGGTGAGGTTGGGGGAGCAAACGCAGACCCTTTAAAGTAATACTGCGTGGTACCCATCCCATGGGTCCCAAATCTCCAGGTTCAAGGGCATCTTCGTACATCGAAAACATGCATGAGAAACCCAGAAGGTGGTACACCGTGTGACTGCGAAAGGTTTCTAAAACGCACCTCATTTCTCATATCCTTGTGCTCAGGTTCACCATTTAAGATACTTTACTAGCAATCTCCCTACTTGGAGAATCAGCACCTTTAACCTCCTGTTCCGTAGAGGTTGCAATTTGTCCTGAGGATGAACGGGAAGAGGGGCAACCAATGAGAGACTGGATCTAGGTGTTGGGACAGGCACAGGTCACCCTATTTTCCCATCAGGAAGAAGAATTAACCACAGGCTCAGCCTGCCGCCCAGAACCAGAATAGGGCCTGAGGCAATCCCGCACTTTTGCGGCCTGCTCCCAAAAAAGCAAGTTGAAAAATGGAGCTCAGGGGCACTGCAATTCACAAACCTGCAGAGTTATAAATGATAACTCTCGTCCACAAATATATTGAGGGAAGGCAACGAAGAGGATTTGAAAGCAAGGCGGAATTGCACGAAACAGATTTCAGGAGGTAGATTCGAATCGCCTTAAAAGCACATGAAAAGTGGCAAAATGTCTACAATGATGCCCTTGGCCAAAAAGGGCGTATGCGTTTTTTCCTTAATATATTCAGGAAAAAACGCATACGCCCTTTTTGGCCAACCAAGCAACCTGGAAAGGCAAATCAGCGCTACAAAGAAGTCTCACTAACCATCGGTCAAAAGGGCTAGGCTGAAAAAAGTGTCAAAACCAGAAATGCAGGACAGGCCATGGAGAAATGGGAGCCTTGCTACACTGATGGGCGGGATGTAAATTGCCAACAGCCACTCTGGAGAAGTGTACGGTGGGTCCTGAAACATCTAAAAAACACGGCTTAGGGAGCATAGGGCACTTCTACTCATGGGCGTATAAATTGGGAAAACTAAAAATCAGCAAGACACAGGCACGCCAAAGTTTAGGGCTGCTCTGTTGACAAGAACCTCCACTTCCTTACACCTCAAATATCCCAGGAAAGAGAAAAATGGATGAAGAAGTGGTGGTCCTTATGTACAATGGAATATCACTCAGACATGAAATCAATGTCATAAGGCTAGTAGCAGCATGATGAGTGGATTTAGGTACGACGATTCTAAGTGAAATAAGTCACACAGAAAAAGACACTTATCATAAGCTATCACTTATAGAGGGAATGTAAAAACCGCTACACTTGAACTGAATTACAAAACAAAACAGAGTCACACGTTTAGAAAACACACTATGGCTGCTTAACGGGAAAGGTGAGGTGGGGTGATGCATAAAACAAGGGTTTCAAATTAGCTCACATACCGTTCCATAAACCCAATATGTAATAGACAAGACCTACTCCTTGCTCAGTGAACTGGACTCTACACCCCCTATTCACCGCACAAGAATATATCTGAGTAGTAAGAATCTTAAAACCTATATATTGATATCTCTCTGGAAGTGAGTCAAGTGGGTGTAAAGCCGCATAAACACAGCCGTGAAAAGCAGCTAAACCCCATTATAAAAATAAATTACTTTTAAAAACCCATGAAACAAAGACAGTGAACGAGAGAGAAATTCTTACATAATTCGTTCAGGGGCTGTGATGCAACCTGGATTGACCATATCTAGACCCACAGCTGGATGAGACATAAGGGTGGACACTCGGGGCTGAGAGGTTTGGTGAGTTTGGGGGAGCAAACGCAGACCCTTTAAAGTAATACTGCGTGGTACCCATCCCATGGGTCCCAAATCTCCAGGTTCAAGGGCATCTTCGTACATCGAAAACATGCATGAGAAACCCAGAAGGTGGTACACCGTGTGATCGGGAAAGGTTTCTAAAACGCACCTCATTTCTCATATCCTTGTGCTCAGGTTCACCATTTAAGATACTTTACTAGCAATCTCCCTACTTGGAGAATCAGCACCTTTAACCTCCTGTTCCGTACAGGTTGCAATTTGTCCTGAGGATGAACGGGAAGAGGGGCAACCAATGAGAGACTGGATCTAGGTGTTGGGACAGGCACAGGTCACCCTATTTTCCCATCAGGAAGAAGAATTAACCACAGGCTCAGCCTGCCGCCCAGAACCAGAATAGGGCCTGAGGCAATCCCGCACTTTTGCGGCCTGCTCCCAAAAAAGCAAGTTGAAAAATGGAGCTCAGGGGCACTGCAATTCACACACCTGCAGAGTTATAAATGATAACTCTCGTCCACAAATATATTGAGGGAAGGCAACGAAGAGGATTTGAAAGCAAGGCGGAATTGCACGAAACAGATTTCAGGAGGTAGATTCGAATCGCCTTAAAAGCACATGAAAAGTGGCAAAATGTCTACAATGATGCCCTTGGCCAAAAAGGGCGTATGCGTTTTTTCCTGAATATATTCAGGAAAAAACGCATACGCCCTTTTTGGCCAACCAAGCAACCTGGAAAGGCAAATCAGCGCTACAAAGAAGTCTCACTAACCATCGGTCAAAAGGGCTACGCTGAAAAAAGTGTCAAAACCAGAAATGCAGGACAGGCCATGGAGAAATGGGAGCCTTGCTACACTGATGGGCGGGATGTAAATTGCCAACAGCCACTCTGGAGAAGTGTACGGTGGGTCCTGAAACATCTAAAAAACACGGCTTAGGGAGCATAGGGCACTTCTACTCATGGGCGTATAAATTGGGAAAACTAAAAATCAGCAAGACACAGGCACGCCAAAGTTTAGGGCTGCTCTGTTGACAAGAACCTACACTTCCTTACACCTCAAATATCCCAGGAAAGAGAAAAATGGATGAAGAAGTGGTGGTCCTTATGTACAATGGAATATCACTCAGCCATGAAATCAATGTCATAAGGCTAGTAGCAGCATGATGAGTGGATTTAGGTACGACGATTCTAAGTGAAATAAGTCACACAGAAAAAGACACTTATCATAAGCTATCACTTATAGAGGGAATGTAAAAACCGCTACACTTGAACTGAATTACAAAACAGAACAGAGTCACACGTTTAGAAAACACACTATGGCTGCTTAACGGGAAAGGTGAGGTGGGGTGATGCATAAAACAAGGGTTTCCAATTAGCTCACATACCGTTCCATAAACCCAATATGTAATAGACAAGACCTACTCCTTGCTCAGTGAACTGGACTCTACACCCCCTATTCACCGCACAAGAATATATCTGAGTAGTAAGAATCTTAAAACCTATATATTGATATCTCTCTGGAAGTGAGTCAAGTGGGTGTAAAGCCGCATAAACACAGCCGTGAAAAGCAGCTAAACCCCATTATAAAAATAAATTACTTTTAAAAACCCATGAAACAAAGACAGTGAACGAGAGAGAAATTCTTACACAATTCGTTCAGGGGCTGTGATGCAACCTGGATTGACCATATCTAGACCCACAGCTGGATGAGACATAAGGGTGGACACTCTCGGGGCTGAGAGGTTTGGTGAGGTTGGGGGAGCAAACGCAGACCCTTTAAAGTAATACTGCGTGGTACCCATCCCATGGGTCCCAAATCTCCAGGTTCAAGGGCATCTTCGTACATCGAAAACATGCATGAGAAACCCAGAAGGTGGTACACCGTGTGACTGCGAAAGGTTTCTAAAACGCACCTCATTTCTCATATCCTTGTGCTCAGGTTCACCATTTAAGATACTTTACTAGCAATCTCCCTACTTGGAGAATCAGCACCTTTAACCTCCTGTTCCGTACAGGTTGCAATTTGTCCTGAGGATGAACGGGAAGAGGGGCAACCAATGAGAGACTGGATCTAGGTGTTGGGACAGGCACAGGTCACCCTATTTTCCCATCAGGAAGAAGAATTAACCACAGGCTCAGCCTGCCGCCCAGAACCAGAATAGGGCCTGAGGCAATCCCGCACTTTTGCGGCCTGCTCCCAAAAAAGCAAGTTGAAAAATGGAGCTCAGGGGCACTGCAATTCACACACCTGCAGAGTTATAAATGATAACTCTCGTCCACAAATATATTGAGGGAAGGCAACAAAGAGGATTTGAAAGCAAGGCGGAATTGCACGAAACAGATTTCAGGAGGTAGATTCGAATCGCCTTAAAAGCACATGAAAAGTGGCAAAATGTCTACAATGATGCCCTTGGCCAAAAAGGGCGTATGCGTTTTTTCCTGAATATATTCAGGAAAAAACGCATACGCCCTTTTTGGCCAACCAAGCAACCTGGAAAGGCAAATCAGCGCTACAAAGAAGTCTCACTAACCATCGGTCAAAAGGGCTACGCTGAAAAAAGTGTCAAAACCAGAAATGCAGGACAGGCCATGGAGAAATGGGAGCCTTGCTACACTGATGGGCGGGATGTAAATTGCCAACAGCCATTCTGGAGAAGTGTACGGTGGGTCCTGAAACATCTAAAAAACACGGCTTAGGGAGCATAGGGCACTTCTACTCATGGGCGTATAAATTGGGAAAACTAAAAATCAGCAAGACACAGGCACGCCAAAGTTTAGGGCTGCTCTGTTGACAAGAACCTCCACTTCCTTACACCTCAAATATCCCAGGAAAGAGAAAAATGGATGAAGAAGTGGTGGTCCTTATGTACAATGGAATATCACTCAGACATGAAATCAATGTCATAAGGCTAGTAGCAGCATGATGAGTGGATTTAGGTACGACGATTCTAAGTGAAATAAGTCACACAGAAAAAGACACTTATCATAAGCTATCACTTATAGAGGGAATGTAAAAACCGCTACACTTGAACTGAATTACAAAACAGAACAGAGTCACACGTTTAGAAAACACACTATGGCTGCTTAACGGGAAAGGTGAGGTGGGGTGATGCATAAAACAAGGGTTTCCAATTAGCTCACATACCGTTCCATAAACCCAATATGTAATAGACAAGACCTACTCCTTGCTCAGTGAACTGGACTCTACACCCCCTATTCACCGCACAAGAATATATCTGAGTAGTAAGAATCTTAAAACCTATATATTGATATCTCTCTGGAAGTGAGTCAAGTGGGTGTAAAGCCGCATAAACACAGCCGTGAAAAGCAGCTAAACCCCATTATAAAAATAAATTACTTTTAAAAACCCATGAAACAAAGACAGTGAACGAGAGAGAAATTCTTACACAATTCGTTCAGGGGCTGTGATGCAACCTGGATTGACCATATCTAGACCCACAGCTGGATGAGACATAAGGGTGGACACTCTCGGGGCTGAGAGGTTTGGTGAGGTTGGGGGAGCAAACGCAGACCCTTTAAAGTAATACTGCGTGGTACCCATCCCATGGGTCCCAAATCTCCAGGTTCAAGGGCATCTTCGTACATCGAAAACATGCATGAGAAACCCAGAAGGTGGTACACCGTGTGACTGAGAAAGGTTTCTAAAACGCACCTCATTTCTCATATCCTTGTGCTCAGGTTCACCATTTAAGATACTTTACTAGCAATCTCCCTACTTGGAGAATCAGCACCTTTAACCTCCTGTTCCGTAGAGGTTGCAATTTGTCCTGAGGATGAACGGGAAGAGGGGCAACCAATGAGAGACTGGATCTAGGTGTTGGGACAGGCACAGGTCACCCTATTTTCCCATCAGGAAGAAGAATTAACCACAGGCTCAGCCTGCCGCCCAGAACCAGAATAGGGCCTGAGGCAATCCCGCACTTTTGCGGCCTGCTCCCAAAAAAGCAAGTTGAAAAATGGAGCTCAGGGGCACTGCAATTCACAAACCTGCAGAGTTATAAATGATAACTCTCGTCCACAAATATATTGAGGGAAGGCAACGAAGAGGATTTGAAAGCAAGGCGGAATTGCACGAAACAGATTTCAGGAGGTAGATTCGAATCGCCTTAAAAGCACATGAAAAGTGGCAAAATGTCTACAATGATGCCCTTGGCCAAAAAGGGCGTATGCGTTTTTTCCTTAATATATTCAGGAAAAAACGCATACGCCCTTTTTGGCCAACCAAGCAACCTGGAAAGGCAAATCAGTGCTACAAAGAAGTCTCACTAACCATCGGTCAAAAGGGCTACGCTGAAAAAAGTGTCAAAACCAGAAATGCAGGACAGGCCATGGAGAAATGGGAGCCTTGCTACACTGATGGGCGGGATGTAAATTGCCAACAGCCACTCTGGAGAAGTGTACGGTGGGTCCTGAAACATCTAAAAAACACGGCTTAGGGAGCATAGGGCACTTCTACTCATGGGCGTATAAATTGGGAAAACTAAAAATCAGCAAGACACAGGCACGCCAAAGTTTAGGGCTGCTCTGTTGACAAGAACCTCCACTTCCTTACACCTCAAATATCCCAGGAAAGAGAAAAATGGATGAAGAAGTGGTGGTCCTTATGTACAATGGAATATCACTCAGCCATGAAATCAATGTCATAAGGCTAGTAGCAGCATGATGAGTGGATTTAGGTACGACGATTCTAAGTGAAATAAGTCACACAGAAAAAGACACTTATCATAAGCTATCACTTATAGAGGGAATGTAAAAACCGCTACACTTGAACTGAATTACAAAACAGAACAGAGTCACACGTTTAGAAAACACACTATGGCTGCTTAACGGGAAAGGTGAGGTGGGGTGATGCATAAAACAAGGGTTTCCAATTAGCTCACATACCGTTCCATAAACCCAATATGTAATAGACAAGACCTACTCCTTGCTCAGTGAACTGGACTCTACACCCCCTATTCACCGCACAAGAATATATCTGAGTAGTAAGAATCTTAAAACCTATATATTGATATCTCTCTGGAAGTGAGTCAAGTGGGTGTAAAGCCGCATAAACACAGCCGTGAAAAGCAGCTAAACCCCATTATAAAAATAAATTACTTTTAAAAACCCATGAAACAAAGACAGTGAACGAGAGAGAAATTCTTACACAATTCGTTCAGGGGCTGTGATGCAACCTGGATTGACCATATCTAGACCCACAGCTGGATGAGACATAAGGGTGGACACTCGGGGCTGAGAGGTTTGGTGAGGTTGGGGGAGCAAACGCAGACCCTTTAAAGTAATACTGCGTGGTACCCATCCCATGGGTCCCAAATCTCCAGGTTCAAGGGCATCTTCGTACATCGAAAACATGCATGAGAAACCCAGAAGGTGGTACACCGTGTGATCGGGAAAGGTTTCTAAAACGCACCTCATTTCTCATATCCTTGTGCTCAGGTTCACCATTTAAGATACTTTACTAGCAATCTCCCTACTTGGAGAATCAGCACCTTTAACCTCCTGTTCCGTACAGGTTGCAATTTGTCCTGAGGATGAACGGGAAGAGGGGCAACCAATGAGAGACTGGATCTAGGTGTTGGGACAGGCACAGGTCACCCTATTTTCCCATCAGGAAGAAGAATTAACCACAGGCTCAGCCTGCCGCCCAGAACCAGAATAGGGCCTGAGGCAATCCCGCACTTTTGCGGCCTGCTCCCAAAAAAGCAAGTTGAAAAATGGAGCTCAGGGGCACTGCAATTCACACACCTGCAGAGTTATAAATGATAACTCTCGTCCACAAATATATTGAGGGAAGGCAACGAAGAGGATTTGAAAGCAAGGCGGAATTGCACGAAACAGATTTCAGGAGGTAGATTCGAATCGCCTTAAAAGCACATGAAAAGTGGCAAAATGTCTACAATGATGCCCTTGGCCAAAAAGGGCGTATGCGTTTTTTCCTGAATATATTCAGGAAAAAACGCATACGCCCTTTTTGGCCAACCAAGCAACCTGGAAAGGCAAATCAGCGCTACAAAGAAGTCTCACTAACCATCGGTCAAAAGGGCTACGCTGAAAAAAGTGTCAAAACCAGAAATGCAGGACAGGCCATGGAGAAATGGGAGCCTTGCTACACTGATGGGCGGGATGTAAATTGCCAACAGCCACTCTGGAGAAGTGTACGGTGGGTCCTGAAACATCTAAAAAACACAGCTTAGGGAGCATAGGGCACTTCTACTCATGGGCGTATAAATTGGGAAAACTAAAAATCAGCAAGACACAGGCACGCCAAAGTTTAGGGCTGCTCTGTTGACAAGAACCTCCACTTCCTTACACCTCAAATATCCCAGGAAAGAGAAAAATGGATGAAGAAGTGGTGGTCCTTATGTACAATGGAATATCACTCAGCCATGAAATCAATGTCATAAGGCTAGTAGCAGCATGATGAGTGGATTTAGGTACGACGATTCTAAGTGAAATAAGTCACACAGAAAAAGACACTTATCATAAGCTATCACTTATAGAGGGAATGTAAAAACCGCTACACTTGAACTGAATTACAAAACAGAACAGAGTCACACGTTTAGAAAACACACTATGGCTGCTTAACGGGAAAGGTGAGGTGGGGTGATGCATAAAACAACGGTTTCCAATTAGCTCACATACCGTTCCATAAACCCAATATGTAATAGACAAGACCTACTCCTTGCTCAGTGAACTGGACTCTACACCCCCTATTCACCGCACAAGAATATATCTGAGTAGTAAGAATCTTAAAACCTATATATTGATATCTCTCTGGAAGTGAGTCAAGTGGGTGTAAAGCCGCATAAACACAGCCGTGAAAAGCAGCTAAACCCCATTATAAAAATAAATTACTTTTAAAAACCCATGAAACAAAGACAGTGAACGAGAGAGAAATTCTTACACAATTCGTTCAGGGGCTGTGATGCAACCTGGATTGACCATATCTAGACCCACAGCTGGATGAGACATAAGGGTGGACACTCTCGGGGCTGAGAGGTTTGGTGAGGTTGGGGGAGCAAACGCAGACCCTTTAAAGTAATACTGCGTGGTACCCATCCCATGGGTCCCAAATCTCCAGGTTCAAGGGCATCTTCGTACATCGAAAACATGCATGAGAAACCCAGAAGGTGGTACACCGTGTGACTGCGAAAGGTTTCTAAAACGCACCTCATTTCTCATATCCTTGTGCTCAGGTTCACCATTTAAGATACTTTACTAGCAATCTCCCTACTTGGAGAATCAGCACCTTTAACCTCCTGTTCCGTAGAGGTTGCAATTTGTCCTGAGGATGAACGGGAAGAGGGGCAACCAATGAGAGACTGGATCTAGGTGTTGGGACAGGCACAGGTCACCCTATTTTCCCATCAGGAAGAAGAATTAACCACAGGCTCAGCCTGCCGCCCAGAACCAGAATAGGGCCCGAGGCAATCCCGCACTTTTGCGGCCTGCTCCCAAAAAAGCAAGTTGAAAAATGGAGCTCAGGGGCACTGCAATTCACAAACCTGCAGAGTTATAAATGATAACTCTCGTCCACAAATATATTGAGGGAAGGCAACGAAGAGGATTTGAAAGCAAGGCGGAATTGCACGAAACAGATTTCAGGAGGTAGATTCGAATCGCCTTAAAAGCACATGAAAAGTGGCAAAATGTCTACAATGATGCCCTTGGCCAAAAAGGGCGTATGCGTTTTTTCCTTAATATATTCAGGAAAAAACGCATACGCCCTTTTTGGCCAACCAAGCAACCTGGAAAGGCAAATCAGCGCTACAAAGAAGTCTCACTAACCATCGGTCAAAAGGGCTAGGCTGAAAAAAGTGTCAAAACCAGAAATGCAGGACAGGCCATGGAGAAATGGGAGCCTTGCTACACTGATGGGCGGGATGTAAATTGCCAACAGCCACTCTGGAGAAGTGTACGGTGGGTCCTGAAACATCTAAAAAACACGGCTTAGGGAGCATAGGGCACTTCTACTCATGGGCGTATAAATTGGGAAAACTAAAAATCAGCAAGACACAGGCACGCCAAAGTTTAGGGCTGCTCTGTTGACAAGAACCTCCACTTCCTTACACCTCAAATATCCCAGGAAAGAGAAAAATGGATGAAGAAGTGGTGGTCCTTATGTACAATGGAATATCACTCAGACATTAAATCAATGTCATAAGGCTAGTAGCAGCATGATGAGTGGATTTAGGTACGACGATTCTAAGTGAAATAAGTCACACAGAAAAAGACACTTATCATAAGCTATCACTTATAGAGGGAATGTAAAAACCGCTACACTTGAACTGAATTACAAAACAGAACAGAGTCACACGTTTAGAAAACACACTATGGCTGCTTAACGGGAAAGGTGAGGTGGGGTGATGCATAAAACAAGGGTTTCAAATTAGCTCACATACCGTTCCATAAACCCAATATGTAATAGACAAGACCTACTCCTTGCTCAGTGAACTGGACTCTACACCCCCTATTCACCGCACAAGAATATATCTGAGTAGTAAGAATCTTAAAACCTATATATTGATATCTCTCTGGAAGTGAGTCAAGTGGGTGTAAAGCCGCATAAACACAGCCGTGAAAAGCAGCTAAACCCCATTATAAAAATAAATTACTTTTAAAAACCCATGAAACAAAGACAGTGAACGAGAGAGAAATTCTTACATAATTCGTTCAGGGGCTGTGATGCAACCTGGATTGACCATATCTAGACCCACAGCTGGATGAGACATAAGGGTGGACACTCGGGGCTGAGAGGTTTGGTGAGTTTGGGGGAGCAAACGCAGACCCTTTAAAGTAATACTGCGTGGTACCCATCCCATGGGTCCCAAATCTCCAGGTTCAAGGGCATCTTCGTACATCGAAAACATGCATGAGAAACCCAGAAGGTGGTACACCGTGTGATCGGGAAAGGTTTCTAAAACGCACCTCATTTCTCATATCCTTGTGCTCAGGTTCACCATTTAAGATACTTTACTAGCAATCTCCCTACTTGGAGAATCAGCACCTTTAACCTCCTGTTCCGTACAGGTTGCAATTTGTCCTGAGGATGAACGGGAAGAGGGGCAACCAATGAGAGACTGGATCTAGGTGTTGGGACAGGCACAGGTCACCCTATTTTCCCATCAGGAAGAAGAATTAACCACAGGCTCAGCCTGCCGCCCAGAACCAGAATAGGGCCTGAGGCAATCCCGCACTTTTGCAGCCTGCTCCCAAAAAAGCAAGTTGAAAAATGGAGCTCAGGGGCACTGCAATTCACAGACCTGCAGAGTTATAAATGATAACTCTCGTCCACAAATATATTGAGTGAAGGCAACGAAGAGGATTTGAAAGCAAGGCGGAATTGCACGAAACAGATTTCAGGAGGTAGATTCGAATCGCCTTAAAAGCACATGAAAAGTGGCAAAATGTCTACAATGATGCCCTTGGCCAAAAAGGGCGTATGCGTTTTTTCCTGAATATATTCAGGAAAAAACGCATACGCCCTTTTTGGCCAACCAAGCAACCTGGAAAGGCAAATCAGCGCTACAAAGAAGTCTCACTAACCATCGGTCAAAAGGGCTACGCTGAAAAAAGTGTCAAAACCAGAAATGCAGGACAGGCCATGGAGAAATGGGAGCCTTGCTACACTGATGGGCGGGATGTAAATTGCCAACAGCCACTCTGGAGAAGTGTACGGTGGGTCCTGAAACATCTAAAAAACACGGCTTAGGGAGCATAGGGCACTTCTACTCATGGGCGTATAAATTGGGAAAACTAAAAATCAGCAAGACACAGGCACGCCAAAGTTTAGGGCTGCTCTGTTGACAAGAACCTACACTTCCTTACACCTCAAATATCCCAGGAAAGAGAAAAATGGATGAAGAAGTGGTGGTCCTTATGTACAATGGAATATCACTCAGCCATGAAATCAATGTCATAAGGCTAGTAGCAGCATGATGAGTGGATTTAGGTACGACGATTCTAAGTGAAATAAGTCACACAGAAAAAGACACTTATCATAAGCTATCACTTATAGAGGGAATGTAAAAACCGCTACACTTGAACTGAATTACAAAACAGAACAGAGTCACACGTTTAGAAAACACACTATGGCTGCTTAACGGGAAAGGTGAGGTGGGGTGATGCATAAAACAAGGGTTTCCAATTAGCTCACATACCGTTCCATAAACCCAATATGTAATAGACAAGACCTACTCCTTGCTCAGTGAACTGGACTCTACACCCCCTATTCACCGCACAAGAATATATCTGAGTAGTAAGAATCTTAAAACCTATATATTGATATCTCTCTGGAAGTGAGTCAAGTGGGTGTAAAGCCGCATAAACACAGCCGTGAAAAGCAGCTAAACCCCATTATAAAAATAAATTACTTTTAAAAACCCATGAAACAAAGACAGTGAACGAGAGAGAAATTCTTACACAATTCGTTCAGGGGCTGTGATGCAACCTGGATTGACCATATCTAGACCCACAGCTGGATGAGACATAAGGGTGGACACTCTCGGGGCTGAGAGGTTTGGTGAGGTTGGGGGAGCAAACGCAGACCCTTTAAAGTAATACTGCGTGGTACCCATCCCATGGGTCCCAAATCTCCAGGTTCAAGGGCATCTTCGTACATCGAAAACATGCATGAGAAACCCAGAAGGTGGTACACCGTGTGACTGCGAAAGGTTTCTAAAACGCACCTCATTTCTCATATCCTTGTGCTCAGGTTCACCATTTAAGATACTTTACTAGCAATCTCCCTACTTGGAGAATCAGCACCTTTAACCTCCTGTTCCGTAGAGGTTGCAATTTGTCCTGAGGATGAACGGGAAGAGGGGCAACCAATGAGAGACTGGATCTAGGTGTTGGGACAGGCACAGGTCACCCTATTTTCCCATCAGGAAGAAGAATTAACCACAGGCTCAGCCTGCCGCCCAGAACCAGAATAGGGCCTGAGGCAATCCCGCACTTTTGCGGCCTGCTCCCAAAAAAGCAAGTTGAAAAATGGAGCTCAGGGGCACTGCAATTCACAAACCTGCAGAGTTATAAATGATAACTCTCGTCCACAAATATATTGAGGGAAGGCAACGAAGAGGATTTGAAAGCAAGGCGCAATTGCACGAAACAGATTTCAGGAGGTAGATTCGAATCGCCTTAAAAGCACATGAAAAGTGGCAAAATGTCTACAATGATGCCCTTGGCCAAAAAGGGCGTATGCGTTTTTTCCTGAATATATTCAGGAAAAAACGCATACGCCCTTTTTGGCCAACCAAGCAACCTGGAAAGGCAAATCAGCGCTACAAAGAAGTCTCACTAACCATCGGTCAAAAGGGCTACGCTGAAAAAAGTGTCAAAACCAGAAATGCAGGACAGGCCATGGAGAAATGGGAGCCTTGCTACACTGATGGGCGGGATGTAAATTGCCAACAGCCACTCTGGAGAAGTGTACGGTGGGTCCTGAAACATCTAAAAAACACGGCTTAGGGAGCATAGGGCACTTCTACTCATGGGCGTATAAATTGGGAAAACTAAAAATCAGCAAGACACAGGCACGCCAAAGTTTAGGGCTGCTCTGTTGACAAGAACCTCCACTTCCTTACACCTCAAATATCCCAGGAAAGAGAAAAATGGATGAAGAAGTGGTGGTCCTTATGTACAATGGAATATCACTCAGACATGAAATCAATGTCATAAGGCTAGTAGCAGCATGATGAGTGGATTTAGGTACGACGATTCTAAGTGAAATAAGTCACACAGAAAAAGACACTTATCATAAGCTATCACTTATAGAGGGAATGTAAAAACCGCTACACTTGAACTGAATTACAAAACAGAACAGAGTCACACTTTTAGAAAACACACTATGGCTGCTTAACGGGAAAGGTGAGGTGGGGTGATGCATAAAACAACGGTTTCAAATTAGCTCACATACCGTTCCATAAACCCAATATGTAATAGACAAGACCTACTCCTTGCTCAGTGAACTGGACTCTAGACCCCCTATTCACCGCACAA
Organism: Balaenoptera physalus; assembly: GCF_965194825.1. Lineage (NCBI taxonomy): Eukaryota > Metazoa > Chordata > Mammalia > Artiodactyla > Balaenopteridae > Balaenoptera > Balaenoptera physalus. Next base: position 197,807 of record NW_028126012.1, read on the forward strand.
GAATATATCTGAGTAGTAAGAATCTTAAAACCTATATATTGATATCTCTCTGGAAGTGAGTCAAGTGGGTGTAAAGCCGCATAAACACAGCCGTGAAAAGCAGCTAAACCCCATTATAAAAATAAATTACTTTTAAAAACCCATGAAACAAAGACAGTGAACGAGAGAGAAATTCTTACACAATTCGTTCAGGGGCTGTGATGCAACCTGGATTGACCATATCTAGACCCACAGCTGGATGAGACATAAGGGTGGACACTCTCGGGGCTGAGAGGTTTGGTGAGGTTGGGGGAGCAAACGCAGACCCTTTAAAGTAATACTGCGTGGTACCCATCCCATGGGTCCCAAATCTCCAGGTTCAAGGGCATCTTCGTACATCGAAAACATGCATGAGAAACCCAGAAGGTGGTACACCGTGTGATCGGGAAAGGTTTCTAAAACGCACCTCATTTCTCATATCCTTGTGCTCAGGTTCACCATTTAAGACACTTTACTAGCAATCTCCCTACTTGGAGAATCAGCACCTTTAACCTCCTGTTCCGTAGAGGTTGCAATTTGTCCTGAGGATGAACGGGAAGAGGGGCAACCAATGAGAGACTGGATCTAGGTGTTGGGACAGGCACAGGTCACCCTATTTTCCCATCAGGAAGAAGAATTAACCACAGACTCAGCCTGCCGCCCAGAACCAGAATAGGGCCTGAGGCAATCCCGCACTTTTGCGGCCTGCTCCCAAAAAAGCAAGTTGAAAAATGGAGCTCAGGGGCACTGCAATTCACAGACCTGCAGAGTTATAAATGATAACTCTCGTCCACAAATATATTGAGGGAAGGCAACGAAGAGGATTTGAAAGCAAGGCGGAATTGCACGAAACAGATTTCAGGAGGTAGATTCGAATCGCCTTAAAAGCACATGAAAAGTGGCAAAATGTCTACAATGATGCCCTTGGCCAAAAAGGGCGTATGCCTTTTTTCCTGAATATATTCAGGAAAAAACGCATACGCCCTTTTTGGCCAACCAAGCAACCTGGAAAGGCAAATCAGTGCTACAAAGAAGTCTCACTAACCATCGGTCAAAAGGGCTACGCTGAAAAAAGTGTCAAAACCAGAAATGCAGGACAGGCCATGGAGAAATGGGAGCCTTGCTACACTGATGGGCGGGATGTAAATTGCCAACAGCCACTCTGGAGAAGTGTACAGTGGGTCCTGAAACATCTAAAAAACACGGCTTAGGGAGCATAGGACACTTCTACTCATGGGCGTATAAATTGGGAAAACTAAAAATCAGCAAGACACAGGCACGCCAAAGTTTAGGGCTGCTCTGTTGACAAGAACCTCCACTTCCTTACACCTCAAATATCCCAGGAAAGAGAAAAATGGATGAAGAAGTGGTGGTCCTTATGTACAATGGAATATCACTCAGCCATGAAATCAATGTCATAAGGCTAGTAGCAGCATGATGAGTGGATTTAGGTACGACGATTCTAAGTGAAATAAGTCACACAGAAAAAGACACTTATCATAAGCTATCACTTATAGAGGGAATGTAAAAACCGCTACACTTGAACTGAATTACAAAACCGAACAGAGTCACACGTTTAGAAAACACACTATGGCTGCTTAACGGGAAAGGTGAGGTGGGGTGATGCATAAAACAAGGGTTTCCAATTAGCTCACATACCGTTCCATAAACCCAATATGTAATAGACAAGACCTACTCCTTGCTCAGTGAACTGGACTCTACACCCCCTATTCACCACACAAGAATATATCTGAGTAGTAAGAATCTTAAAACCTATATATTGATATCTCTCTGGAAGTGAGTCAAGTGGGTGTAAAGCCGCATAAACACAGCCGTGAAAAGCAGCTAAACCCCATTATAAAAATAAATTACTTTTAAAAACCCATGAAACAAAGACAGTGAACGAGAGAGAAATTCTTACACAATTCGTTCAGGGGCTGTGATGCAACCTGGATTGACCATATCTAGACCCACAGCTGGATGAGACATAAGGGTGGACACTCTCGGGGCTGAGAGGTTTGGTGAGGTTGGGGGAGCAAACGCAGACCCTTTAAAGTAATACTGCGTGGTACCCATCCCATGGGTCCCAAATCTCCAGGTTCAAGGGCATCTTCGTACATCGAAAACATGCATGAGAAACCCAGAAGGTAGTACACCGTGTGATCGGGAAAGGTTTCTAAAACGCACCTCATTTCTCATATCCTTGTGCTCAGGTTCACCATTTAAGACACTTTACTAGCAATCTCCCTACTTGGAGAATCAGCACCTTTAACCTCCTGTTCCGTAGAGGTTGCAATTTGTCCTGAGGATGAACGGGAAGAGGGGCAACCAATGAGAGACTGGATCTAGGTGTTGGGACAGGCACAGGTCACCCTATTTTCCCATCAGGAAGAAGAATTAACCACAGGCTCAGCCTGCCGCCCAGAACCAGAATAGGGCCTAAGGCAATCACGCACTTTTGCGGCCTGCTCCCAAAAAAGCAAGTTGAAAAATGGAGCTCAGGGGCACAGCAATTCACAAACCTGCAGAGTTATAAATGATAACTCTCGTCCACAAATATATTGAGGGAAGGCAAGGAAGAGGATTTGAAAGCAAGGCGGAATTGCACGAAACAGATTTCAGGAGGTAGATTCGAATCGCCTTAAAAGCACATGAAAAGTGGCAAAATGTCTACAATGATGCCCTTGGCCAAAAAGGGCGTAGGCCTTTTTTCCTGAATATATTCAGGAAAAAACGCCTACGCCCTTTTTGGCCAACCAAGCAACCTGGAAAGGCAAATCAGCGCTACAAAGAAGTCTCACTAACCATCGGTCAAAAGGGCTACGCTGAAAAAAGTGTCAAAACCAGAAATGCAGGACAGGCCATGGAGAAATGGGAGCCTTGCTACACTGATGGGCGGGATGTAAATTGCCAACAGCCACTCTGGAGAAGTGTACGGTGGGTCCTGAAACATCTAAAAAACACGGCTTAGGGAGCATAGGGCACTTCTACTCATGGGCGTATAAATTGGGAAAACTAAAAATCAGCAAGACACAGGCACGCCAAAGTTTAGGGCTGCTCTGTTGACAAGAACCTACACTTCCTTACACCTCAAATATCCCAGGAAAGAGAAAAATGGATGAAGAAGTGGTGGTCCTTATGTACAATGGAATATCACTCAGCCATGAAATCAATGTCATAAGGCTAGTAGCAGCATGATGAGTGGATTTAGGTACGACGATTCTAAGTGAAATAAGTCACACAGAAAAAGACACTTATCATAAGCTATCACTTATAGAGGGAATGTAAAAACCGCTACACTTGAACTGAATTACAAAACAGAACAGAGTCACACGTTTAGAAAACACACTATGGCTGCTTAACGGGAAAGGTGAGGTGGGGTGATGCATAAAACAAGGGTTTCCAATTAGCTCACATACCGTTCCATAAACCCAATATGTAATAGACAAGACCTACTCCTTGCTCAGTGAACTGGACTCTACACCCCCTATTCACCGCACAAGAATATATCTGAGTAGTAAGAATCTTAAAACCTATATATTGATATCTCTCTGGAAGTGAGTCAAGTGGGTGTAAAGCCGCATAAACACAGCCGTGAAAAGCAGCTAAACCCCATTATAAAAATAAATTACTTTTAAAAACCCATGAAACAAAGACAGTGAACGAGAGAGAAATTCTTACACAATTCGTTCAGGGGCTGTGATGCAACCTGGATTGACCATATCTAGACCCACAGCTGGATGAGACATAAGGGTGGACACTCTCGGGGCTGAGAGGTTTGGTGAGGTTGGGGGAGCAAACGCAGACCCTTTAAAGTAATACTGCGTGGTACCCTTCCCATGGGTCCCAAATCTCCAGGTTCAAGGGCATCTTCGTACATCGAAAACATGCATGAGAAACCCAGAAGGTGGTACACCGTGTGATCGGGAAAGGTTTCTAAAACGCACCTCATTTCTCATATCCTTGTGCTCAGGTTCACCATTTAAGATACTTTACTAGCAATCTCCCTACTTGGAGAATCAGCACCTTTAACCTCCTGTTCCGTAGAGGTTGCAATTTGTCCTGAGGATGAACGGGAAGAGGGGCAACCAATGAGAGACTGGATCTAGGTGTTGGGACAGGCACAGGTCACCCTATTTTCCCATCAGGAAGAAGAATTAACCACAGGCTCAGCCTGCCGCCCAGAACCAGAATAGGGCCTGAGGCAATCCCGCACTTTTGCGGCCTGCTCCCAAAAAAGCAAGTTGAAAAATGGAGCTCAGGGGCACTGCAATTCACAGACCTGCAGAGTTATAAATGATAACTCTCGTCCACAAATATATTGAGGGAAGGCAACGAAGAGGATCTGAAAGCAAGGCGGAATTGCACGAAACAGATTTCAGGAGGTAGATTCGAATCGCCTTAAAAGCACATGAAAAGTGGCAAAATGTCTACAATGATGCCCTTGGCCAAAAAGGGCGTATGCGTTTTTTCCTGAATATATTCAGGAAAAAACGCATACGCCCTTTTTGGCCAACCAAGCAACCTGGAAAGGCAAATCAGCGCTACAAAGAAGTCTCACTAACCATCGGTCAAAAGGGCTACGCTGAAAAAAGTGTCAAAACCAGAAATGCAGGACAGGCCATGGAGAAATGGGAGCCTTGCTACACTGATGGGCGGGATGTAAATTGCCAACAGCCACTCTGGAGAAGTGTACGGTGGGTCCTGAAACATCTAAAAAACACGGCTTAGGGAGCATAGGGCACTTCTACTCATGGGCGTATAAATTGGGAAAACTAAAAATCAGCAAGACACAGGCACGCCAAAGTTTAGGGCTGCTCTGTTGACAAGAACCTCCACTTCCTTACACCTCAAATATCCCAGGAAAGAGAAAAATGGATGAAGAAGTGGTGGTCCTTATGTACAATGGAATATCACTCAGCCATGAAATCAATGTCATAAGGCTAGTAGCAGCATGATGAGTGGATTTAGGTACGACGATTCTAAGTGAAATAAGTCACACAGAAAAAGACACTTATCATAAGCTATCACTTATAGAGGGAATGTAAAAACCGCTACACTTGAACTGAATTACTAAACCGAACAGAGTCACACGTTTAGAAAACACACTATGGCTGCTTAACGGGAAAGGTGAGGTGGGGTGATGCATAAAACAAGGGTTTCCAATTAGCTCACATACCGTTCCATAAACCCAATATGTAATAGACAAGACCTACTCCTTGCTCAGTGAACTGGACTCTACACCCCCTATTCACCGCACAAGAATATATCTGAGTAGTAAGAATCTTAAAACCTATATATTGATATCTCTCTGGAAGTGAGTCAAGTGGGTGTAAAGCCGCATAAACACAGCCGTGAAAAGCAGCTAAACCCCATTATAAAAATAAATTACTTTTAAAAACCCATGAAACAAAGACAGTGAACGAGAGAGAAATTCTTACACAATTCGTTCAGGGGCTGTGATGCAACCTGGATTGACCATATCTAGACCCACAGCTGGATGAGACATAAGGGTGGACACTCTCGGGGCTGAGAGGTTTGGTGAGGTTGGGGGAGCAAACGCAGACCCTTTAAAGTAATACTGCGTGGTACCCATCCCATGGGTCCCAAATCTCCAGGTTCAAGGGCATCTTCGTACATCGAAAACATGCATGAGAAACCCAGAAGGTAGTACACCGTGTGATCGGGAAAGGTTTCTAAAACGCACCTCATTTCTCATATCCTTGTGCTCAGGTTCACCATTTAAGACACTTTACTAGCAATCTCCCTACTTGGAGAATCAGCACCTTTAACCTCCTGTTCCGTAGAGGTTGCAATTTGTCCTGAGGATGAACGGGAAGAGGGGCAACCAATGAGAGACTGGATCTAGGTGTTGGGACAGGCACAGGTCACCCTATTTTCCCATCAGGAAGAAGAATTAACCACAGGCTCAGCCTGCCGCCCAGAACCAGAATAGGGCCTAAGGCAATCACGCACTTTTGCGGCCTGCTCCCAAAAAAGCAAGTTGAAAAATGGAGCTCAGGGGCACAGCAATTCACAAACCTGCAGAGTTATAAATGATAACTCTCGTCCACAAATATATTGAGGGAAGGCAAGGAAGAGGATTTGAAAGCAAGGCGGAATTGCACGAAACAGATTTCAGGAGGTAGATTCGAATCGCCTTAAAAGCACATGAAAAGTGGCAAAATGTCTACAATGATGCCCTTGGCCAAAAAGGGCGTATGCCTTTTTTCCTGAATATATTCAGGAAAAAACGCCTACGCCCTTTTTGGCCAACCAAGCAACCTGGAAAGGCAAATCAGCGCTACAAAGAAGTCTCACTAACCATCGGTCAAAAGGGCTACGCTGAAAAAAGTGTCAAAACCAGAAATGCAGGACAGGCCATGGAGAAATGGGAGCCTTGCTACACTGAAGGGCGGGATGTAAATTGCCAACAGCCACTCTGGAGAAGTGTACGGTGGGTCCTGAAACATCTAAAAAACACGGCTTAGGGAGCATAGGGCACTTCTACTCATGGGCGTATAAATTGGGAAAACTAAAAATCAGCAAGACACAGGCACGCCAAAGTTTAGGGCTGCTCTGTTGACAAGAACCTCCACTTCCTTACACCTCAAATATCCCAGGAAAGAGAAAAATGGATGAAGAAGTGGTGGTCCTTATGTACAATGGAATATCACTCAGCCATGAAATCAATGTCATAAGGCTAGTAGCAGCATGATGAGTGGATTTAGGTACGACGATTCTAAGTGAAATAAGTCACACAGAAAAAGACACTTATCATAAGCTATCACTTATAGAGGGAATGTAAAAACCGCTACACTTGAACTGAATTACAAAACAGAACAGAGTCACACGTTTAGAAAACACACTATGGCTGCTTAACGGGAAAGGTGAGGTGGGGTGATGCATAAAACAAGGGTTTCAAATTAGCTCACATACCGTTCCATAAACCCAATATGTAATAGACAAGACCTACTCCTTGCTCAGTGAACTGGACTCTACACCCCCTATTCACCGCACAAGAATATATCTGAGTAGTAAGAATCTTAAAACCTATATATTGATATCTCTCTGGAAGTGAGTCAAGTGGGTGTAAAGCCGCATAAACACAGCCGTGAAAAGCAGCTAAACCCCATTATAAAAATAAATTACTTTTAAAAACCCATGAAACAAAGACAGTGAACGAGAGAGAAATTCTTACACAATTCGTTCAGGGGCTGTGATGCAACCTGGATTGACCATATCTAGACCCACAGCTGGATGAGACATAAGGGTGGACACTCTCGGGGCTGAGAGGTTTGGTGAGGTTGGGGGAGCAAACGCAGACCCTTTAAAGTAATACTGCGTGGTACCCTTCCCATGGGTCCCAAATCTCCAGGTTCAAGGGCATCTTCGTACATCGAAAACATGCATGAGAAACCCAGAAGGTGGTACACCGTGTGATCGGGAAAGGTTTCTAAAACGCACCTCATTTCTCATATCCTTGTGCTCAGGTTCACCATTTAAGATACTTTACTAGCAATCTCCCTACTTGGAGAATCAGCACCTTTAACCTCCTGTTCCGTAGAGGTTGCAATTTGTCCTGAGGATGAACGGGAAGAGGGGCAACCAATGAGAGACTGGATCTAGGTGTTGGGACAGGCACAGGTCACCCTATTTTCCCATCAGGAAGAAGAATTAACCACAGGCTCAGCCTGCCGCCCAGAACCAGAATAGGGCCTGAGGCAATCCCGCACTTTTGCGGCCTGCTCCCAAAAAAGCAAGTTGAAAAATGGAGCTCAGGGGCACTGCAATTCACAGACCTGCAGAGTTATAAATGATAACTCTCGTCCACAAATATATTGAGGGAAGGCAACGAAGAGGATTTGAAAGCAAGGCGGAATTGCACGAAACAGATTTCAGGAGGTAGATTCGAATCGCCTTAAAAGCACATGAAAAGTGGCAAAATGTCTACAATGATGCCCTTGGCCAAAAAGGGCGTATGCGTTTTTTCCTGAATATATTCAGGAAAAAACGCATACGCCCTTTTTGGCCAACCAAGCAACCTGGAAAGGCAAATCAGCGCTACAAAGAAGTCTCACTAACCATCGGTCAAAAGGGCTACGCTGAAAAAAGTGTCAAAACCAGAAATGCAGGACAGGCCATGGAGAAATGGGAGCCTTGCTACACTGATGGGCGGGATGTAAATTGCCAACAGCCACTCTGGAGAAGTGTACGGTGGGTCCTGAAACATCTAAAAAACACGGCTTAGGGAGCATAGGGCACTTCTACTCATGGGCGTATAAATTGGGAAAACTAAAAATCAGCAAGACACAGGCACGCCAAAGTTTAGGGCTGCTCTGTTGACAAGAACCTCCACTTCCTTACACCTCAAATATCCCAGGAAAGAGAAAAATGGATGAAGAAGTGGTGGTCCTTATGTACAATGGAATATCACTCAGCCATGAAATCAATGTCATAAGGCTAGTAGCAGCATGATGAGTGGATTTAGGTACGACGATTCTAAGTGAAATAAGTCACACAGAAAAAGACACTTATCATAAGCTATCACTTATAGAGGGAATGTAAAAACCGCTACACTTGAACTGAATTACTAAACCGAACAGAGTCACACGTTTAGGAAACACACTATGGCTGCTTAACGGGAAAGGTGAGGTGGGGTGATGCATAAAACAAGGGTTTCCAATTAGCTCACATACCGTTCCATAAACCCAATATGTAATAGACAAGACCTACTCCTTGCTCAGTGAACTGGACTCTACACCCCCTATTCACCGCACAAGAATATATCTGAGTAGTAAGAATCTTAAAACCTATATATTGATATCTCTCTGGAAGTGAGTCAAGTGGGTGTAAAGCCGCATAAACACAGCCGTGAAAAGCAGCTAAACCCCATTATAAAAATAAATTACTTTTAAAAACCCATGAAACAAAGACAGTGAACGAGAGAGAAATTCTTACACAATTCGTTCAGGGGCTGTGATGCAACCTGGATTGACCATATCTAGACCCACAGCTGGATGAGACATAAGGGTGGACACTCTCGGGGCTGAGAGGTTTGGTGAGGTTGGGGGAGCAAACGCAGACCCTTTAAAGTAATACTGCGTGGTACCCATCCCATGGGTCCCAAATCTCCAGGTTCAAGGGCATCTTCGTACATCGAAAACATGCATGAGAAACCCAGAAGGTAGTACACCGTGTGATCGGGAAAGGTTTCTAAAACGCACCTCATTTCTCATATCCTTGTGCTCAGGTTCACCATTTAAGACACTTTACTAGCAATCTCCCTACTTGGAGAATCAGCACCTTTAACCTCCTGTTCCGTAGAGGTTGCAATTTGTCCTGAGGATGAACGGGAAGAGGGGCAACCAATGAGAGACTGGATCTAGGTGTTGGGACAGGCACAGGTCACCCTATTTTCCCATCAGGAAGAAGAATTAACCACAGGCTCAGCCTGCCGCCCAGAACCAGAATAGGGCCTAAGGCAATCACGCACTTTTGCGGCCTGCTCCCAAAAAAGCAAGTTGAAAAATGGAGCTCAGGGGCACAGCAATTCACAAACCTGCAGAGTTATAAATGATAACTCTCGTCCACAAATATATTGAGGGAAGGCAAGGAAGAGGATTTGAAAGCAAGGCGGAATTGCACGAAACAGATTTCAGGAGGTAGATTCGAATCGCCTTAAAAGCACATGAAAAGTGGCAAAATGTCTACAATGATGCCCTTGGCCAAAAAGGGCGTATGCCTTTTTTCCTGAATATATTCAGGAAAAAACGCCTACGCCCTTTTTGGCCAACCAAGCAACCTGGAAAGGCAAATCAGCGCTACAAAGAAGTCTCACTAACCATCGGTCAAAAGGGCTACGCTGAAAAAAGTGTCAAAACCAGAAATGCAGGACAGGCCATGGAGAAATGGGAGCCTTGCTACACTGAAGGGCGGGATGTAAATTGCCAACAGCCACTCTGGAGAAGTGTACGGTGGGTCCTGAAACATCTAAAAAACACGGCTTAGGGAGCATAGGGCACTTCTACTCATGGGCGTATAAATTGGGAAAACTAAAAATCAGCAAGACACAGGCACGCCAAAGTTTAGGGCTGCTCTGTTGACAAGAACCTCCACTTCCTTACACCTCAAATATCCCAGGAAAGAGAAAAATGGATGAAGAAGTGGTGGTCCTTATGTACAATGGAATATCACTCAGCCATGAAATCAATGTCATAAGGCTAGTAGCAGCATGATGAGTGGATTTAGGTACGACGATTCTAAGTGAAATAAGTCACACAGAAAAAGACACTTATCATAAGCTATCACTTATAGAGGGAATGTAAAAACCGCTACACTTGAACTGAATTACAAAACAGAACAGAGTCACACGTTTAGAAAACACACTATGGCTGCTTAACGGGAAAGGTGAGGTGGGGTGATGCATAAAACAAGGGTTTCAAATTAGCTCACATACCGTTCCATAAACCCAATATGTAATAGACAAGACCTACTCCTTGCTCAGTGAACTGGACTCTACACCCCCTATTCACCGCACAAGAATATATCTGAGTAGTAAGAATCTTAAAACCTATATATTGATATCTCTCTGGAAGTGAGTCAAGTGGGTGTAAAGCCGCATAAACACAGCCGTGAAAAGCAGCTAAACCCCATTATAAAAATAAATTACTTTTAAAAACCCATGAAACAAAGACAGTGAACGAGAGAGAAATTCTTACACAATTCGTTCAGGGGCTGTGATGCAACCTGGATTGACCATATCTAGACCCACAGCTGGATGAGACATAAGGGTGGACACTCTCGGGGCTGAGAGGTTTGGTGAGGTTGGGGGAGCAAACGCAGACCCTTTAAAGTAATACTGCGTGGTACCCTTCCCATGGGTCCCAAATCTCCAGGTTCAAGGGCATCTTCGTACATCGAAAACATGCATGAGAAACCCAGAAGGTGGTACACCGTGTGATCGGGAAAGGTTTCTAAAACGCACCTCATTTCTCATATCCTTGTGCTCAGGTTCACCATTTAAGATACTTTACTAGCAATCTCCCTACTTGGAGAATCAGCACCTTTAACCTCCTGTTCCGTAGAGGTTGCAATTTGTCCTGAGGATGAACGGGAAGAGGGGCAACCAATGAGAGACTGGATCTAGGTGTTGGGACAGGCACAGGTCACCCTATTTTCCCATCAGGAAGAAGAATTAACCACAGGCTCAGCCTGCCGCCCAGAACCAGAATAGGGCCTGAGGCAATCCCGCACTTTTGCGGCCTGCTCCCAAAAAAGCAAGTTGAAAAATGGAGCTCAGGGGCACTGCAATTCACAGACCTGCAGAGTTATAAATGATAACTCTCGTCCACAAATATATTGAGGGAAGGCAACGAAGAGGATTTGAAAGCAAGGCGGAATTGCACGAAACAGATTTCAGGAGGTAGATTCGAATCGCCTTAAAAGCACATGAAAAGTGGCAAAATGTCTACAATGATGCCCTTGGCCAAAAAGGGCGTATGCGTTTTTTCCTGAATATATTCAGGGAAAAACGCATACGCCCTTTTTGGCCAACCAAGCAACCTGGAAAGGCAAATCAGCGCTACAAAGAAGTCTCACTAACCATCGGTCAAAAGGGCTACGCTGAAAAAAGTGTCAAAACCAGAAATGCAGGATAGGCCATGGAGAAATGGGAGCCTTGCTACACTGATGGGCGGGATGTAAATTGCCAACAGCCACTCTGGAGAAGTATACGGTGGGTCCTGAAACATCTAAAAAACACGGCTTAGGGAGCATAGGGCACTTCTACTCATGGGCGTATAAATTGGGAAAACTAAAAATCAGCAAGACACAGGCACACCAAAATTTAGGGCTGCTCTGTTGACAAGAACCTCCACTTCCTTACACCTCAAATATCCCAGGAAAGAGAAAAATGGATGAAGAAGTGGTGGTCCTTATGTACAATGGAATATCACTCAGCCATGAAATCAATGTCATAAGGCTAGTAGCAGCATGATGAGTGGATTTAGGTACGACGATTCTAAGTGAAATAAGTCACACAGAAAAAGACACTTATCATAAGCTATCACTTATAGAGGGAATGTAAAAACCGCTACACTTGAACTGAATTACAAAACAGAACAGAGTCACACGTTTAGAAAACACACTATGGCTGCTTAACGGGAAAGGTGAGGTGGGGTGATGCATAAAACAAGGGTTTCAAATTAGCTCACATACCGTTCGATAAACCCAATATGTAATAGAAAAGACCTACTCCTTGCTCAGTGAACTGGACTCTACACCCCCTATTCACCGCACAAGAATATATCTGAGTAGTAAGAATCTTAAAACCTATATATTGATATCTCTCTGGAAGTGAGTCAAGTGGGTGTAACGCCGCATAAACACAGCCGTGAAAAGCAGCTAAACCCCATTATAAAAATAAATTACTTTTAAAAACCCATGAAACAAAGACAGTGAACGAGAGAGAAATTCTTACAAAATTCGTTCAGGGGCTGTGATGCAACCTGGATTGACCATATCTAGACCCACAGCTGGATGAGACATAAGGGTGGACACTCTCAGGGCTGAGAGGTTTGGTGAGGTTGGGGGAGCAAACGCAGACCCTTTAAAGTAATACTGCGTGGTACCCATCCCATGGGTCCCAAATCTCCAGGTTCAAGGGCATCTTCGTACATCGAAAACATGCATGAGAAACCCAGAAGGTGGTACACCGTGTGATCGGGAAAGGTTTCTAAAACGCACCTCATTTCTCATATCCTTGTGCTCAGGTTCACCATTTAAGACACTTTACTAGCAATCTCCCTACTTGGAGAATCAGCACCTTTAACCTCCTGTTCCGTAGAGGTTGCAATTTGTCCTGAGGATGAACGGGAAGAGGGGCAACCAATGAGAGACTGGATCTAGGTGTTGGGACAGGCACAGGTCACCCTATTTTCCCATCAGGAAGAAGAATTAACCACAGGCTCAGCCTGCCGCCCAGAATCAGAATAGGGCCTGAGGCAATCACGCACTTTTGCGGCCTGCTCCCAAAAAAGCAAGTTGAAAAATGGAGCTCAGGGGCACTGCAATTCACAGACCTGCAGAGTTATAAATGATAACTCTCGTCCACAAATATATTGAGGGAAGGCAACGAAGAGGATTTGAAAGCAAGGCGCAATTGCACGAAACAGATTTCAGGAGGTAGATTCGAATCGCCTTAAAAGCACATGAAAAGTGGCAAAATGTCTACAATGATGCCCTTGGCCAAAAAGGGCGTATGCGTTTTTTCCTGAATATATTCAGGAAAAAACGCCTACGCCCTTTTTGGCCAACCAAGCAACCTGGAAAGGCAAATCAGCGCTACAAAGAAGTCTCACTAACCATCGGTCAAAAGGGCTACGCTGAAAAAAGTGTCAAAACCAGAAATGCAGGACAGGCCATGGAGAAATGGGAGCCTTGCTACACTGATGGGCGGGATGTAAATTGCCAACAGCCACTCTGGAGAAGTGTACGGTGGGTCCTGAAACATCTAAAAAACACGGCTTAGGGAGCATAGGGCACTTCTACTCATGGGCGTATAAATTGGGAAAACTAAAAATCAGCAAGACACAGGCACGCCAAAGTTTAGGGCTGCTCTGTTGACAAGAACCTCCACTTCCTTACACCTCAAATATCCCAGGAAAGAGAAAAATGGATGAAGAAGTGGTGGTCCTTATGTACAATGGAATATCACTCAGCCATGAAATCAATGTCATAAGGCTAGTAGCAGCATGATGAGTGGATTTAGGTACGACGATTCTAAGTGAAATAAGTCACACAGAAAAAGACACTTATCATAAGCTATCACTTATAGAGGGAATGTAAAAACCGCTACACTTGAACTGAATTACAAAACAGAACAGAGTCACACGTTTAGAAAACACACTATGGCTGCTTAACGGGAAAGGTGAGGTGGGGTGATGCATAAAACAAGGGTTTCCAATTAGCTCACATACCGTTCCATAAACCCAATATGTAATAGAAAAGACCTACTCCTTGCTCAGTGAACTGGACTCTACACCCCCTATTCACCGCACAAGAATATATCTGAGTAGTAAGAATCTTAAAACCTATATATTGATATCTCTCTGGAAGTGAGTCAAGTGGGTGTAACGCCGCATAAACACAGCTGTGAAAAGCAGCTAAACCCCATTATAAAAATAAATTACTTTTAAAAACCCATGAAACAAAGACAGTGAACGAGAGAGAAATTCTTACAAAATTCGTTCAGGGGCTGTGATGCAACCTGGATTGACCATATCTAGACCCACAGCTGGATGAGACATAAGGGTGGACACTCTCAGGGCTGAGAGGTTTGGTGAGGTTGGGGGAGCAAACGCAGACCCTTTAAAGTAATACTGCGTGGTACCCATCCCATGGGTCCCAAATCTCCAGGTTCAAGGGCATCTTCGTACATCGAAAACATGCATGAGAAACCCAGAAGGTGGTACACCGTGTGATCGGGAAAGGTTTCTAAAACGCACCTCATTTCTCATATCCTTGTGCTCAGGTTCACCATTTAAGACACTTTACTAGCAATCTCCCTACTTGGAGAATCAGCACCTTTAACCTCCTGTTCCGTAGAGGTTGCAATTTGTCCTGAGGATGAACGGGAAGAGGGGCAACCAATGAGAGACTGGATCTAGGTGTTGGGACAGGCACAGGTCACCCTATTTTCCCATCAGGAAGAAGAATTAACCACAGGCTCAGCCTGCCGCCCAGAATCAGAATAGGGCCTGAGGCAATCACGCACTTTTGCGGCCTGCTCCCAAAAAAGCAAGTTGAAAAATGGAGCTCAGGGGCACTGCAATTCACAGACCTGCAGAGTTATAAATGATAACTCTCGTCCACAAATATATTGAGGGAAGGCAACGAAGAGGATTTGAAAGCAAGGCGGAATTGCACGAAACAGATTTCAGGAGGTAGATTCGAATCGCCTTAAAAGCACATGAAAAGTGGCAAAATGTCTACAATGATGCCCTTGGCCAAAAAGGGCGTATGCGTTTTTTCCTGAATATATTCAGGAAAAAACGCCTACGCCCTTTTTGGCCAACCAAGCAACCTGGAAAGGCAAATCAGCGCTACAAAGAAGTCTCACTAACCATCGGTCAAAAGGGCTACGCTGAAAAAAGTGTCAAAACCAGAAATGCAGGACAGGCCATGGAGAAATGGGAGCCTTGCTACACTGATGGGCGGGATGTAAATTGCCAACAGCCACTCTGGAGAAGTGTACGGTGGGTCCTGAAACATCTAAAAAACACGGCTTAGGGAGCATAGGGCACTTCTACTCATGGGCGTATAAATTGGGAAAACTAAAAATCAGCAAGACACAGGCACGCCAAAGTTTAGGGCTGCTCTGTTGACAAGAACCTCCACTTCCTTACACCTCAAATATCCCAGGAAAGAGAAAAATGGATGAAGAAGTGGTGGTCCTTATGTACAATGGAATATCACTCAGCCATGAAATCAATGTCATAAGGCTAGTAGCAGCATGATGAGTGGATTTAGGTACGACGATTCTAAGTGAAATAAGTCACACAGAAAAAGACACTTATCATAAGCTATCACTTATAGAGGGAATGTAAAAACCGCTACACTTGAACTGAATTACAAAACAGAACAGAGTCACACGTTTAGAAAACACACTATGGCTGCTTAACGGGAAAGGTGAGGTGGGGTGATGCATAAAACAAGGGTTTCCAATTAGCTCACATACCGTTCCATAAACCCAATATGTAATAGACAAGACCTACTCCTTGCTCAGTGAACTGGACTCTACACCCCCTATTCACCGCACAAGAATATATCTGAGTAGTAAGAATCTTAAAACCTATATATTGATATCTCTCTGGAAGTGAGTCAAGTGGGTGTAAAGCCGCATAAACACAGCCGTGAAAAGCAGCTAAACCCCATTATAAAAATAAATTACTTTTAAAAACCCATGAAACAAAGACAGTGAACGAGAGAGAAATTCTTACACAATTCGTTCAGGGGCTGTGATGCAACCTGGATTGACCATATCTAGACCCACAGCTGGATGAGACATAAGGGTGGACACTCTCGGGGCTGAGAGGTTTGGTGAGGTTGGGGGAGCAAACGCAGACCCTTTAAAGTAATACTGCGTGGTACCCTTCCCATGGGTCCCAAATCTCCAGGTTCAAGGGCATCTTCGTACATCGAAAACATGCATGAGAAACCCAGAAGGTGGTACACCGTGTGATCGGGAAAGGTTTCTAAAACGCACCTCATTTCTCATATCCTTGTGCTCAGGTTCACCATTTAAGATACTTTACTAGCAATCTCCCTACTTGGAGAATCAGCACCTTTAACCTCCTGTTCCGTAGAGGTTGCAATTTGTCCTGAGGATGAACGGGAAGAGGGGCAACCAATGAGAGACTGGATCTAGGTGTTGGGACAGGCACAGGTCACCCTATTTTCCCATCAGGAAGAAGAATTAACCACAGGCTCAGCCTGCCGCCCAGAACCAGAATAGGGCCTGAGGCAATCCCGCACTTTTGCGGCCTGCTCCCAAAAAAGCAAGTTGAAAAATGGAGCTCAGGGGCACTGCAATTCACAGACCTGCAGAGTTATAAATGATAACTCTCGTCCACAAATATATTGAGGGAAGGCAACGAAGAGGATTTGAAAGCAAGGCGGAATTGCACGAAACAGATTTCAGGAGGTAGATTCGAATCGCCTTAAAAGCACATGAAAAGTGGCAAAATGTCTACAATGATGCCCTTGGCCAAAAAGGGCGTATGCGTTTTTTCCTGAATATATTCAGGGAAAAATGCATACGCCCTTTTTGGCCAACCAAGCAACCTGGAAAGGCAAATCAGCGCTACAAAGAAGTCTCACTAACCATCGGTCAAAAGGGCTACGCTGAAAAAAGTGTCAAAACCAGAAATGCAGGATAGGCCATGGAGAAATGGGAGCCTTGCTACACTGATGGGCGGGATGTAAATTGCCAACAGCCACTCTGGAGAAGTATACGGTGGGTCCTGAAACATCTAAAAAACACGGCTTAGGGAGCATAGGGCACTTCTACTCATGGGCGTATAAATTGGGAAAACTAAAAATCAGCAAGACACAGGCACACCAAAATTTAGGGCTGCTCTGTTGACAAGAACCTCCACTTCCTTACACCTCAAATATCCCAGGAAAGAGAAAAATGGATGAAGAAGTGGTGGTCCTTATGTACAATGGAATATCACTCAGCCATGAAATCAATGTCATAAGGCTAGTAGCAGCATGATGAGTGGATTTAGGTACGACGATTCTAAGTGAAATAAGTCACACAGAAAAAGACACTTATCATAAGCTATCACTTATAGAGGGAATGTAAAAACCGCTACACTTGAACTGAATTACAAAACAGAACAGAGTCACACGTTTAGAAAACACACTATGGCTGCTTAACGGGAAAGGTGAGGTGGGGTGATGCATAAAACAAGGGTTTCAAATTAGCTCACATACCGTTCGATAAACCCAATATGTAATAGAAAAGACCTACTCCTTGCTCAGTGAACTGGACTCTACACCCCCTATTCACCGCACAAGAATATATCTGAGTAGTAAGAATCTTAAAACCTATATATTGATATCTCTCTGGAAGTGAGTCAAGTGGGTGTAACGCCGCATAAACACAGCTGTGAAAAGCAGCTAAACCCCATTATAAAAATAAATTACTTTTAAAAACCCATGAAACAAAGACAGTGAACGAGAGAGAAATTCTTACAAAATTCGTTCAGGGGCTGTGATGCAACCTGGATTGACCATATCTAGACCCACAGCTGGATGAGACATAAGGGTGGACACTCTCAGGGCTGAGAGGTTTGGTGAGGTTGGGGGAGCAAACGCAGACCCTTTAAAGTAATACTGCGTGGTACCCATCCCATGGGTCCCAAATCTCCAGGTTCAAGGGCATCTTCGTACATCGAAAACATGCATGAGAAACCCAGAAGGTGGTACACCGTGTGATCGGGAAAGGTTTCTAAAACGCACCTCATTTCTCATATCCTTGTGCTCAGGTTCACCATTTAAGACACTTTACTAGCAATCTCCCTACTTGGAGAATCAGCACCTTTAACCTCCTGTTCCGTAGAGGTTGCAATTTGTCCTGAGGATGAACGGGAAGAGGGGCAACCAATGAGAGACTGGATCTAGGTGTTGGGACAGGCACAGGTCACCCTATTTTCCCATCAGGAAGAAGAATTAACCACAGGCTCAGCCTGCCGCCCAGAATCAGAATAGGGCCTGAGGCAATCACGCACTTTTGCGGCCTGCTCCCAAAAAAGCAAGTTGAAAAATGGAGCTCAGGGGCACTGCAATTCACAGACCTGCAGAGTTATAAATGATAACTCTCGTCCACAAATATATTGAGGGAAGGCAACGAAGAGGATTTGAAAGCAAGGCGGAATTGCACGAAACAGATTTCAGGAGGTAGATTCGAATCGCCTTAAAAGCACATGAAAAGTGGCAAAATGTCTACAATGATGCCCTTGGCCAAAAAGGGCGTATGCGTTTTTTCCTGAATATATTCAGGAAAAAACGCCTACGCCCTTTTTGGCCAACCAAGCAACCTGGAAAGGCAAATCAGCGCTACAAAGAAGTCTCACTAACCATCGGTCAAAAGGGCTACGCTGAAAAAAGTGTCAAAACCAGAAATGCAGGACAGGCCATGGAGAAATGGGAGCCTTGCTACACTGATGGGCGGGATGTAAATTGCCAACAGCCACTCTGGAGAAGTGTACGGTGGGTCCTGAAACATCTAAAAAACACGGCTTAGGGAGCATAGGGCACTTCTACTCATGGGCGTATAAATTGGGAAAACTAAAAATCAGCAAGACACAGGCACGCCAAAGTTTAGGGCTGCT
Organism: Balaenoptera physalus; assembly: GCF_965194825.1. Lineage (NCBI taxonomy): Eukaryota > Metazoa > Chordata > Mammalia > Artiodactyla > Balaenopteridae > Balaenoptera > Balaenoptera physalus. The sequence goes on from NW_028126012.1 coordinate 216,724, forward strand.
CTGTTGACAAGAACCTCCACTTCCTTACACCTCAAATATCCCAGGAAAGAGAAAAATGGATGAAGAAGTGGTGGTCCTTATGTACAATGGAATATCACTCAGCCATGAAATCAATGTCATAAGGCTAGTAGCAGCATGATGAGTGGATTTAGGTACGACGATTCTAAGTGAAATAAGTCACACAGAAAAAGACACTTATCATAAGCTATCACTTATAGAGGGAATGTAAAAACCGCTACACTTGAACTGAATTACAAAACAGAACAGAGTCACACGTTTAGAAAACACACTATGGCTGCTTAACGGGAAAGGTGAGGTGGGGTGATGCATAAAACAAGGGTTTCCAATTAGCTCACATACCGTTCCATAAACCCAATATGTAATAGACAAGACCTACTCCTTGCTCAGTGAACTGGACTCTACACCCCCTATTCACCGCACAAGAATATATCTGAGTAGTAAGAATCTTAAAACCTATATATTGATATCTCTCTGGAAGTGAGTCAAGTGGGTGTAAAGCCGCATAAACACAGCCGTGAAAAGCAGCTAAACCCCATTATAAAAATAAATTACTTTTAAAAACCCATGAAACAAAGACAGTGAACGAGAGAGAAATTCTTACACAATTCGTTCAGGGGCTGTGATGCAACCTGGATTGACCATATCTAGACCCACAGCTGGATGAGACATAAGGGTGGACACTCTCGGGGCTGAGAGGTTTGGTGAGGTTGGGGGAGCAAACGCAGACCCTTTAAAGTAATACTGCGTGGTACCCTTCCCATGGGTCCCAAATCTCCAGGTTCAAGGGCATCTTCGTACATCGAAAACATGCATGAGAAACCCAGAAGGTGGTACACCGTGTGATCGGGAAAGGTTTCTAAAACGCACCTCATTTCTCATATCCTTGTGCTCAGGTTCACCATTTAAGATACTTTACTAGCAATCTCCCTACTTGGAGAATCAGCACCTTTAACCTCCTGTTCCGTACAGGTTGCAATTTGTCCTGAGGATGAACGGGAAGAGGGGCAACCAATGAGAGACTGGATCTAGGTGTTGGGACAGGCACAGGTCACCCTATTTTCCCATCAGGAAGAAGAATTAACCACAGGCTCAGCCTGCCGCCCAGAACCAGAATAGGGCCTGAGGCAATCCCGCACTTTTGCGGCCTGCTCCCAAAAAAGCAAGTTGAAAAATGGAGCTCAGGGGCACTGCAATTCACAGACCTGCAGAGTTATAAATGATAACTCTCGTCCACAAATATATTGAGGGAAGGCAACGAAGAGGATTTGAAAGCAAGGCGGAATTGCACGAAACAGATTTCAGGAGGTAGATTCGAATCGCCTTAAAAGCACATGAAAAGTGGCAAAATGTCTACAATGATGCCCTTGGCCAAAAAGGGCGTATGCGTTTTTTCCTGAATATATTCAGGAAAAAACGCCTACGCCCTTTTTGGCCAACCAAGCAACCTGGAAAGGCAAATCAGCGCTACAAAGAAGTCTCACTAACCATCGGTCAAAAGGGCTACGCTGAAAAAAGTGTCAAAACCAGAAATGCAGGACAGGCCATGGAGAAATGGGAGCCTTGCTACACTGATGGGCGGGATGTAAATTGCCAACAGCCACTCTGGAGAAGTGTACGGTGGGTCCTGAAACATCTAAAAAACACGGCTTAGGGAGCATAGGGCACTTCTACTCATGGGCGTATAAATTGGGAAAACTAAAAATCAGCAAGACACAGGCACGCCAAAGTTTAGGGCTGCTCTGTTGACAAGAACCTCCACTTCCTTACACCTCAAATATCCCAGGAAAGAGAAAAATGGATGAAGAAGTGGTGGTCCTTATGTACAATGGAATATCACTCAGCCATGAAATCAATGTCATAAGGCTAGTAGCAGCATGATGAGTGGATTTAGGTACGACGATTCTAAGTGAAATAAGTCACACAGAAAAAGACACTTATCATAAGCTATCACTTATAGAGGGAATGTAAAAACCGCTACACTTGAACTGAATTACAAAACAGAACAGAGTCACACGTTTAGAAAACACACTATGGCTGCTTAACGGGAAAGGTGAGGTGGGGTGATGCATAAAACAAGGGTTTCCAATTAGCTCACATACCGTTCCATAAACCCAATATGTAATAGACAAGACCTACTCCTTGCTCAGTGAACTGGACTCTACACCCCCTATTCACCGCACAAGAATATATCTGAGTAGTAAGAATCTTAAAACCTATATATTGATATCTCTCTGGAAGTGAGTCAAGTGGGTGTAAAGCCGCATAAACACAGCCGTGAAAAGCAGCTAAACCCCATTATAAAAATAAATTACTTTTAAAAACCCATGAAACAAAGACAGTGAACGAGAGAGAAATTCTTACACAATTCGTTCAGGGGCTGTGATGCAACCTGGATTGACCATATCTAGACCCACAGCTGGATGAGACATAAGGGTGGACACTCTCGGGGCTGAGAGGTTTGGTGAGGTTGGGGGAGCAAACGCAGACCCTTTAAAGTAATACTGCGTGGTACCCTTCCCATGGGTCCCAAATCTCCAGGTTCAAGGGCATCTTCGTACATCGAAAACATGCATGAGAAACCCAGAAGGTGGTACACCGTGTGATCGGGAAAGGTTTCTAAAACGCACCTCATTTCTCATATCCTTGTGCTCAGGTTCACCATTTAAGATACTTTACTAGCAATCTCCCTACTTGGAGAATCAGCACCTTTAACCTCCTGTTCCGTAGAGGTTGCAATTTGTCCTGAGGATGAACGGGAAGAGGGGCAACCAATGAGAGACTGGATCTAGGTGTTGGGACAGGCACAGGTCACCCTATTTTCCCATCAGGAAGAAGAATTAACCACAGGCTCAGCCTGCCGCCCAGAACCAGAATAGGGCCTGAGGCAATCCCGCACTTTTGCGGCCTGCTCCCAAAAAAGCAAGTTGAAAAATGGAGCTCAGGGGCACTGCAATTCACAGACCTGCAGAGTTATAAATGATAACTCTCGTCCACAAATATATTGAGGGAAGGCAACGAAGAGGATTTGAAAGCAAGGCGGAATTGCACGAAACAGATTTCAGGAGGTAGATTCGAATCGCCTTAAAAGCACATGAAAAGTGGCAAAATGTCTACAATGATGCCCTTGGCCAAAAAGGGCGTATGCGTTTTTTCCTGAATATATTCAGGGAAAAATGCATACGCCCTTTTTGGCCAACCAAGCAACCTGGAAAGGCAAATCAGCGCTACAAAGAAGTCTCACTAACCATCGGTCAAAAGGGCTACGCTGAAAAAAGTGTCAAAACCAGAAATGCAGGATAGGCCATGGAGAAATGGGAGCCTTGCTACACTGATGGGCGGGATGTAAATTGCCAACAGCCACTCTGGAGAAGTATACGGTGGGTCCTGAAACATCTAAAAAACACGGCTTAGGGAGCATAGGGCACTTCTACTCATGGGCGTATAAATTGGGAAAACTAAAAATCAGCAAGACACAGGCACACCAAAATTTAGGGCTGCTCTGTTGACAAGAACCTCCACTTCCTTACACCTCAAATATCCCAGGAAAGAGAAAAATGGATGAAGAAGTGGTGGTCCTTATGTACAATGGAATATCACTCAGCCATGAAATCAATGTCATAAGGCTAGTAGCAGCATGATGAGTGGATTTAGGTACGACGATTCTAAGTGAAATAAGTCACACAGAAAAAGACACTTATCATAAGCTATCACTTATAGAGGGAATGTAAAAACCGCTACACTTGAACTGAATTACAAAACAGAACATAGTCACACGTTTAGAAAACACACTATGGCTGCTTAACGGGAAAGGTGAGGTGGGGTGATGCATAAAACAAGGGTTTCAAATTAGCTCACATACCGTTCGATAAACCCAATATGTAATAGAAAAGACCTACTCCTTGCTCAGTGAACTGGACTCTACACCCCCTATTCACCGCACAAGAATATATCTGAGTAGTAAGAATCTTAAAACCTATATATTGATATCTCTCTGGAAGTGAGTCAAGTGGGTGTAACGCCGCATAAACACAGCTGTGAAAAGCAGCTAAACCCCATTATAAAAATAAATTACTTTTAAAAACCCATGAAACAAAGACAGTGAACGAGAGAGAAATTCTTACAAAATTCGTTCAGGGGCTGTGATGCAACCTGGATTGACCATATCTAGACCCACAGCTGGATGAGACATAAGGGTGGACACTCTCAGGGCTGAGAGGTTTGGTGAGGTTGGGGGAGCAAACGCAGACCCTTTAAAGTAATACTGCGTGGTACCCATCCCATGGGTCCCAAATCTCCAGGTTCAAGGGCATCTTCGTACATCGAAAACATGCATGAGAAACCCAGAAGGTGGTACACCGTGTGATCGGGAAAGGTTTCTAAAACGCACCTCATTTCTCATATCCTTGTGCTCAGGTTCACCATTTAAGACACTTTACTAGCAATCTCCCTACTTGGAGAATCAGCACCTTTAACCTCCTGTTCCGTAGAGGTTGCAATTTGTCCTGAGGATGAACGGGAAGAGGGGCAACCAATGAGAGACTGGATCTAGGTGTTGGGACAGGCACAGGTCACCCTATTTTCCCATCAGGAAGAAGAATTAACCACAGGCTCAGCCTGCCGCCCAGAATCAGAATAGGGCCTGAGGCAATCACGCACTTTTGCGGCCTGCTCCCAAAAAAGCAAGTTGAAAAATGGAGCTCAGGGGCACTGCAATTCACAGACCTGCAGAGTTATAAATGATAACTCTCGTCCACAAATATATTGAGGGAAGGCAACGAAGAGGATTTGAAAGCAAGGCGGAATTGCACGAAACAGATTTCAGGAGGTAGATTCGAATCGCCTTAAAAGCACATGAAAAGTGGCAAAATGTCTACAATGATGCCCTTGGCCAAAAAGGGCGTATGCGTTTTTTCCTGAATATATTCAGGAAAAAACGCCTACGCCCTTTTTGGCCAACCAAGCAACCTGGAAAGGCAAATCAGCGCTACAAAGAAGTCTCACTAACCATCGGTCAAAAGGGCTACGCTGAAAAAAGTGTCAAAACCAGAAATGCAGGACAGGCCATGGAGAAATGGGAGCCTTGCTACACTGATGGGCGGGATGTAAATTGCCAACAGCCACTCTGGAGAAGTGTACGGTGGGTCCTGAAACATCTAAAAAACACGGCTTAGGGAGCATAGGGCACTTCTACTCATGGGCGTATAAATTGGGAAAACTAAAAATCAGCAAGACACAGGCACGCCAAAGTTTAGGGCTGCTCTGTTGACAAGAACCTCCACTTCCTTACACCTCAAATATCCCAGGAAAGAGAAAAATGGATGAAGAAGTGGTGGTCCTTATGTACAATGGAATATCACTCAGCCATGAAATCAATGTCATAAGGCTAGTAGCAGCATGATGAGTGGATTTAGGTACGACGATTCTAAGTGAAATAAGTCACACAGAAAAAGACACTTATCATAAGCTATCACTTATAGAGGGAATGTAAAAACCGCTACACTTGAACTGAATTACAAAACAGAACAGAGTCACACGTTTAGAAAACACACTATGGCTGCTTAACGGGAAAGGTGAGGTGGGGTGATGCATAAAACAAGGGTTTCCAATTAGCTCACATACCGTTCCATAAACCCAATATGTAATAGACAAGACCTACTCCTTGCTCAGTGAACTGGACTCTACACCCCCTATTCACCGCACAAGAATATATCTGAGTAGTAAGAATCTTAAAACCTATATATTGATATCTCTCTGGAAGTGAGTCAAGTGGGTGTAAAGCCGCATAAACACAGCCGTGAAAAGCAGCTAAACCCCATTATAAAAATAAATTACTTTTAAAAACCCATGAAACAAAGACAGTGAACGAGAGAGAAATTCTTACACAATTCGTTCAGGGGCTGTGATGCAACCTGGATTGACCATATCTAGACCCACAGCTGGATGAGACATAAGGGTGGACACTCTCGGGGCTGAGAGGTTTGGTGAGGTTGGGGGAGCAAACGCAGACCCTTTAAAGTAATACTGCGTGGTACCCTTCCCATGGGTCCCAAATCTCCAGGTTCAAGGGCATCTTCGTACATCGAAAACATGCATGAGAAACCCAGAAGGTGGTACACCGTGTGATCGGGAAAGGTTTCTAAAACGCACCTCATTTCTCATATCCTTGTGCTCAGGTTCACCATTTAAGATACTTTACTAGCAATCTCCCTACTTGGAGAATCAGCACCTTTAACCTCCTGTTCCGTACAGGTTGCAATTTGTCCTGAGGATGAACGGGAAGAGGGGCAACCAATGAGAGACTGGATCTAGGTGTTGGGACAGGCACAGGTCACCCTATTTTCCCATCAGGAAGAAGAATTAACCACAGGCTCAGCCTGCCGCCCAGAACCAGAATAGGGCCTGAGGCAATCCCGCACTTTTGCGGCCTGCTCCCAAAAAAGCAAGTTGAAAAATGGAGCTCAGGGGCACTGCAATTCACAGACCTGCAGAGTTATAAATGATAACTCTCGTCCACAAATATATTGAGGGAAGGCAACGAAGAGGATTTGAAAGCAAGGCGGAATTGCACGAAACAGATGTCAGGAGGTAAATTCGAATCGCCTTAAAAGCACATGAAAAGTGGCAAAATGTCTACAATGATGCCCTTGTCCAAAAAGGGCTTAAGCGTTTTTTCCTGAATATATTCAGGAAAAAACGCATAAGCCCTTTTTGGCCAACCAAGCAACCTGGAAAGACAAATCAGCGCTACATAGCATTCTCGCTACCCATCGGTCAAAAGGGCTACGCTGAAAAAAGTGTCAAAACCAGAAATGCAGGACAGGCCATGGAGAAATGGGAGCCTTGCTACGCTGATGGGCGGGATGTAAATTGCCAACAGCCACTCTGGAGAAGTGTACGGTGGGTCCTTAAACATCTAAAAAACACGGCTTAGGGAGCATAGGGCACTTCCACTCATGGGCGTATAAATTGGGAAAACTAAAAATCAGCAAGACACAGGCACCCCAAAGTTTACGGCTGCTCTGTTGACAAGAACCTCCACTTCCTTACACCTTAAATATCCCAGGAAAGAGAAAAATGGATAAAGAAGTGGTGGTCCTTATGTACAATGGAATATCACTCAGCCATGAAATCAATGTCATAAGGCTAGTAGCAGCATGATGAGTGGATTTAGGTACGACGATTCTAAGTCAAATAAGTCACACAGAAAAAGACACTTATCATAAGCTATCACTTATAGAGGGAATGTAAAAACAGCTACACTTGAACTGAATTACAAAACAGAACAGAGTCACACATGCAGAAAACACACTATGGCTGCTTAACGGGAAAGGTGAGGTGGGGTGATGCATAAAACAACGGTTTCAAATTAGCTCACATACCGTTCCATAAACCCAATATGTAATAGACAAGACCTACTCCTTGCTCAGTGAACTGGACTCTACACCCCCTATTCACCGCACAAGAATATATCTGAGTAGTAAGAATCTTAAAACCTATATATTGATATCTCTCTGGAAGTGAGTCAAGTGGGTGTAAAGCCGCATAAACACAGCCGTGAAAAGCAGCTAAACCCCATTATAAAAATAAATTACTTTTAAAAACCCATGAAACAAAGACAGTGAACGAGAGAGAAATTCTTACACAATTCGTTCAGGGGCTGTGATGCAACCTGGATTGACCATATCTAGACCCACAGCTGGATGAGACATAAGGGTGGACACTCTCGGGGCTGAGAGGTTTGGTGAGGTTGGGGGAGCAAACGCAGACCCTTTAAAGTAATACTGCGTGGTAGCCATCCCATGGGTCCCAAATCTCCAGGTTCAAGGGCATCTTCGTACATCGAAAACATGCATGAGAAACCCAGAAGGTGGTACACCGTGTGACTGCGAAAGGTTTCTAAAACGCACCTCATTTCTCATATCCTTGTGCTCAGGTTCACCACTTAAGACACTTTACTAGCAATCTCCCTACTTGGAGAATCAGCACCTTTAACCTCCTGTTCCGTAGAGGTTGCAATTTGTCCTGAGGATGAACGGGAAGAGGGGCAACCAATGAGAGACTGGATCTAGGTGTTGGGACAGGCACAGGTCACCCTATTTTCCCATCAGGAAGAAGAATTAACCACAGGCTCAGCCTGCCGCCCAGAACCAGAATAGGGCCTGAGGCAATCACGCACTTTTGCGGCCTGCTCCCAAAAAAGCAAGTTGAAAAATGGAGCTCAGGGGCACTGCAATTCACAGACCTGCAGAGTTATAAATGATAACTCTCGTCCACAAATATATTGAGGGAAGGCAACGAAGAGGATTTGAAAGCAAGGCGGAATTGCACGAAACAGATTTCAGGAGGTAGATTCGAATCGCCTTAAAAGCACATGAAAAGTGGCAAAATGTCTACAATGATGCCCTTGGCCAAAAAGGGCGTATGCGTTTTTTCCTGAATATATTCAGGAAAAAACGCATACGCCCTTTTTGGCCAACCAAGCAACCTGGAAAGGCAAATCAGCGCTACAAAGAAGTCTCACTAACCATCGGTCAAAAGGGCTACGCTGAAAAAAGTGTCAAAACCAGAAATGCAGGACAGGCCATGGAGAAATGGGAGCCTTGCTACACTGATGGGCGGGATGTAAATTGCCAACAGCCACTCTGGAGAAGTGTACGGTGGGTCCTGAAACATCTAAAAAACACGGCTTAGGGAGCATAGGGCACTTCTACTCATGGGCGTATAAACTGGGAAAACTAAAAATCAGCAAGACACAGGCACGCCAAAGTTTAGGGCTGCTCTGTTGACAAGAACCTCCACTTCCTTACACCTCAAATATCCCAGGAAAGAGAAAAATGGATGAAGAAGTGGTGGTCCTTATGTACAATGGAATATCACTCAGCCATGAAATCAATGTCATAAGGCTAGTAGCAGCATGATGAGTGGATTTAGGTACGACGATTCTAAGTGAAATAAGTCACACAGAAAAAGACACTTATCATAAGCTATCAATTATACAGGGAATGTAAAAACCGCTACACTTGAACTGAATTACAAAAGAGAACAGAGTCACACGTTTAGAAAACACACTATGGCTGCTTAACGGGAAAGGTGAGGTGGGGTGATGCATAAAACAACGGTTTCAAATTAGCTCACATACCGTTCCATAAACCCAATATGTAATAGACAAGACCTACTCCTTGCTCAGTGAACTGGACTCTACACCCCCTATTCACCGCACAAGAATATATCTGAGTAGTAAGAATCTTAAAACCTATATATTGATATCTCTCTGGAAGTGAGTCAAGTGGGTGTAAAGCCGCATAAACACAGCCGTGAAAAGCAGCTAAACCCCATTATAAAAATAAATTACTTTTAAAAACCCATGAAACAAAGACAGTGAACGAGAGAGAAATTCTTACACAATTCGTTCAGGGGCTGTGATGCAACCTGGATTGACCATATCTAGACCCACAGCTGGATGAGACATAAGGGTGGACACTCTCGGGGCTGAGAGGTTTGGTGAGGTTGGGGGAGCAAACGCAGACCCTTTAAAGTAATACTGCGTGGTACCCATCCCATGGGTCCCAAATCTCCAGGTTCAAGGGCATCTTCGTACATCGAAAACATGCATGAGAAACCCAGAAGGTGGTACACCGTGTGACTGCGAAAGGTTTCTAAAACGCACCTCATTTCTCATATCCTTGTGCTCAGGTTCACCATTTAAGATACTTTACTAGCAATCTCCCTACTTGGAGAATCAGCACCTTTAACCTCCTGTTCCGTAGAGGTTGCAATTTGTCCTGAGGATGAACGGGAAGAGGGGCAACCAATGAGAGACTGGATCTAGGTGTTGGGACAGGCACAGGTCACCCTATTTTCCCATCAGGAAGAAGAATTAACCACAGGCTCAGCCTGCCGCCCAGAACCAGAATAGGGCCTGAGGCAATCACGCACTTTTGCGGCCTGCTCCCAAAAAAGCAAGTTGAAAAATGGAGCTCAGGGGCACTGCAATTCACAGACCTGCAGAGTTATAAATGATAACTCTCGTCCACAAATATATTGAGGGAAGGCAACGAAGAGGATTTGAAAGCAAGGCGGAATTGCACGAAACAGATTTCAGGAGGTAGATTCGAATCGCCTTAAAAGCACATGAAAAGTGGCAAAATGTCTACAATGATGCCCTTGGCCAAAAAGGGCGTAGGCGTTTTTTCCTGAATATATTCAGGAAAAAACGCCTACGCCCTTTTTGGCCAACCAAGCAACCTGGAAAGGCAAATCAGCGCTACAATGAAGTCTCACTAACCATCGGTCAAAAGGGCTACGCTGAAAAAAGTGTCAAAACCAGAAATGCAGGACAGGCCATGGAGAAATGGGAGCCTTGCTACACTGATGGGCGGGATGTAAATTGCCAACAGCCACTCTGGAGAAGTGTACGGTGGGTCCTGAAACATCTAAAAAACACGGCTTAGGGAGCATAGGGCACTTCTACTCATGGGCGTATAAATTGGGAAAACTAAAAATCAGCAAGACACAGGCACGCCAAAGTTTAGGGCTGCTCTGTTGACAAGAACCTCCACTTCCTTACACCTCAAATATCCCAGGAAAGAGAAAAATGGATGAAGAAGTGGTGGTCCTTATGTACAATGGAATATCACTCAGCCATGAAATCAATGTCATAAGGCTAGTAGCAGCATGATGAGTGGATTTAGGTACGACGATTCTAAGTGAAATAAGTCACACAGAAAAAGACACTTATCATAAGCTATCACTTATAGAGGGAATGTAAAAACCGCTACACTTGAACTGAATTACAAAACAGAACAGAGTCACACGTTTAGAAAACACACTATGGCTGCTTAACGGGAAAGGTGAGGTGGGGTGATGCATAAAACAAGGGTTTCAAATTAGCTCACATACCGTTCCATAAACCCAATATGTAATAGACAAGACCTACTCCTTGCTCAGTGAACTGGACTCTACACCCCCTATTCACCACACAAGAATATATCTGAGTAGTAAGAATCTTAAAACCTATATATTGATATCTCTCTGGAAGTGAGTCAAGTGGGTGTAAAGCCGCATAAACACAGCCGTGAAAAGCAGCTAAACCCCATTATAAAAATAAATTACTTTTAAAAACCCATGAAACAAAGACAGTGAACGAGAGAGAAATTCTTACACAATTCGTTCAGGGGCTGTGATGCAACCTGGATTGACCATATCTAGACCCACAGCTGGATGAGACATAAGGGTGGACACTCTCGGGGCTGAGAGGTTTGGTGAGGTTGGGGGAGCAAACGCAGACCCTTTAAAGTAATACTGCGTGGTACCCATCCCATGGGTCCCAAATCTCCAGATTCAAGGGCATCTTCGTACATCGAAAACATGCATGAGAAACCCAGAAGGTGGTACACCGTGTGACTGCGAAAGGTTTCTAAAACGCACCTCATTTCTCATATCCTTGTGCTCAGGTTCACCATTTAAGATACTTTACTAGCAATCTCCCTACTTGGAGAATCAGCACCTTTAACCTCCTGTTCCGTAGAAGTTGCAATTTGTCCTGAGGATGAACGGGAAGAGGGGCAACCAATGAGAGACTGGATCTAGGTGTTGGGACAGGCACAGGTCACCTTATTTTCCCATCAGGAAGAAGAATTAACCACAGGCTCAGCCTGCCGCCCAGAACCAGAATAGGGCCTGAGGCAATCACGCACTTTGGCGGCCTGCTCCCAAAAAAGCAAGTTGAAAAATGGAGCTCAGGGGCACAGCAATTCACAAACCTGCAGAGTTATAAATGATAACTCTCGTCCACAAATATATTGAGGGAAGGCAAGGAAGAGGATTTGAAAGCAAGGCGGAATTGCACGAAACAGATTTCAGGAGGTAGATTCGAATCGCCTTAAAAGCACATGAAAAGTGGCAAAATGTCTACAATGATGCCCTTGGCCAAAAAGGGCGTATGCGTTTTTTCCTGAATATATTCAGGGAAAAACGCATACGCCCTTTTTGGCCAACCAAGCAACCTGGAAAGGCAAATCAGCGCTACAAAGAAGTCTCACTAACCATCGGTCAAAAGGGCTACGCTGAAAAAAGTGTCAAAACCAGAAATGCAGGACAGGCCATGGAGAAATGGGAGCCTTGCTACACTGATGGGCGGGATGTAAATTGCCAACAGCCACTCTGGAGAAGTATACGGTGGGTCCTGAAACATCTAAAAAACACGGCTTAGGGAGCATAGGGCACTTCTACTCATGGGCGTATAAATTGGGAAAACTAAAAATCAGCAAGACACAGGCACACCAAAGTTTAGGGCTGCTCTGTTGACAAGAACCTCCACTTCCTTACACCTCAAATATCCCAGGAAAGAGAAAAATGGATGAAGAAGTGGTGGTCCTTATGTACAATGGAATATCACTCAGCCATGAAATCAATGTCATAAGGCTAGTAGCAGCATGATGAGTGGATTTAGGTACGACGATTCTAAGTGAAATAAGTCACACAGAAAAAGACACTTATCATAAGCTATCACTTATAGAGGGAATGTAAAAACCGCTACACTTGAACTGAATTACAAAACAGAACAGAGTCACACGTTTAGAAAACACACTATGGCTGCTTAACGGGAAAGGTGAGGTGGGGTGATGCATAAAACAAGGGTTTCAAATTAGCTCACATACCGTTCCATAAACCCAATATGTAATAGACAAGACCTACTCCTTGCTCAGTGAACTGGACTCTACACCCCCTATTCACCGCACAAGAATATATCTGAGTAGTAAGAATCTTAAAACCTATATATTGATATCTCTCTGGAAGTGAGTCAAGTGGGTGTAAAGCCGCCTAAACACAGCCGTGAAAAGCAGCTAAACCCCATTATAAAAATAAATTACTTTTAAAAACCCATGAAACAAAGACAGTGAACGAGAGAGAAATTCTTACACAATTCGTTCAGGGGCTGTGATGCAACCTGGATTGACCATATCTAGACCCACAGCTGGATGAGACATAAGGGTGGACACTCTCGGGGCTGAGAGGTTTGGTGAGGTTGGGGGAGCAAACGCAGACCCTTTAAAGTAATACTGCGTGGTACCCATCCCATGGGTCCCAAATCTCCAGGTTCAAGGGCATCTTCGTACATCGAAAACATGCATGAGAAACCCAGAAGGTGGTACACCGTGTGACTGCGAAAGGTTTCTAAAACGCACCTCATTTCTCATATCCTTGTGCTCAGGTTCACCATTTAAGATACTTTACTAGCAATCTCCCTACTTGGAGAATCAGCACCTTTAACCTCCTGTTCCGTAGAGGTTGCAATTTGTCCTGAGGATGAACGGGAAGAGGGGAAACCAATGAGAGACTGGATCTAGGTGTTGGGACAGGCACAGGTCACCCTATTTTCCCATCAGGAAGAAGAATTAACCACAGGCTCAGCCTGCCGCCCAGAACCAGAATAGGGCCTGAGGCAATCACGCACTTTTGCGGCCTGCTCCCAAAAAAGCAAGTTGAAAAATGGAGCTCAGGGGCACTGCAATTCACAGACCTGCAGAGTTATAAATGATAACTCTCGTCCACAAATATATTGAGGGAAGGCAACGAAGAGGATTTGAAAGCAAGGCGGAATTGCACGAAACAGATTTCAGGAGGTAGATTCGAATCGCCTTAAAAGCACATGAAAAGTGGCAAAATGTCTACAATGATGCCCTTGGCCAAAAAGGGCGTATGCGTTTTTTCCTGAATATATTCAGGAAAAAACGCATACGCCCTTTTTGGCCAACCAAGCAACCTGGAAAGGCAAATCAGCGCTACAAAGAAGTCTCACTAACCATCGGTCAAAAGGGCTACGCTGAAAAAAGTGTCAAAACCAGAAATGCAGGACAGGCCATGGAGAAATGGGAGCCTTGCTACACTGATGGGCGGGATGTAAATTGCCAACAGCCACTCTGGAGAAGTGTACGGTGGGTCCTGAAACATCTAAAAAACACGGCTTAGGGAGCATAGGGCACTTCTACTCATGGGCATATAAATTGGGAAAACTAAAAATCAGCAAGACACAGGCACGCCAAAGTTTAGGGCTGCTCTGTTGACAAGAACCTCCACTTCCTTACACCTCAAATATCCCAGGAAAGAGAAAAATGGATGAAGAAGTGGTGGTCCTTATGTACAATGGAATATCACTCAGCCATGAAATCAATGTCATAAGGCTAGTAGCAGCATGATGAGTGGATTTAGGTACGACGATTCTAAGTGAAATAAGTCACACAGAAAAAGACACTTATCATAAGCTATCACTTATAGAGGGAATGTAAAAACCGCTACACTTGAACTGAATTACAAAACAGAACAGAGTCACACGTTTAGAAAACACACTATGGCTGCTTAACGGGAAAGGTGAGGTGGGGTGATGCATAAAACAAGGGTTTCAAATTAGCTCACATACCGTTCGATAAACCCAATATGTAATAGACAAGACCTACTCCTTGCTCAGTGAACTTGACTCTACACCCCCTATTCACCGCACAAGAATATATCTGAGTAGTAAGAATCTTAAAACCTATATATTGATATCTCTCTGGAAGTGAGTCAAGTGGGTGTAACGCCGCATAAACACAGCTGTGAAAAGCAGCTAAACCCCATTATAAAAATAAATTACTTTTAAAAACCCATGAAACAAAGACAGTGAACGAGAGAGAAATTCTTACAAAATTCGTTCAGGGACTGTGATGCAACCTGGATTGACCATATCTAGACCCACAGCTGGATGAGACATAAGGGTGGACACTCTCGGGGCTGAGAGGTTTGGTGAGGTTGGGGGAGCAAACGCAGACCCTTTAAAGTAATACTGCGTGGTACCCATCCCATGGGTCCCAAATCTCCAGGTTCAAGGGCATCTTCGTACATCGAAAACATGCATGAGAAACCCAGAAGGTGGTACACCGTGTGATCGGGAAAGGTTTCTAAAACGCACCTCATTTCTCATATCCTTGTGCTCAGGTTCACCATTTAAGATACTTTACTAGCAATCTCCCTACTTGGAGAATCAGCACCTTTAACCTCCTGTTCCGTACAGGTTGCAATTTGTCCTGAGGATGAACGGGAAGAGGGGCAACCAATGAGAGACTGGATCTAGGTGTTGGGACAGGCACAGGTCACCCTATTTTCCCATCAGGAAGAAGAATTAACCACAGGCTCAGCCTGCCGCCCAGAACCAGAATAGGGCCTGAGGCAATCCCGCACTTTTGCGGCCTGCTCCCAAAAAAGCAAGTTGAAAAATGGAGCTCAGGGGAACTGCAATTCACAGACCTGCAGAGTTATAAATGATAACTCTCGTCCACAAATATATTGAGGGAAGGCAACGAAGAGGATTTGAAAGCAAGGCGGAATTGCACGAAACAGATTTCAGGAGGTAGATTCGAATCGCCTTAAAAGCACATGAAAAGTGGCAAAATGTCTACAATGATGCCCTTGGCCAAAAAGGGCGTATGCGTTTTTTCCTGAATATATTCAGGAAAAAACGCATACGCCCTTTTTGGCCAACCAAGCAACCTGGAAAGGCAAATCAGCGCTACAAAGAAGTCTCACTAACCATCGGTCAAAAGGGCTACGCTGAAAAAAGTGTCAAAACCAGAAATGCAGGACAGGCCATGGAGAAATGGGAGCCTTGCTACACTGATGGGCGGGATGTAAATTGCCAACAGCCACTCTGGAGAAGTGTACGGTGGGTCCTGAAACATCTAAAAAACACGGCTTAGGGAGCATAGGGCACTTCTACTCATGGGCGTATAAATTGGGAAAACTAAAAATCAGCAAGACACAGGCACGCCAAAGTTTAGGGCTGCTCTGTTGACAAGAACCTCCACTTCCTTACACCTCAAATATCCCAGGAAAGAGAAAAATGGATGAAGAAGTGGTGGTCCTTATGTACAATGGAATATCACTCAGCCATGAAATCAATGTCATAAGGCTAGTAGCAGCATGATGAGTGGATTTAGGTACGACGATTCTAAGTGAAATAAGTCACACAGAAAAAGACACTTATCATAAGCTATCACTTATAGAGGGAATGTAAAAACCGCTACACTTGAACTGAATTACAAAACAGAACAGAGTCACACGTTTAGAAAACACACTATGGCTGCTTAACGGGAAAGGTGAGGTGGGGTGATGCATAAAACAAGGGTTTCAAATTAGCTCACATACCGTTCGATAAACCCAATATGTAATAGACAAGACCTACTCCTTGCTCAGTGAACTGGACTCTACACCCCCTATTCACCGCACAAGAATATATCTGAGTAGTAAGAATCTTAAAACCTATATATTGATATCTCTCTGGAAGTGAGTCAAGTGGGTGTAAAGCCGCATAAACACAGCCGTGAAAAGCAGCTAAACCCCATTATAAAAATAAATTACTTTTAAAAACCCGTGAAACAAAGACAGTGAACGAGAGAGAAATTCTTACAAAATTCGTTCAGGGGCTGTGATGCAACCTGGATTGACCATATCTAGACCCACAGCTGGATGAGACATAAGGGTGGACACTCTCGGGGCTGAGAGGTTTGGTGAGGTTGGGGGAGCAAACGCAGACCCTTTAAAGTAATACTGCGTGGTACCCATCCCATGGGTCCCAAATCTCCAGGTTCAAGGGCATCTTCGTACATCGAAAACATGCATGAGAAACCCAGAAGGTGGTACACCGTGTGATCGGGAAAGGTTTCTAAAACGCACCTCATTTCTCATATCCTTGTTCTCAGGTTCACCATTTAAGATACTTTACTAGCAATCTCCCTACTTGGAGAATCAGCATCTTTAACCTCCTGTTCCGTAGAGGTTGCAATTTGTCCTGAGGATGAACGGGAAGAGGGGCAACCAATGAGAGACTGGATCTAGGTGTTGGGACAGGCACAGGTCACCCTATTTTCCCATCAGGAAGAAGAATTAACCACAGGCTCAGCCTGCCGCCCAGAACCAGAATAGGGCCTGAGGCAATCCCGCAATTTTGCGGCCTGCTCACAAAAAAGCAAGTTGAAAAATGGACCTCAGGGACACTGCAATTCACAGACCTGCAGAGTTATAAATGATAACTCTCGTCCACAAATATATTGAGGGAAGGCAACGAAGAGGATTTGAAAGCAAGGCGGAATTGCACGAAACAGATTTCAGGAGGTAGATTCGAATCGCCTTAAAAGCACATGAAAAGTGGCAAAATGTCTACAATGATGCCCTTGGCCAAAAAGGGCTTATGCGTTTTTTCCTGAATATATTCAGGAAAAAACGCATAAGCCCTTTTTGGCGAACCAAGCAACCTGGAAATACAAATCAGCGCTACATAGAATTCTCGCTACCCATCGGTCAAAAGGGCTACGCTGAAAAAAGTGTCAAAACCAGAAATGCAGGACAGGCCATGGAGAAATGGGAGCCTTGCTACGCTGATGGGCGGGATGTAAATTGCCAACAGCCACTCTGAGGAAGTGTACGGTGGGTCCTGAAACATCTAAAAAACACGGCTTAGGGAGCATAGGGCACTTCCACTCATGGGCGTATAAATTGGGAAAACTAAAAATCAGGAAGACACAGGCACCCCAAAGTTTACGGCTGCTCTGTTGACAAGAACCTCCACTTCCTTACACCTTAAATATCCAGGGAAAGAGAAAAATGGATAAAGAAGTGGTGGTCCTTATGTACAATGGAATATCACTCAGCCATGAAATCAATGTCATAAGGCTAGTAGCAGCATGATGAGTGGATTTAGGTACAACGATTCTAAGTGAAATAAGTCACACAGAAAAAGAGACTTATCATAAGCTATCACTTATAGAGGGAATGTAAAAACAGCTACACTTGAACTGAATTACAAAACAGAACAGAGTCACACATGCAGAAAACACACTATGGCTGCTTAACGGGAAAGGTGAGGTGGGGTGATGCATAAAACAAGGGTTTCAAATTAGCTCACATACCGTTCCATAAACCCAATATGTAATAGACAAGACCTACTCCTTGCTCAGTGAACTGGACTCTACACCCCCTATTCACCGCACAAGAATATATCTGAGTAGTAAGAATCTTAAAACCTATATATTGATATCTCTCTGGAAGTGAGTCAAGTGGGTGTAAAGCCGCATAAACACAGCCGTGAAAAGCAGCTAAACCCCATTATAAAAATAAATTACTTTTAAAAACCCATGAAACAAAGACAGTGAACGAGAGAGAAATTCTTACAAAATTCGTTCAGGGGCTGTGATGCAACCTGGATTGACCATATCTAGACCCACAGCTGGATGAGACATAAGGGTGGACACTCTCGGGGCTGAGAGGTTTGGTGAGGTTGGGGGAGCAAACGCAGACCCTTTAAAGTAATACTGCGTGGTACCCATCCCATGGGTCCCAAATCTCCAGCTTCAAGGGCATCTTCGTACATCGAAAACATGCATGAGAAATCCAGAAGGTGGTACACCGTGTGATCGGGAAAGGTTTCTAAAACGCACCTCATTTCTCATATCCTTGTGCTCAGGTTCACCATTTAAGATACTTTACTAGCAATCTCCCTACTTGGAGAATCAGCACCTTTAACCTCCTGTTCCGTACAGGTTGCAATTTGTCCTGAGGATGAACGGGAAGAGGGGCAACCAATGAGAGACTGGATCTAGGTGTTGGGACAGGCACAGGTCACCCTATTTTCCCATCAGGAAGAAGAATTAACCACAGGCTCAGCCTGCCGCCCAGAACCAGAATAGGGCCTGAGGCAATCCCGCACTTTTGCGGCCTGCTCCCAAAAAAGCAAGTTGAAAAATGGAGCTCAGGGGCACTGCAATTCACAGACCTGCAGAGTTATAAATGATAACTCTCGTCCACAAATATATTGAGGGAAGGCAACGAAGAGGATTTGAAAGCAAGGCGGAATTGCACGAAACAGATTTCAGGAGGTAGATTCGAATCGCCTTAAAAGCACATGAAAAGTGGCAAAATGTCTACAATGATGCCCTTGGCCAAAAAGGGCGTATGCGTTTTTTCCTGAATATATTCAGGAAAAAACGCATACGCCCTTTTTGGCCAACCAAGCAACCTGGAAAGGCAAATCAGCGCTACAAAGAAGTCTCACTAACCATCGGTCAAAAGGGCTACGCTGAAAAAAGTGTCAAAACCAGAAATGCAGGACAGGCCATGGAGAAATGGGAGCCTTGCTACACTGATGGGCGGGATGTAAATTGCCAACAGCCACTCTGGAGAAGTGTACGGTGGGTCCTGAAACATCTAAAAAACACGGCGTAGGGAGCATAGGGCACTTCTACTCATGGGCGTATAAATTGGGAAAACTAAAAATCAGCAAGACACAGGCACGCCAAAGTTTAGGGCTGCTCTGTTGACAAGAACCTCCACTTCCTTACACCTTAAATATCCCAGGAAAGAGAAAAATGGACAAAGAAGTGGTGGTCCTTATGTACAATGGAATATCACTCAGCCATGAAATCAATGTCATAAGGCTAGTAGCAGCATGATGAGTGGATTTAGGTACGACAATTCTAAGTGAAATAAGTCACACAGAAAAAGACACTTATCATAAGCTATCACTTATAGAGGGAATGTAAAAACCGCTATACTTGAACTGAATTACAAAACAGAACAGAGTCACACATGCAGAAAACACACGATGGCTGCTTAACGGGAAAGGTGAGGTGGGGTGATGCATAAAACAAGGGTTTCAAATTAGCTCACATACCGTTCCATAAACCCAATATGTAATAGACAAGACCTACTCCTTGCTCAGTGAACTGGACTCTACACCCCCTATTCACCGCACAAGAATATATCTGAGTAGTAAGAATCTTAAAACCTATATATTGATATCTCTCTGGAAGTGAGTCAAGTGGGTGTAAAGCCGCATAAACACAGCCGTGAAAAGCAGCTAAACCCCATTATAAAAATAAATTACTTTTAAAAACCCATGAAACAAAGACAGTGAACGAGAGAGAAATTCTTACAAAATTCGTTCAGGGGCTGTGATGCAACCTGGATTGACCATATCTAGACCCACAGCTGGATGAGACATAAGGGTGGACACTCTCGGGGCTGAGAGGTTTGGTGAGGTTGGGGGAGCAAACGCAGACCCTTTAAAGTAATACTGCGTGGTACCCATCCCATGGGTCCCAAATCTCCAGGTTCAAGGGCATCTTCGTACATCGAAAACATGCATGAGAAACCCAGAAGGTGGTACACCGTGTGATCGGGAAAGGTTTCTAAAACGCACCTCATTTCTCATATCCTTGTGCTCAGGTTCACCATTTAAGATACTTTACTAGCAATCTCCCTACTTGGAGAATCAGCACCTTTAACCTCCTGTTCCGTACAGGTTGCAATTTGTCCTGAGGATGAACGGGAAGAGGGGCAACCAATGAGAGACTGGATCTAGGTGTTGGGACAGGCACAGGTCACCCTATTTTCCCATCAGGAAGAAGAATTAACCACAGGCTCAGCCTGCCGCCCAGAACCAGAATAGGGCCTGAGGCAATCCCGCACTTTTGCGGCCTGCTCCCAAAAAAGCAAGTTGAAAAATGGAGCTCAGGGGCACTGCAATTCACAAACCTGCAGAGTTATAAATGATAACTCTCGTCCACAAATATATTGAGGGAAGGCAACGAAGAGGATTTGAAAGCAAGGCGGAATTGCACGAAACAGATTTCAGGAGGTAGATTCGAATCGCCTTAAAAGCACATGAAAAGTGGCAAAATGTCTACAATGATGCCCTTGGCCAAAAAGGGCGTAGGCGTTTTTTCCTGAATATATTCAGGAAAAAACGCCTACGCCCTTTTTGGCCAACCAAGCAACCTGGAAAGGCAAATCAGCGCTACAAAGAAGTCTCACTAACCATCGGTCAAAAGGGCTACGCTGAAAAAAGTGTCAAAACCAGAAATGCAGGACAGGCCATGGAGAAATGGGAGCCTTGCTACACTGATGGGCGGGATGTAAATTGCCAACAGCCACTCTGGAGAAGTGTACGGTGGGTCCTGAAACATCTAAAAAACACGGCTTAGGGAGCATAGGGCACTTCTACTCATGGGCGTATAAATTGGGAAAACTAAAAATCAGCAAGACACAGGCACGCCAAAGTTTAGGGCTGCTCTGTTGACAAGAACCTCCACTTCCTTACACCTCAAATATCCCAGGAAAGAGAAAAATGGATGAAGAAGTGGTGGTCCTTATGTACAATGGAATATCACTCAGCCATGAAATCAATGTCATAAGGCTAGTAGCAGCATGATGAGTGGATTTAGGTACGACGATTCTAAGTGAAATAAGTCACACAGAAAAAGACACTTATCATAAGCTATCACTTATAGAGGGAATGTAAAAACCGCTACACTTGAACTGAATTACAAAACAGAACAGAGTCACACGTTTAGAAAACACACTATGGCTGCTTAACGGGAAAGGTGAGGTGGGGTGATGCATAAAACAAGGGTTTCAAATTAGCTCACATACCGTTCGATAAACCCAATATGTAATAGACAAGACCTACTCCTTGCTCAGTGAACTGGACTCTACACCCCCTATTCACCGCACAAGAATATATCTGAGTAGTAAGAATCTTAAAACCTATATATTGATATCTCTCTGGAAGTGAGTCAAGTGGGTGTAAAGCCGCATAAACACAGCCGTGAAAAGCAGCTAAACCCCATTATAAAAATAAATTACTTTTAAAAACCCGTGAAACAAAGACAGTGAACGAGAGAGAAATTCTTACAAAATTCGTTCAGGGGCTGTGATGCAACCTGGATTGACCATATCTAGACCCACAGCTGGATGAGACATAAGGGTGGACACTCTCGGGGCTGAGAGGTTTGGTGAGGTTGGGGGAGCAAACGCAGACCCTTTAAAGTAATACTGCGTGGTACCCATCCCATGGGTCCCAAATCTCCAGGTTCAAGGGCATCTTCGTACATCGAAAACATGCATGAGAAACCCAGAAGGTGGTACACCGTGTGATCGGGAAAGGTTTCTAAAACGCACCTCATTTCTCATATCCTTGTGCTCAGGTTCACCATTTAAGACACTTTACTAGCAATCTCCCTACTTGGAGAATCAGCACCTTTAACCTCCTGTTCCGTAGAGGTTGCAATTTGTCCTGAGGATGAACGGGAAGAGGGGCAACCAATGAGAGACTGGATCTAGGTGTTGGGACAGGCACAGGTCACCCTATTTTCCCATCAGGAAGAAGAATTAACCACAGGCTCAGCCTGCCGCCCAGAACCAGAATAGGGCCTGAGGCAATCCCGCACTTTTGCGGCCTGCTCCCAAAAAAGCAAGTTGAAAAATGGAGCTCAGGGGCACTGCAATTCACAGACCTGCAGAGTTATAAATGATAACTCTCGTCCACAAATATATTGAGGGAAGGCAACGAAGAGGATTTGAAAGCAAGGCGGAATTGCACGAAACAGATTTCAGGAGGTAGATTCGAATCGCCTTAAAAGCACATGAAAAGTGGCAAAATGTCTACAATGATGCCCTTGGCCAAAAAGGGCGTAGGCGTTTTTTCCTGAATATATTCAGGAAAAAACGCCTACGCCCTTTTTGGCCAACCAAGCAACCTGGAAAGGCAAATCAGCGCTACAAAGAAGTCTCACTAACCATCGGTCAAAAGGGCTACGCTGAAAAAAGTGTCAAAACCAGAAATGCAGGACAGGCCATGGAGAAATGGGAGCCTTGCTACACTGATGGGCGGGATGTAAATTGCCAACAGCCACTCTGGAGAAGTGTACGGTGGGTCCTGAAACATCTAAAAAACACGGCTTAGGGAGCATAGGGCACTTCTACTCATGGGCGTATAAATTGGGAAAACTAAAAATCAGCAAGACACAGGCACGCCAAAGTTTAGGGCTGCTCTGTTGACAAGAACCTCCACTTCCTTACACCTCAAATATCCCAGGAAAGAGAAAAATGGATGAAGAAGTGGTGGTCCTTATGTACAATGGAATATCACTCAGCCATGAAATCAATGTCATAAGGCTAGTAGCAGCATGATGAGTGGATTTAGGTACGACGATTCTAAGTGAAATAAGTCACACAGAAAAAGACACTTATCATAAGCTATCACTTATAGAGGGAATGTAAAAACCGCTACACTTGAACTGAATTACAAAACAGAACAGAGTCACACGTTTAGAAAACACACTATGGCTGCTTAACGGGAAAGGTGAGGTGGGGTGATGCATAAAACAAGGGTTTCAAATTAGCTCACATACCGTTCCATAAACCCAATATGTAATAGACAAGACCTACTCCTTGCTCAGTGAACTGGACTCTACACCCCCTATTCACCGCACAAGAATATATCTGAGTAGTAAGAATCTTAAAACCTATATATTGATATCTCTCTGGAAGTGAGTCAAGTGGGTGTAAAGCCGCATAAACACAGCCGTGAAAAGCAGCTAAACCCCATTATAAAAATAAATTACTTTTAAAAACCCATGAAACAAAGACAGTGAACGAGAGAGAAATTCTTACACAATTCGTTCAGGGGCTGTGATGCAACCTGGATTGACCATATCTAGACCCACAGCTGGATGAGACATAAGGGTGGACACTCTCGGGGCTGAGAGGTTTGGTGAGGTTGGGGGAGCAAACGCAGACCCTTTAAAGTAATACTGCGTGGTACCCTTCCCATGGGTCCCAAATCTCCAGGTTCAAGGGCATCTTCGTACATCGAAAACATGCATGAGAAACCCAGAAGGTGGTACACCGTGTGATCGGGAAAGGTTTCTAAAACGCACCTCATTTCTCATATCCTTGTGCTCAGGTTCACCATTTAAGATACTTTACTAGCAATCTCCCTACTTGGAGAATCAGCACCTTTAACCTCCTGTTCCGTACAGGTTGCAATTTGTCCTGAGGATGAACGGGAAGAGGGGCAACCAATGAGAGACTGGATCTAGGTGTTGGGACAGGCACAGGTCACCCTATTTTCCCATCAGGAAGAAGAATTAACCACAGGCTCAGCCTGCCGCCCAGAACCAGAATAGGGCCTGAGGCAATCCCGCACTTTTGCGGCCTGCTCCCAAAAAAGCAAGTTGAAAAATGGAGCTCAGGGGAACTGCAATTCACAGACCTGCAGAGTTATAAATGATAACTCTCGTCCACAAATATATTGAGGGAAGGCAACGAAGAGGATTTGAAAGCAAGGCGGAATTGCACGAAACAGATTTCAGGAGGTAGATTCGAATCGCCTTAAAAGCACATGAAAAGTGGCAAAATGTCTACAATGATGCCCTTGGCCAAAAAGGGCGTATGCGTTTTTTCCTGAATATATTCAGGAAAAAACGCATACGCCCTTTTTGGCCAACCAAGCAACCTGGAAAGGCAAATCAGCGCTACAAAGAAGTCTCACTAACCATCGGTCAAAAGGGCTACGCTGAAAAAAGTGTCAAAACCAGAAATGCAGGACAGGCCATGGAGAAATGGGAGCCTTGCTACACTGATGGGCGGGATGTAAATTGCCAACAGCCACTCTGGAGAAGTGTACGGTGGGTCCTGAAACATCTAAAAAACACGGCGTAGGGAGCATAGGGCACTTCTACTCATGGGCGTATAAATTGGGAAAACTAAAAATCAGCAAGACACAGGCACGCCAAAGTTTAGGGCTGCTCTGTTGACAAGAACCTCCACTTCCTTACACCTCAAATATCCCAGGAAAGAGAAAAATGGATGAAGAAGTGGTGGTCCTTATGTACAATGGAATATCACTCAGCCATGAAATCAATGTCATAAGGCTAGTAGCAGCATGATGAGTGGATTTAGGTACGACGATTCTAAGTGAAATAAGTCACACAGAAAAAGACACTTATCATAAGCTATCACTTATAGAGGGAATGTAAAAACCGCTACACTTGAACTGAATTACAAAACAGAACAGAGTCACACGTTTAGAAAACACACTATGGCTGCTTAACGGGAAAGGTGAGGTGGGGTGATGCATAAAACAAGGGTTTCAAATTAGCTCACATACCGTTCGATAAACCCAATATGTAATAGACAAGACCTACTCCTTGCTCAGTGAACTGGACTCTACACCCCCTATTCACCGCACAAGAATATATCTGAGTAGTAAGAATCTTAAAACCTATATATTGATATCTCTCTGGAAGTGAGTCAAGTGGGTGTAAAGCCGCATAAACACAGCCGTGAAAAGCAGCTAAACCCCATTATAAAAATAAATTACTTTTAAAAACCCGTGAAACAAAGACAGTGAACGAGAGAGAAATTCTTACAAAATTCGTTCAGGGGCTGTGATGCAACCTGGATTGACCATATCTAGACCCACAGCTGGATGAGACATAAGGGTGGACACTCTCGGGGCTGAGAGGTTTGGTGAGGTTGGGGGAGCAAACGCAGACCCTTTAAAGTAATACTGCGTGGTACCCATCCCATGGGTCCCAAATCTCCAGGTTCAAGGGCATCTTCGTACATCGAAAACATGCATGAGAAACCCAGAAGGTGGTACACCGTGTGATCGGGAAAGGTTTCTAAAACGCACCTCATTTCTCATATCCTTGTTCTCAGGTTCACCATTTAAGATACTTTACTAGCAATCTCCCTACTTGGAGAATCAGCATCTTTAACCTCCTGTTCCGTAGAGGTTGCAATTTGTCCTGAGGGTGAACGGGAAGAGGGGCAACCAATGAGAGACTGGATCTAGGTGTTGGGACAGGCACAGGTCACCCTATTTTCCCATCAGGAAGAAGAATTAACCACAGGCTCAGCCTGCCGCCCAGAACCAGAATAGGGCCTGAGGCAATCCCGCAATTTTGCCGCCTGCTCACAAAAAAGCAAGTTGAAAAATGGACCTCAGGGACACTGCAATTCACAGACCTGCAGAGTTATAAATGATAACTCTCGTCCACAAATATATTGAGGGAAGGCAACGAAGAGGATTTGAAAGCAAGGCGGAATTGCACGAAACAGATTTCAGGAGGTAGATTCGAATCGCCTTAAAAGCACATGAAAAGTGGCAAAATGTCTACAATGATGCCCTTGGCCAAAAAGGGCTTATGCGTTTTTTCCTGAATATATTCAGGAAAAAACGCATAAGCCCTTTTTGGCGAACCAAGCAACCTGGAAATACAAATCAGCGCTACATAGAATTCTCGCTACCCATCGGTCAAAAGGGCTACGCTGAAAAAAGTGTCAAAACCAGAAATGCAGGACAGGCCATGGAGAAATGGGAGCCTTGCTACGCTGATGGGCGGGATGTAAATTGCCAACAGCCACTCTGAGGAAGTGTACGGTGGGTCCTGAAACATCTAAAAAACACGGCTTAGGGAGCATAGGGCACTTCCACTCATGGGCGTATAAATTGGGAAAACTAAAAATCAGCAAGACACAGGCACCCCAAAGTTTACGGCTGCTCTGTTGACAAGAACCTCCACTTCCTTACACCTTAAATATCCCAGGAAAGAGAAAAATGGATAAAGAAGTGGTGGTCCTTATGTACAATGGAATATCACTCAGCCATGAAATCAATGTCATAAGGCTAGTAGCAGCATGATGAGTGGATTTAGGTACGACGATTCTAAGTCAAATAAGTCACACAGAAAAAGACACTTATCATAAGCTATCACTTATAGAGGGAATGTAAAAACAGCTACACTTGAACTGAATTACAAAACAGAACAGAGTCACACATGCAGAAAACACACGATGGCTGCTTAACGGGAAAGGTGAGGTGGGGTGATGCATAAAACAACGGTTTCAAATTAGCTCACATACCGTTCCATAAACCCAATATGTAATAGACAAGACCTACTCCTTGCTCAGTGAACTGGACTCTACACCCCCTATTCACCGCACAAGACTATATCTGAGTAGTAAGAATCTTAAAACCTATATATTGATATCTCTCTGGAAGTGAGTCAAGTGGGTGTAAAGCCGCATAAACACAGCCGTGAAAAGCAGCTAAACCCCATTATAAAAATAAATTACTTTTAAAAACCCATGAAACAAAGACAGTGAACGAGAGAGAAATTCTTACAAAATTCGTTCAGGGGCTGTGATGCAACCTGGATTGACCATATCTAGACCCACAGCTGGATGAGACATAAGGGTGGACACTCTCGGGGCTGAGAGGTTTGGTGAGGTTGGGGGAGCAAACGCAGACCCTTTAAAGTAATACTGCGTGGTACCCATCCCATGGGTCCCAAATCTCCAGGTTCAAGGGCATCTTCGTACATCGAAAACATGCATGAGAAACCCAGAAGGTGGTACACCGTGTGACTGAGAAAGGTTTCTAAAACGCACCTCATTTCTCATATCCTTGTGCTCAGGTTCACCATTTAAGATACTTTACTAGCAATCTCCCTACTTGGAGAATCAGCACCTTTAACCTCCTGTTCCGTAGAGGTTGCAATTTGTCCTGAGGATGAACGGGAAGAGGGGCAACCAATGAGAGACTGGATCTAGGTGTTGGGACAGGCACAGGTCACCCTATTTTCCCATCAGGAAGAAGAATTAACCACAGGCTCAGCCTGCCGCCCAGAACCAGAATAGGGCCTGAGGCAATCCCGCACTTTTGCGGCCTGCTCCCAAAAAAGCAAGTTGAAAAATGGAGCTCAGGGGCACTGCAATTCACAGACCTGCAGAGTTATAAATGATAACTCTCGTCCACAAATATATTGAGGGAAGGCAACGAAGAGGATTTGAAAGCAAGGCGGAATTGCACGAAACAGATGTCAGGAGGTAGATTCGAATCGCCTTAAAAGCACATGAAAAGTGGCAAAATGTCTACAATGATGCCCTTGGCCAAAAAGGGCTTATGCGTTTTTTCCTGAATATATTCAGGAAAAAACGCATAAGCCCTTTTTGGCCAACCAAGCAACCTGGAAAGACAAATCAGCGCTACATAGAATTCTCGCTACCCATCGGTCAAAAGGGCTACGCTGAAAAAAGTGTCAAAACCAGAAATGCAGGACAGGCCATGGAGAAATGGGAGCCTTGCTACGCTGATGGGCGGGATGTAAATTGCCAACAGCCACTCTGGAGAAGTGTACGGTGGGTCCTGAAACATCTAAAAAACACGGCTTAGGGAGCATAGGGCACTTCCACTCATGGGCGTATAAATTGGGAAAACTAAAAATCAGCAAGACACAGGCACCCCAAAGTTTACGGCTGCTCTGTTGACAAGAACCTCCACTTCCTTACACCTTAAATATCCCAGGAAAGAGAAAAATGGATAAAGAAGTGGTGGTCCTTATGTACAATGGAATATCACTCAGCCATGAAATCAATGTCATAAGGCTAGTAGCAGCATGATGAGTGGATTTAGGTACGACGATTCTAAGTGAAATAAGTCACACAGAAAAAGACACTTATCATAAGCTATCACTTATAGAGGGAATGTAAAAACAGCTACACTTGAACTGAATTACAAAACAGAACAGAGTCACACATGCAGAAAACACACTATGGCTGCTTAACGGGAAAGGTGAGGTGGGGTGATGCATAAAACAACGGTTTCAAATTAGCTCACATACCGTTCCATAAACCCAATATGTAATAGACAAGACCTACTCCTTGCTCAGTGAACTGGACTCTACACCCCCTATTCACCGCACAAGAATATATCTGAGTAGTAAGAATCTTAAAACCTATATATTGATATCTCTCTGGAAGTGAGTCAAGTGGGTGTAAAGCCGCATAAACACAGCCGTGAAAAGCAGCTAAACCCCATTATAAAAATAAATTACTTTTAAAAACCCATGAAACAAAGACAGTGAACGAGAGAGAAATTCTTACACAATTCGTTCAGGGGCTGTGATGCAACCTGGATTGACCATATCTAGACCCACAGCTGGATGAGACATAAGGGTGGACACTCTCGGGGCTGAGAGGTTTGGTGAGGTTGGGGGAGCAAACGCAGACCCTTTAAAGTAATACTGCGTGGTACCCATCCCATGGGTCCCAAATCTCCAGGTTCAAGGGCATCTTCGTACATCGAAAACATGCATGAGAAACCCAGAAGGTGGTACACCGTGTGACTGCGAAAGGTTTCTAAAACGCACCTCATTTCTCATATCCTTGTGCTCAGGTTCACCATTTAAGATACTTTACTAGCAATCTCCCTACTTGGAGAATCAGCACCTTTAACCTCCTGTTCCGTAGAGGTTGCAATTTGTCCTGAGGATGAACGGGAAGAGGGGCAACCAATGAGAGACTGGATCTAGGTGTTGGGACAGGCACAGGTCACCCTATTTTCCCATCAGGAAGAAGAATTAACCACAGGCTCAGCCTGCCGCCCAGAACCAGAATAGGGCCTGAGGCAATCCCGCACTTTTGCGGCCTGCTCCCAAAAAAGCAAGTTGAAAAATGGAGCTCAAGGGCACTGCAATTCACAGACCTGCAGAGTTATAAATGATAACTCTCGTCCACAAATATATTGAGGGAAGGCAACGAAGAGGATTTGAAAGCAAGGCGGAATTGCACGAAACAGATGTCAGGAGGTAGATTCGAATCGCCTTAAAAGCACATGAAAAGTGGCAAAATGTCTACAATGATGCCCTTGGCCAAAAAGGGCTTATGCGTTTTTTCCTGAATATATTCAGGAAAAAACGCATAAGCCCTTTTTGGCCAACCAAGCAACCTGGAAAGACAAATCAGCGCTACATAGAATTCTCGCTACCCATCGGTCAAAAGGGCTACGCTGAAAAAAGTGTCAAAACCAGAAATGCAGGACAGGCCATGGAGAAATGGGAGCCTTGCTACGCTGATGGGCGGGATGTAAATTGCCAACAGCCACTCTGGAGAAGTGTACGGTGGGTCCTGAAACATCTAAAAAACACGGCTTAGGGAGCATAGGGCACTTCCACTCATGGGCGTATAAATTGGGAAAACTAAAAATCAGCAAGACACAGGCACCCCAAAGTTTATGGCTGCTCTGTTGACAAGAACCTCCACTTCCTTACACCTTAAATATCCCAGGAAAGAGAAAAATGGATAAAGAAGTGGTGGTCCTTATGTACAATGGAATATCACTCAGCCATGAAATCAATGTCATAAGGCTAGTAGCAGCATGATGAGTGGATTTAGGTACGACGATTCTAAGTCAAATAAGTCACACAGAAAAAGACACTTATCATAAGCTATCACTTATAGAGGGAATGTAAAAACAGCTACACTTGAACTGAATTACAAAACAGAACAGAGTCACACATGCAGAAAACACACGATGGCTGCTTAACGGGAAAGGTGAGGTGGGGTGATGCATAAAACAACGGTTTCAAATTAGCTCACATACCGTTCCATAAACCCAATATGTAATAGACAAGACCTACTCCTTGCTCAGTGAACTGGACTCTACACCCCCTATTCACCGCACAAGAATATATCTGAGTAGTAAGAATCTTAAAACCTATATATTGATATCTCTCTGGAAGTGAGTCAAGTGGGTGTAAAGCCGCATAAACACAGCCGTGAAAAGCAGCTAAACCCCATTATAAAAATAAATTACTTTTAAAAACCCATGAAACAAAGACAGTGAACGAGAGAGAAATTCTTACACAATTCGTTCAGGGGCTGTGATGCAACCTGGATTGACCATATCTAGACCCACAGCTGGATGAGACATAAGGGTGGACACTCTCGGGGCTGAGAGGTTTGGTGAGGTTGGGGGAGCAAACGCAGACCCTTTAAAGTAATACTGCGTGGTACCCATCCCATGGGTCCCAAATCTCCAGGTTCAAGGGCATCTTCGTACATCGAAAACATGCATGAGAAACCCAGAAGGTGGTACACCGTGTGACTGCGAAAGGTTTCTAAAACGCACCTCATTTCTCATATCCTTGTGCTCAGGTTCACCATTTAAGATACTTTACTAGCAATCTCCCTACTTGGAGAATCAGCACCTTTAACCTCCTGTTCCGTAGAGGTTGCAATTTGTCCTGAGGATGAACGGGAAGAGGGGAAACCAATGAGAGACTGGATCTAGGTGTTGGGACAGGCACAGGTCACCCTATTTTCCCATCAGGAAGAAGAATTAACCACAGGCTCAGCCTGCCGCCCAGAACCAGAATAGGGCCTGAGGCAATCACGCACTTTTGCGGCCTGCTCCCAAAAAAGCAAGTTGAAAAATGGAGCTCAGGGGCACTGCAATTCACAGACCTGCAGAGTTATAAATGATAACTCTCGTCCACAAATATATTGAGGGAAGGCAACGAAGAGGATTTGAAAGCAAGGCGGAATTGCACGAAACAGATTTCAGGAGGTAGATTCGAATCGCCTTAAAAGCACATGAAAAGTGGCAAAATGTCTACAATGATGCCCTTGGCCAAAAAGGGCGTATGCGTTTTTTCCTGAATATATTCAGGAAAAAACGCATACGCCCTTTTTGGCCAACCAAGCAACCTGGAAAGGCAAATCAGCGCTACAAAGAAGTCTCACTAACCATCGGTCAAAAGGGCTACGCTGAAAAAAGTGTCAAAACCAGAAATGCAGGACAGGCCATGGAGAAATGGGAGCCTTGCTACACTGATGGGCGGGATGTAAATTGCCAACAGCCACTCTGGAGAAGTGTACGGTGGGTCCTGAAACATCTAAAAAACACGGCTTAGGGAGCATAGGGCACTTCTACTCATGGGCATATAAATTGGGAAAACTAAAAATCAGCAAGACACAGGCACGCCAAAGTTTAGGGCTGCTCTGTTGACAAGAACCTCCACTTCCTTACACCTCAAATATCCCAGGAAAGAGAAAAATGGATGAAGAAGTGGTGGTCCTTATGTACAATGGAATATCACTCAGCCATGAAATCAATGTCATAAGGCTAGTAGCAGCATGATGAGTGGATTTAGGTACGACGATTCTAAGTGAAATAAGTCACACAGAAAAAGACACTTATCATAAGCTATCACTTATAGAGGGAATGTAAAAACCGCTACACTTGAACTGAATTACAAAACAGAACAGAGTCACACTTTTAGAAAACACACTATGGCTGCTTAACGGGAAAGGTGAGGTGGGGTGATGCATAAAACAACGGTTTCAAATTAGCTCACATACCGTTCCATAAACCCAATATGTAATAGACAAGACCTACTCCTTGCTCAGTGAACTGGACTCTAGACCCCCTATTCACCGCACAAGAATATATCTGAGTAGTAAGAATCTTAAAACCTATATATTGATATCTCTCTGGAAGTGAGTCAAGTGGGTGTAAAGCCGCCTAAACACAGCCGTGAAAAGCAGCTAAACCCCATTATAAAAATAAATTACTTTTAAAAACCCATGAAACAAAGACAGTGAACGAGAGAGAAATTCTTACACAATTCGTTCAGGGGCTGTGATGCAACCTGGATTGACCATATCTAGACCCACAGCTGGATGAGACATAAGGGTGGACACTCTCGGGGCTGAGAGGTTTGGTGAGGTTGGGGGAGCAAACGCAGACCCTTTAAAGTAATACTGCGTGGTACCCATCCCATGGGTCCCAAATCTCCAGGTTCAAGGGCATCTTCGTACATCGAAAACATGCATGAGAAACCCAGAAGGTGGTACACCGTGTGATCGGGAAAGGTTTCTAAAACGCACCTCATTTCTCATATCCTTGTGCTCAGGTTCACCATTTAAGACACTTTACTAGCAATCTCCCTACTTGGAGAATCAGCACCTTTAACCTCCTGTTCCGTAGAGGTTGCAATTTGTCCTGAGGATGAACGGGAAGAGGGGCAACCAATGAGAGACTGGATCTAGGTGTTGGGACAGGCACAGGTCACCTTATTTTCCCATCAGGAAGAAGAATTAACCACAGGCTCAGCCTGCCGCCCAGAACCAGAATAGGGCCTGAGGCAATCACGCACTTTGGCGGCCTGCTCCCAAAAAAGCAAGTTGAAAAATGTAGCTCAGGGGCACAGCAATTCACAAACCTGCAGAGTTATAAATGATAAATCTCGTCCACAAATATATTGAGGGAAGGCAAGGAAGAGGATTTGAAAGCAAGGCGGAATTGCACGAAACAGATTTCAGGAGGTAGATTCGAATCGCCTTAAAAGCACATGAAAAGTGGCAAAATGTCTACAATGATGCCCTTGGCCAAAAAGGGCGTATGCGTTTTTTCCTGAATATATTCAGGGAAAAACGCATACGCCCTTTTTGGCCAACCAAGCAACCTGGAAAGGCAAATCAGCGCTACAAAGAAGTCTCACTAACCATCGGTCAAAAGGGCTACGCTGAAAAAAGTGTCAAAACCAGAAATGCAGGACAGGCCATGGAGAAATGGGAGCCTTGCTACACTGATGGGCGGGATGTAAATTGCCAACAGCCACTCTGGAGAAGTATACGGTGGGTCCTGAAACATCTAAAAAACACGGCTTAGGGAGCATAGGGCACTTCTACTCATGGGCGTATAAATTGGGAAAACTAAAAATCAGCAAGACACAGGCACACCAAAGTTTAGGGCTGCTCTGTTGACAAGAACCTCCACTTCCTTACACCTCAAATATCCCAGGAAAGAGAAAAATGGATGAAGAAGTGGTGGTCCTTATGTACAATGGAATATCACTCAGCCATGAAATCAATGTCATAAGGCTAGTAGCAGCATGATGAGTGGATTTAGGTACGACGATTCTAAGTGAAATAAGTCACACAGAAAAAGACACTTATCATAAGCTATCACTTATAGAGGGAATGTAAAAACCGCTACACTTGAACTGAATTACAAAACAGAACAGAGTCACACGTTTAGAAAACACACTATGGCTGCTTAACGGGAAAGGTGAGGTGGGGTGATGCATAAAACAAGGGTTTCAAATTAGCTCACATACCGTTCGATAAACCCAATATGTAATAGACAAGACCTACTCCTTGCTCAGTGAACTTGACTCTACACCCCCTATTCACCGCACAAGAATATATCTGAGTAGTAAGAATCTTAAAACCTATATATTGATATCTCTCTGGAAGTGAGTCAAGTGGGTGTAACGCCGCATAAACACAGCTGTGAAAAGCAGCTAAACCCCATTATAAAAATAAATTACTTTTAAAAACCCATGAAACAAAGACAGTGAACGAGAGAGAAATTCTTACAAAATTCGTTCAGGGACTGTGATGCAACCTGGATTGACCATATCTAGACCCACAGCTGGATGAGACATAAGGGTGGACACTCTCGGGGCTGAGAGGTTTGGTGAGGTTGGGGGAGCAAACGCAGAACCTTTAAAGTAATACTGTGTGGTACCCATCCCATGGGTCCCAAATCTCCAGGTTCAAGGGCATCTTCGTACATCGAAAACATGCATGAGAAACCCAGAAGGTGGTACACCGTGTGATCGGGAAAGGTTTCTAAAACGCACCTCATTTCTCATATCCTTGTGCTCAGGTTCACCATTTAAGACACTTTACTAGCAATCTCCCTACTTGGAGAATCAGCACCTTTAACCTCCTGTTCCGTAGAGGTTGCAATTTGTCCTGAGGATGAACGGGAAGAGGGGCAACCAATGAGAGACTGGATCTAGGTGTTGGGACAGGCACAGGTCACCCTATTTTCCCATCAGGAAGAAGAATTAACCACAGGCTCAGCCTGCCGCCCAGAACCAGAATAGGGCCTGAGGCAATCACGCACTTTTGCGGCCTGCTCCCAAAAAAGCAAGTTGAAAAATGGAGCTCAGGGGCACTGCAATTCACAGACCTGCAGAGTTATAAATGATAACTCTCGTCCACAAATATATTGAGGGAAGGCAACGAAGAGGATTTGAAAGCAAGGCGGAATTGCACGAAACAGATTTCAGGAGGTAGATTCGAATCGCCTTAAAAGCACATGAAAAGTGGCAAAATGTCTACAATGATGCCCTTGGCCAAAAAGGGCGTAGGCGTTTTTTCCTGAATATATTCAGGAAAAAACGCCTACGCCCTTTTTGGCCAACCAAGCAACCTGGAAAGGCAAATCAGCGCTACAAAGAAGTCTCACTAACCATCGGTCAAAAGGGCTACGCTGAAAAAAGTGTCAAAACCAGAAATGCAGGACAGGCCATGGAGAAATGGGAGCCTTGCTACACTGATGGGCGGGATGTAAATTGCCAACAGCCACTCTGGAGAAGTGTACGGTGGGTCCTGAAACATCTAAAAAACACGGCTTAGGGAGCATAGGGCACTTCTACTCATGGGCGTATAAATTGGGAAAACTAAAAATCAGCAAGACACAGGCACGCCAAAGTTTAGGGCTGCTCTGTTGACAAGAACCTCCACTTCCTTACACCTCAAATATCCCAGGAAAGAGAAAAATGGATGAAGAAGTGGTGGTCCTTATGTACAATGGAATATCACTCAGCCATGAAATCAATGTCATAAGGCTAGTAGCAGCATGATGAGTGGATTTAGGTACGACGATTCTAAGTGAAATAAGTCACACAGAAAAAGACACTTATCATAAGCTATCACTTATAGAGGGAATGTAAAAACCGCTACACTTGAACTGAATTACAAAACAGAACAGAGTCACACGTTTAGAAAACACACTATGGCTGCTTAACGGGAAAGGTGAGGTGGGGTGATGCATAAAACAAGGGTTTCCAATTAGCTCACATACCGTTCCATAAACCCAATATGTAATAGACAAGACCTACTCCTTGCTCAGTGAACTGGACTCTACACCCCCTATTCACCGCACAAGAATATATCTGAGTAGTAAGAATCTTAAAACCTATATATTGATATCTCTCTGGAAGTGAGTCAAGTGGGTGTAAAGCCGCATAAACACAGCCGTGAAAAGCAGCTAAACCCCATTATAAAAATAAATTACTTTTAAAAACCCATGAAACAAAGACAGTGAACGAGAGAGAAATTCTTACACAATTCGTTCAGGGGCTGTGATGCAACCTAGATTGACCATATCTAGACCCACAGCTGGATGAGACATAAGGGTGGACACTCTCGGGGCTGAGAGGTTTGGTGAGGTTGGGGGAGCAAACGCAGACCCTTTAAAGTAATACTGCGTGGTACCCTTCCCATGGGTCCCAAATCTCCAGGTTCAAGGGCATCTTCGTACATCGAAAACATGCATGAGAAACCCAGAAGGTGGTACACCGTGTGATCGGGAAAGGTTTCTAAAACGCACCTCATTTCTCATATCCTTGTGCTCAGGTTCACCATTTAAGATACTTTACTAGCAATCTCCCTACTTGGAGAATCAGCACCTTTAACCTCCTGTTCCGTACAGGTTGCAATTTGTCCTGAGGATGAACGGGAAGAGGGGCAACCAATGAGAGACTGGATCTAGGTGTTGGGACAGGCACAGGTCACCCTATTTTCCCATCAGGAAGAAGAATTAACCACAGGCTCAGCCTGCCGCCCAGAACCAGAATAGGGCCTGAGGCAATCCCGCACTTTTGCGGCCTGCTCCCAAAAAAGCAAGTTGAAAAATGGAGCTCAGGGGAACTGCAATTCACAGACCTGCAGAGTTATAAATGATAACTCTCGTCCACAAATATATTGAGGGAAGGCAACGAAGAGGATTTGAAAGCAAGGCGGAATTGCACGAAACAGATTTCAGGAGGTAGATTCGAATCGCCTTAAAAGCACATGAAAAGTGGCAAAATGTCTACAATGATGCCCTTGGCCAAAAAGGGCGTATGCGTTTTTTCCTGAATATATTCAGGAAAAAACGCATACGCCCTTTTTGGCCAACCAAGCAACCTGGAAAGGCAAATCAGCGCTACAAAGAAGTCTCACTAACCATCGGTCAAAAGGGCTACGCTGAAAAAAGTGTCAAAACCAGAAATGCAGGACAGGCCATGGAGAAATGGGAGCCTTGCTACACTGATGGGCGGGATGTAAATTGCCAACAGCCACTCTGGAGAAGTGTACGGTGGGTCCTGAAACATCTAAAAAACACGGCTTAGGGAGCATAGGGCACTTCTACTCATGGGCGTATAAATTGGGAAAACTAAAAATCAGCAAGACACAGGCACGCCAAAGTTTAGGGCTGCTCTGTTGACAAGAACCTCCACTTCCTTACACCTCAAATATCCCAGGAAAGAGAAAAATGGATGAAGAAGTGGTGGTCCTTATGTACAATGGAATATCACTCAGCCATGAAATCAATGTCATAAGGCTAGTAGCAGCATGATGAGTGGATTTAGGTACGACGATTCTAAGTGAAATAAGTCACACAGAAAAAGACACTTATCATAAGCTATCACTTATAGAGGGAATGTAAAAACCGCTACACTTGAACTGAATTACAAAACAGAACAGAGTCACACGTTTAGAAAACACACTATGGCTGCTTAACGGGAAAGGTGAGGTGGGGTGATGCATAAAACAAGGGTTTCAAATTAGCTCACATACCGTTCGATAAACCCAATATGTAATAGACAAGACCTACTCCTTGCTCAGTGAACTGGACTCTACACCCCCTATTCACCGCACAAGAATATATCTGAGTAGTAAGAATCTTAAAACCTATATATTGATATCTCTCTGGAAGTGAGTCAAGTGGGTGTAAAGCCGCATAAACACAGCCGTGAAAAGCAGCTAAACCCCATTATAAAAATAAATTACTTTTAAAAACCCGTGAAACAAAGACAGTGAACGAGAGAGAAATTCTTACAAAATTCGTTCAGGGGCTGTGATGCAACCTGGATTGACCATATCTAGACCCACAGCTGGATGAGACATAAGGGTGGACACTCTCGGGGCTGAGAGGTTTGGTGAGGTTGGGGGAGCAAACGCAGACCCTTTAAAGTAATACTGCGTGGTACCCATCCCATGGGTCCCAAATCTCCAGGTTCAAGGGCATCTTCGTACATCGAAAACATGCATGAGAAACCCAGAAGGTGGTACACCGTGTGATCGGGAAAGGTTTCTAAAACGCACCTCATTTCTCATATCCTTGTTCTCAGGTTCACCATTTAAGATACTTTACTAGCAATCTCCCTACTTGGAGAATCAGCATCTTTAACCTCCTGTTCCGTAGAGGTTGCAATTTGTCCTGAGGATGAACGGGAAGAGGGGCAACCAATGAGAGACTGGATCTAGGTGTTGGGACAGGCACAGGTCACCCTATTTTCCCATCAGGAAGAAGAATTAACCACAGGCTCAGCCTGCCGCCCAGAACCAGAATAGGGCCTGAGGCAATCCCGCAATTTTGCGGCCTGCTCACAAAAAAGCAAGTTGAAAAATGGACCTCAGGGACACTGCAATTCACAGACCTGCAGAGTTATAAATGATAACTCTCGTCCACAAATATATTGAGGGAAGGCAACGAAGAGGATTTGAAAGCAAGGCGGAATTGCACGAAACAGATTTCAGGAGGTAGATTCGAATCGCCTTAAAAGCACATGAAAAGTGGCAAAATGTCTACAATGATGCCCTTGGCCAAAAAGGGCTTATGCGTTTTTTCCTGAATATATTCAGGAAAAAACGCATAAGCCCTTTTTGGCGAACCAAGCAACCTGGAAATACAAATCAGCGCTACATAGAATTCTCGCTACCCATCGGTCAAAAGGGCTACGCTGAAAAAAGTGTCAAAACCAGAAATGCAGGACAGGCCATGGAGAAATGGGAGCCTTGCTACGCTGATGGGCGGGATGTAAATTGCCAACAGCCACTCTGAGGAAGTGTACGGTGGGTCCTGAAACATCTAAAAAATACGGCTTAGGGAGCATAGGGCACTTCCACTCATGGGCGTATAAATTGGGAAAACTAAAAATCAGGAAGACACAGGCACCCCAAAGTTTACGGCTGCTCTGTTGACAAGAACCTCCACTTCCTTACACCTTAAATATCCAGGGAAAGAGAAAAATGGATAAAGAAGTGGTGGTCCTTATGTACAATGGAATATCACTCAGCCATGAAATCAATGTCATAAGGCTAGTAGCAGCATGATGAGTGGATTTAGGTACAACGATTCTAAGTGAAATAAGTCACACAGAAAAAGAGACTTATCATAAGCTATCACTTATAGAGGGAATGTAAAAACAGCTACACTTGAACTGAATTACAAAACAGAACAGAGTCACACATGCAGAAAACACACTATGGCTGCTTAACGGGAAAGGTGAGGTGGGGTGATGCATAAAACAAGGGTTTCAAATTAGCTCACATACCGTTCCATAAACCCAATATGTAATAGACAAGACCTACTCCTTGCTCAGTGAACTGGACTCTACACCCCCTATTCACCGCACAAGAATATATCTGAGTAGTAAGAATCTTAAAACCTATATATTGATATCTCTCTGGAAGTGAGTCAAGTGGGTGTAAAGCCGCATAAACAC
Source organism: Balaenoptera physalus (assembly GCF_965194825.1). Classification (NCBI taxonomy): domain Eukaryota; kingdom Metazoa; phylum Chordata; class Mammalia; order Artiodactyla; family Balaenopteridae; genus Balaenoptera; species Balaenoptera physalus. Next base: position 255,975 of record NW_028126012.1, read on the forward strand.
AGCCGTGAAAAGCAGCTAAACCCCATTATAAAAATAAATTACTTTTAAAAACCCATGAAACAAAGACAGTGAACGAGAGAGAAATTCTTACACAATTCGTTCAGGGGCTGTGATGCAACCTGGATTGACCATATCTAGACCCACAGCTGGATGAGACATAAGGGTGGACACTCTCGGGGCTGAGAGGTTTGGTGAGGTTGGGGGAGCAAACGCAGACCCTTTAAAGTAATACTGCGTGGTACCCATCCCATGGGTCCCAAATCTCCAGGTTCAAGGGCATCTTCGTACATCGAAAACATGCATGAGAAATCCAGAAGGTGGTACACCGTGTGATCGGGAAAGGTTTCTAAAACGCACCTCATTTCTCATATCCTTGTGCTCAGGTTCACCATTTAAGATACTTTACTAGCAATCTCCCTACTTGGAGAATCAGCACCTTTAACCTCCTGTTCCGTACAGGTTGCAATTTGTCCTGAGGATGAACGGGAAGAGGGGCAACCAATGAGAGACTGGATCTAGGTGTTGGGACAGGCACAGGTCACCCTATTTTCCCATCAGGAAGAAGAATTAACCACAGGCTCAGCCTGCCGCCCAGAACCAGAATAGGGCCTGAGGCAATCCCGCACTTTTGCGGCCTGCTCCCAAAAAAGCAAGTTGAAAAATGGAGCTCAGGGGCACTGCAATTCACAGACCTGCAGAGTTATAAATGATAACTCTCGTCCACAAATATATTGAGGGAAGGCAACGAAGAGGATTTGAAAGCAAGGCGGAATTGCACGAAACAGATTTCAGGAGGTAGATTCGAATCGCCTTAAAAGCACATGAAAAGTGGCAAAATGTCTACAATGATGCCCTTGGCCAAAAAGGGCGTATGCGTTTTTTCCTGAATATATTCAGGAAAAAACGCATACGCCCTTTTTGGCCAACCAAGCAACCTGGAAAGGCAAATCAGCGCTACAAAGAAGTCTCACTAACCATCGGTCAAAAGGGCTACGCTGAAAAAAGTGTCAAAACCAGAAATGCAGGACAGGCCATGGAGAAATGGGAGCCTTGCTACACTGATGGGCGGGATGTAAATTGCCAACAGCCACTCTGGAGAAGTGTACGGTGGGTCCTGAAACATCTAAAAAACACGGCGTAGGGAGCATAGGGCACTTCTACTCATGGGCGTATAAATTGGGAAAACTAAAAATCAGCAAGACACAGGCACGCCAAAGTTTAGGGCTGCTCTGTTGACAAGAACCTCCACTTCCTTACACCTTAAATATCCCAGGAAAGAGAAAAATGGACAAAGAAGTGGTGGTCCTTATGTACAATGGAATATCACTCAGCCATGAAATCAATGTCATAAGGCTAGTAGCAGCATGATGAGTGGATTTAGGTACGACAATTCTAAGTGAAATAAGTCACACAGAAAAAGACACTTATCATAAGCTATCACTTATAGAGGGAATGTAAAAACCGCTATACTTGAACTGAATTACAAAACAGAACAGAGTCACACATGCAGAAAACACACGATGGCTGCTTAACGGGAAAGGTGAGGTGGGGTGATGCATAAAACAAGGGTTTCAAATTAGCTCACATACCGTTCCATAAACCCAATATGTAATAGACAAGACCTACTCCTTGCTCAGTGAACTGGACTCTACACCCCCTATTCACCGCACAAGAATATATCTGAGTAGTAAGAATCTTAAAACCTATATATTGATATCTCTCTGGAAGTGAGTCAAGTGGGTGTAAAGCCGCATAAACACAGCCGTGAAAAGCAGCTAAACCCCATTATAAAAATAAATTACTTTTAAAAACCCATGAAACAAAGACAGTGAACGAGAGAGAAATTCTTACACAATTCGTTCAGGGGCTGTGATGCAACCTGGATTGACCATATCTAGACCCACAGCTGGATGAGACATAAGGGTGGACACTCTCGGGGCTGAGAGGTTTGGTGAGGTTGGGGGAGCAAACGCAGACCCTTTAAAGTAATACTGCGTGGTACCCATCCCATGGGTCCCAAATCTCCAGGTTCAAGGGCATCTTCGTACATCGAAAACATGCATGAGAAACCCAGAAGGTGGTACACCGTGTGACTGCGAAAGGTTTCTAAAACGCACCTCATTTCTCATATCCTTGTGCTCAGGTTCACCTTTTAAGATACTTTACTAGCAATCTCCCTACTTGGAGAATCAGCACCTTTAACCTCCTGTTCCGTAGAGGTTGCAATTTGTCCTGAGGATGAACGGGAAGAGGGGCAACCAATGAGAGACTGGATCTAGGTGTTGGGACAGGCACAGGTCACCCTATTTTCCCATTAGGAAGAAGAATTAACCACAGGCTCAGCCTGCCGCCCAGAACCAGAATAGGGCCTGAGGCAATCCCGCACTTTTGCGGCCTGCTCCCAAAAAAGCAAGTTGAAAAATGGAGCTCAGGGGCACTGCAATTCACAGACCTGCAGAGTTATAAATGATAACTCTCGTCCACAAATATATTGAGGGAAGGCAACGAAGAGGATTTGAAAGCAAGGCGGAATTGCACGAAACAGATGTCAGGAGGTAGATTCGAATCGCCTTAAAAGCACATGAAAAGTGGCAAAATGTCTACAATGATGCCCTTGGCCAAAAAGGGCTTATGCGTTTTTTCCTGAATATATTCAGGAAAAAACGCATAAGCCCTTTTTGGCCAACCAAGCAACCTGGAAAGACAAATCAGCGCTACATAGAATTCTCGCTACCCATCGGTCAAAAGGGCTACGCTGAAAAAAGTGTCAAAACCAGAAATGCAGGACAGGCCATGGAGAAATGGGAGCCTTGCTACGCTGATGGGCGGGATGTAAATTGCCAACAGCCACTCTGGAGAAGTGTACGGTGGGTCCTGAAACATCTAAAAAACACGGCTTAGGGAGCATAGGGCACTTCCACTCATGGGCGTATAAATTGGGAAAACTAAAAATCAGCAAGACACAGGCACCCCAAAGTTTACGGCTGCTCTGTTGACAAGAACCTCCACTTCCTTACACCTTAAATATCCAGGGAAAGAGAAAAATGGATAAAGAAGTGGTGGTCCTTATGTACAATGGAATATCACTCAGCCATGAAATCAATGTCATAAGGCTAGTAGCAGCATGATGAGTGGATTTAGGTACAACGATTCTAAGTGAAATAAGTCACACAGAAAAAGAGACTTATCATAAGCTATCACTTATAGAGGGAATGTAAAAACAGCTACACTTGAACTGAATTACAAAACAGAACAGAGTCACACATGCAGAAAACACACTATGGCTGCTTAACGGGAAAGGTGAGGTGGGGTGATGCATAAAACAAGGGTTTCAAATTAGCTCACATACCGTTCCATAAACCCAATATGTAATAGACAAGACCTACTCCTTGCTCAGTGAACTGGACTCTACACCCCCTATTCACCGCACAAGAATATATCTGAGTAGTAAGAATCTTAAAACCTATATATTGATATCTCTCTGGAAGTGAGTCAAGTGGGTGTAAAGCCGCATAAACACAGCCGTGAAAAGCAGCTAAACCCCATTATAAAAATAAATTACTTTTAAAAACCCATGAAACAAAGACAGTGAACGAGAGAGAAATTCTTACACAATTCGTTCAGGGGCTGTGATGCAACCTGGATTGACCATATCTAGACCCACAGCTGGATGAGACATAAGGGTGGACACTCTCGGGGCTGAGAGGTTTGGTGAGGTTGGGGGAGCAAACGCAGACCCTTTAAAGTAATACTGCGTGGTACCCATCCCATGGGTCCCAAATCTCCAGCTTCAAGGGCATCTTCGTACATCGAAAACATGCATGAGAAACCCAGAAGGTGGTACACCGTGTGACTGCGAAAGGTTTCTAAAACGCACCTCATTTCTCATATCCTTGTGCTCAGGTTCACCATTTAAGATACTTTACTAGCAATCTCCCTACTTGGAGAATCAGCACCTTTAACCTCCTGTTCCGTAGAGGTTGCAATTTGTCCTGAGGATGAACGGGAAGAGGGGCAACCAATGAGAGACTGGATCTAGGTGTTGGGACAGGCACAGGTCACCCTATTTTCCCATTAGGAAGAAGAATTAACCACAGGCTCAGCCTGCCGCCCAGAACCAGAATAGGGCCTGAGGCAATCCCGCACTTTTGCGGCCTGCTCCCAAAAAAGCAAGTTGAAAAATGGAGCTCAGGGGCACTGCAATTCACAGACCTGCAGAGTTATAAATGATAACTCTCGTCCACAAATATATTGAGGGAAGGCAACGAAGAGGATTTGAAAGCAAGGCGGAATTGCACGAAACAGATGTCAGGAGGTAGATTCGAATCGCCTTAAAAGCACATGAAAAGTGGCAAAATGTCTACAATGATGCCCTTGGCCAAAAAGGGCTTATGCGTTTTTTCCTGAATATATTCAGGAAAAAACGCATAAGCCCTTTTTGGCCAACCAAGCAACCTGGAAAGACAAATCAGCGCTACATAGAATTCTCGCTACCCATCGGTCAAAAGGGCTACGCTGAAAAAAGTGTCAAAACCAGAAATGCAGGACAGGCCATGGAGAAATGGGAGCCTTGCTACGCTGATGGGCGGGATGTAAATTGCCAACAGCCACTCTGGAGAAGTGTACGGTGGGTCCTGAAACATCTAAAAAACACGGCTTAGGGAGCATAGGGCACTTCCACTCATGGGCGTATAAATTGGGAAAACTAAAAATCAGCAAGACACAGGCACCCCAAAGTTTACGGCTGCTCTGTTGACAAGAACCTCCACTTCCTTACACCTTAAATATCCCAGGAAAGAGAAAAATGGATAAAGAAGTGGTGGTCCTTATGTACAATGGAATATCACTCAGCCATGAAATCAATGTCATAAGGCTAGTAGCAGCATGATGAGTGGATTTAGGTACGACGATTCTAAGTGAAATAAGTCACACAGAAAAAGACACTTATCATAAGCTATCACTTATAGAGGGAATGTAAAAACAGCTACACTTGAACTGAATTACAAAACAGAACAGAGTCACACATGCAGAAAACACACTATGGCTGCTTAACGGGAAAGGTGAGGTGGGGTGATGCATAAAACAACGGTTTCAAATTAGCTCACATACCGTTCGATAAACCCAATATGTAATAGACAAGACCTACTCCTTGCTCAGTGAACTGGACTCTACACCCCCTATTCACCGCACAAGAATATATCTGAGTAGTAAGAATCTTAAAACCTATATATTGATATCTCTCTGGAAGTGAGTCAAGTGGGTGTAAAGCCGCATAAACACAGCCGTGAAAAGCAGCTAAACCCCATTATAAAAATAAATTACTTTTAAAAACCCATGAAACAAAGACAGTGAACGAGAGAGAAATTCTTACACAATTCGTTCAGGGGCTGTGATGCAACCTGGATTGACCATATCTAGACCCACAGCTGGATGAGACATAAGGGTGGACACTCTCGGGGCTGAGAGGTTTGGTGAGGTTGGGGGAGCAAACGCAGACCCTTTAAAGTAATACTGCGTGGTACCCATCCCATGGGTCCCAAATCTCCAGGTTCAAGGGCATCTTCGTACATCGAAAACATGCATGAGAAACCCAGAAGGTGGTACACCGTGTGACTGCGAAAGGTTTCTAAAACGCACCTCATTTCTCATATCCTTGTGCTCAGGTTCACCATTTAAGATACTTTACTAGCAATCTCCCTACTTGGAGAATCAGCACCTTTAACCTCCTGTTCCGTAGAGGTTGCAATTTGTCCTGAGGATGAACGGGAAGAGGGGCAACCAATGAGAGACTGGATCTAGGTGTTGGGACAGGCACAGGTCACCCTATTTTCCCATTAGGAAGAAGAATTAACCACAGGCTCAGCCTGCCGCCCAGAACCAGAATAGGGCCTGAGGCAATCCCGCACTTTTGCGGCCTGCTCCCAAAAAAGCAAGTTGAAAAATGGAGCTCAGGGGCACTGCAATTCACAGACCTGCAGAGTTATAAATGATAACTCTCGTCAACAAATATATTGAGGGAAGGCAACGAAGAGGATTTGAAAGCAAGGCGGAATTGCACGAAACAGATGTCAGGAGGTAGATTCGAATCGCCTTAAAAGCACATGAAAAGTGGCAAAATGTCTACAATGATGCCCTTGGCCAAAAAGGGCTTATGCGTTTTTTCCTGAATATATTCAGGAAAAAACGCATAAGCCCTTTTTGGCCAACCAAGCAACCTGGAAAGACAAATCAGCGCTACATAGAATTCTCGCTACCCATCGGTCAAAAGGGCTACGCTGAAAAAAGTGTCAAAACCAGAAATGCAGGACAGGCCATGGAGAAATGGGAGCCTTGCTACGCTGATGGGCGGGATGTAAATTGCCAACAGCCACTCTGGAGAAGTGTACGGTGGGTCCTGAAACATCTAAAAAACACGGCTTAGGGAGCATAGGGCACTTCCACTCATGGGCGTATAAATTGGGAAAACTAAAAATCAGCAAGACACAGGCACCCCAAAGTTTACGGCTGCTCTGTTGACAAGAACCTCCACTTCCTTACACCTTAAATATCCCAGGAAAGAGAAAAATGGATAAAGAAGTGGTGGTCCTTATGTACAATGGAATATCACTCAGCCATGAAATCAATGTCATAAGGCTAGTAGCAGCATGATGAGTGGATTTAGGTACGACGATTCTAAGTGAAATAAGTCACACAGAAAAAGACACTTATCATAAGCTATCACTTATAGAGGGAATGTAAAAACAGCTACACTTGAACTGAATTACAAAACAGAACAGAGTCACACATGCAGAAAACACACTATGGCTGCTTAACGGGAAAGGTGAGGTGGGGTGATGCATAAAACAACGGTTTCAAATTAGCTCACATACCGTTCCATAAACCCAATATGTAATAGACAAGACCTACTCCTTGCTCAGTGAACTGGACTCTACACCCCCTATTCACCGCACAAGAATATATCTGAGTAGTAAGAATCTTAAAACCTATATATTGATATCTCTCTGGAAGTGAGTCAAGTGGGTGTAAAGCCGCATAAACACAGCCGTGAAAAGCAGCTAAACCCCATTATAAAAATAAATTACTTTTAAAAACCCATGAAACAAAGACAGTGAACGAGAGAGAAATTCTTACACAATTCGTTCAGGGGCTGTGATGCAACCTGGATTGACCATATCTAGACCCACAGCTGGATGAGACATAAGGGTGGACACTCTCGGGGCTGAGAGGTTTGGTGAGGTTGGGGGAGCAAACGCAGACCCTTTAAAGTAATACTGCGTGGTACCCATCCCATGGGTCCCAAATCTCCAGGTTCAAGGGCATCTTCGTACATCGAAAACATGCATGAGAAACCCAGAAGGTGGTACACCGTGTGACTGCGAAAGGTTTCTAAAACGCACCTCATTTCTCATATCCTTGTGCTCAGGTTCACCATTTAAGATACTTTACTAGCAATCTCCCTACTTGGAGAATCAGCACCTTTAACCTCCTGTTCCGTAGAGGTTGCAATTTGTCCTGAGGATGAACGGGAAGAGGGGCAACCAATGAGAGACTGGATCTAGGTGTTGGGACAGGCACAGGTCACCCTATTTTCCCATTAGGAAGAAGAATTAACCACAGGCTCAGCCTGCCGCCCAGAACCAGAATAGGGCCTGAGGCAATCCCGCACTTTTGCGGCCTGCTCCCAAAAAAGCAAGTTGAAAAATGGAGCTCAGGGGCACTGCAATTCACAGACCTGCAGAGTTATAAATGATAACTCTCGTCCACAAATATATTGAGGGAAGGCAACGAAGAGGATTTGAAAGCAAGGCGGAATTGCACGAAACAGATGTCAGGAGGTAGATTCGAATCGCCTTAAAAGCACATGAAAAGTGGCAAAATGTCTACAATGATGCCCTTGGCCAAAAAGGGCTTATGCGTTTTTTCCTGAATATATTCAGGAAAAAACGCATAAGCCCTTTTTGGCCAACCAAGCAACCTGGAAAGACAAATCAGCGCTACATAGAATTCTCGCTACCCATCGGTCAAAAGGGCTACGCTGAAAAAAGTGTCAAAACCAGAAATGCAGGACAGGCCATGGAGAAATGGGAGCCTTGCTACGCTGATGGGCGGGATGTAAATTGCCAACAGCCACTCTGGAGAAGTGTACGGTGGGTCCTGAAACATCTAAAAAACACGGCTTAGGGAGCATAGGGCACTTCCACTCATGGGCGTATAAATTGGGAAAACTAAAAATCAGCAAGACACAGGCACCCCAAAGTTTACGGCTGCTCTGTTGACAAGAACCTCCACTTCCTTACACCTTAAATATCCCAGGAAAGAGAAAAATGGATAAAGAAGTGGTGGTCCTTATGTACAATGGAATATCACTCAGCCATGAAATCAATGTCATAAGGCTAGTAGCAGCATGATGAGTGGATTTAGGTACGACGATTCTAAGTCAAATAAGTCACACAGAAAAAGACACTTATCATAAGCTATCACTTATAGAGGGAATGTAAAAACAGCTACACTTGAACTGAATTACAAAACAGAACAGAGTCACACATGCAGAAAACACACGATGGCTGCTTAACGGGAAAGGTGAGGTGGGGTGATGCATAAAACAACGGTTTCAAATTAGCTCACATACCGTTCCATAAACCCAATATGTAATAGACAAGACCTACTCCTTGCTCAGTGAACTGGACTCTACACCCCCTATTCACCGCACAAGAATATATCTGAGTAGTAAGAATCTTAAAACCTATATATTGATATCTCTCTGGAAGTGAGTCAAGTGGGTGTAAAGCCGCATAAACACAGCCGTGAAAAGCAGCTAAACCCCATTATAAAAATAAATTACTTTTAAAAACCCATGAAACAAAGACAGTGAACGAGAGAGAAATTCTTACAAAATTCGTTCAGGGGCTGTGATGCAACCTGGATTGACCATATCTAGACCCACAGCTGGATGAGACATAAGGGTGGACACTCTCGGGGCTGAGAGGTTTGGTGAGGTTGGGGGAGCAAACGCAGACCCTTTAAAGTAATACTGCGTGGTACCCATCCCATGGGTCCCAAATCTCCAGGTTCAAGGGCATCTTCGTACATCGAAAACATGCATGAGAAACCCAGAAGGTGGTACACCGTGTGACTGAGAAAGGTTTCTAAAACGCACCTCATTTCTCATATCCTTGTGCTCAGGTTCACCATTTAAGATACTTTACTAGCAATCTCCCTACTTGGAGAATCAGCACCTTTAACCTCCTGTTCCGTAGAGGTTGCAATTTGTCCTGAGGATGAACGGGAAGAGGGGCAACCAATGAGAGACTGGATCTAGGTGTTGGGACAGGCACAGGTCACCCTATTTTCCCATCAGGAAGAAGAATTAACCACAGGCTCAGCCTGCCGCCCAGAACCAGAATAGGGCCTGAGGCAATCCCGCACTTTTGCGGCCTGCTCCCAAAAAAGCAAGTTGAAAAATGGAGCTCAGGGGCACTGCAATTCACAGACCTGCAGAGTTATAAATGATAACTCTCGTCCACAAATATATTGAGGGAAGGCAACGAAGAGGATTTGAAAGCAAGGCGGAATTGCACGAAACAGATGTCAGGAGGTAGATTCGAATCGCCTTAAAAGCACATGAAAAGTGGCAAAATGTCTACAATGATGCCCTTGGCCAAAAAGGGCTTATGCGTTTTTTCCTGAATATATTCAGGAAAAAACGCATAAGCCCTTTTTGGCCAACCAAGCAACCTGGAAAGACAAATCAGCGCTACATAGAATTCTCGCTACCCATCGGTCAAAAGGGCTACGCTGAAAAAAGTGTCAAAACCAGAAATGCAGGACAGGCCATGGAGAAATGGGAGCCTTGCTACGCTGATGGGCGGGATGTAAATTGCCAACAGCCACTCTGGAGAAGTGTACGGTGGGTCCTGAAACATCTAAAAAACACGGCTTAGGGAGCATAGGGCACTTCCACTCATGGGCGTATAAATTGGGAAAACTAAAAATCAGCAAGACACAGGCACCCCAAAGTTTACGGCTGCTCTGTTGACAAGAACCTCCACTTCCTTACACCTTAAATATCCCAGGAAAGAGAAAAATGGATAAAGAAGTGGTGGTCCTTATGTACAATGGAATATCACTCAGCCATGAAATCAATGTCATAAGGCTAGTAGCAGCATGATGAGTGGATTTAGGTACGACGATTCTAAGTGAAATAAGTCACACAGAAAAAGACACTTATCATAAGCTATCACTTATAGAGGGAATGTAAAAACAGCTACACTTGAACTGAATTACAAAACAGAACAGAGTCACACATGCAGAAAACACACTATGGCTGCTTAACGGGAAAGGTGAGGTGGGGTGATGCATAAAACAACGGTTTCAAATTAGCTCACATACCGTTCCATAAACCCAATATGTAATAGACAAGACCTACTCCTTGCTCAGTGAACTGGACTCTACACCCCCTATTCACCGCACAAGAATATATCTGAGTAGTAAGAATCTTAAAACCTATATATTGATATCTCTCTGGAAGTGAGTCAAGTGGGTGTAAAGCCGCATAAACACAGCCGTGAAAAGCAGCTAAACCCCATTATAAAAATAAATTACTTTTAAAAACCCATGAAACAAAGACAGTGAACGAGAGAGAAATTCTTACACAATTCGTTCAGGGGCTGTGATGCAACCTGGATTGACCATATCTAGACCCACAGCTGGATGAGACATAAGGGTGGACACTCTCGGGGCTGAGAGGTTTGGTGAGGTTGGGGGAGCAAACGCAGACCCTTTAAAGTAATACTGCGTGGTACCCATCCCATGGGTCCCAAATCTCCAGGTTCAAGGGCATCTTCGTACATCGAAAACATGCATGAGAAACCCAGAAGGTGGTACACCGTGTGACTGCGAAAGGTTTCTAAAACGCACCTCATTTCTCATATCCTTGTGCTCAGGTTCACCATTTAAGATACTTTACTAGCAATCTCCCTACTTGGAGAATCAGCACCTTTAACCTCCTGTTCCGTAGAGGTTGCAATTTGTCCTGAGGATGAACGGGAAGAGGGGCAACCAATGAGAGACTGGATCTAGGTGTTGGGACAGGCACAGGTCACCCTATTTTCCCATTAGGAAGAAGAATTAACCACAGGCTCAGCCTGCCGCCCAGAACCAGAATAGGGCCTGAGGCAATCCCGCACTTTTGCGGCCTGCTCCCAAAAAAGCAAGTTGAAAAATGGAGCTCAGGGGCACTGCAATTCACAGACCTGCAGAGTTATAAATGATAACTCTCGTCCACAAATATATTGAGGGAAGGCAACGAAGAGGATTTGAAAGCAAGGCGGAATTGCACGAAACAGATGTCAGGAGGTAGATTCGAATCGCCTTAAAAGCACATGAAAAGTGGCAAAATGTCTACAATGATGCCCTTGGCCAAAAAGGGCTTATGCGTTTTTTCCTGAATATATTCAGGAAAAAACGCATAAGCCCTTTTTGGCCAACCAAGCAACCTGGAAAGACAAATCAGCGCTACATAGAATTCTCGCTACCCATCGGTCAAAAGGGCTACGCTGAAAAAAGTGTCAAAACCAGAAATGCAGGACAGGCCATGGAGAAATGGGAGCCTTGCTACGCTGATGGGCGGGATGTAAATTGCCAACAGCCACTCTGGAGAAGTGTACGGTGGGTCCTGAAACATCTAAAAAACACGGCTTAGGGAGCATAGGGCACTTCCACTCATGGGCGTATAAATTGGGAAAACTAAAAATCAGCAAGACACAGGCACCCCAAAGTTTACGGCTGCTCTGTTGACAAGAACCTCCACTTCCTTACACCTTAAATATCCCAGGAAAGAGAAAAATGGATAAAGAAGTGGTGGTCCTTATGTACAATGGAATATCACTCAGCCATGAAATCAATGTCATAAGGCTAGTAGCAGCATGATGAGTGGATTTAGGTACGACGATTCTAAGTGAAATAAGTCACACAGAAAAAGACACTTATCATAAGCTATCACTTATAGAGGGAATGTAAAAACAGCTACACTTGAACTGAATTACAAAACAGAACAGAGTCACACATGCAGAAAACACACTATGGCTGCTTAACGGGAAAGGTGAGGTGGGGTGATGCATAAAACAACGGTTTCAAATTAGCTCACATACCGTTCCATAAACCCAATATGTAATAGACAAGACCTACTCCTTGCTCAGTGAACTGGACTCTACACCCCCTATTCACCGCACAAGAATATATCTGAGTAGTAAGAATCTTAAAACCTATATATTGATATCTCTCTGGAAGTGAGTCAAGTGGGTGTAAAGCCGCATAAACACAGCCGTGAAAAGCAGCTAAACCCCATTATAAAAATAAATTACTTTTAAAAACCCATGAAACAAAGACAGTGAACGAGAGAGAAATTCTTACACAATTCGTTCAGGGGCTGTGATGCAACCTGGATTGACCATATCTAGACCCACAGCTGGATGAGACATAAGGGTGGACACTCTCGGGGCTGAGAGGTTTGGTGAGGTTGGGGGAGCAAACGCAGACCCTTTAAAGTAATACTGCGTGGTACCCATCCCATGGGTCCCAAATCTCCAGGTTCAAGGGCATCTTCGTACATCGAAAACATGCATGAGAAACCCAGAAGGTGGTACACCGTGTGACTGCGAAAGGTTTCTAAAACGCACCTCATTTCTCATATCCTTGTGCTCAGGTTCACCATTTAAGATACTTTACTAGCAATCTCCCTACTTGGAGAATCAGCACCTTTAACCTCCTGTTCCGTAGAGGTTGCAATTTGTCCTGAGGATGAACGGGAAGAGGGGCAACCAATGAGAGACTGGATCTAGGTGTTGGGACAGGCACAGGTCACCCTATTTTCCCATTAGGAAGAAGAATTAACCACAGGCTCAGCCTGCCGCCCAGAACCAGAATAGGGCCTGAGGCAATCCCGCACTTTTGCGGCCTGCTCCCAAAAAAGCAAGTTGAAAAATGGAGCTCAGGGGCACTGCAATTCACAGACCTGCAGAGTTATAAATGATAACTCTCGTCCACAAATATATTGAGGGAAGGCAACGAAGAGGATTTGAAAGCAAGGCGGAATTGCACGAAACAGATGTCAGGAGGTAGATTCGAATCGCCTTAAAAGCACATGAAAAGTGGCAAAATGTCTACAATGATGCCCTTGGCCAAAAAGGGCTTATGCGTTTTTTCCTGAATATATTCAGGAAAAAACGCATAAGCCCTTTTTGGCCAACCAAGCAACCTGGAAAGACAAATCAGCGCTACATAGAATTCTCGCTACCCATCGGTCAAAAGGGCTACGCTGAAAAAAGTGTCAAAACCAGAAATGCAGGACAGGCCATGGAGAAATGGGAGCCTTGCTACGCTGATGGGCGGGATGTAAATTGCCAACAGCCACTCTGGAGAAGTGTACGGTGGGTCCTGAAACATCTAAAAAACACGGCTTAGGGAGCATAGGGCACTTCCACTCATGGGCGTATAAATTGGGAAAACTAAAAATCAGCAAGACACAGGCACCCCAAAGTTTACGGCTGCTCTGTTGACAAGAACCTCCACTTCCTTACACCTTAAATATCCCAGGAAAGAGAAAAATGGATAAAGAAGTGGTGGTCCTTATGTACAATGGAATATCACTCAGCCATGAAATCAATGTCATAAGGCTAGTAGCAGCATGATGAGTGGATTTAGGTACGACGATTCTAAGTGAAATAAGTCACACAGAAAAAGACACTTATCATAAGCTATCACTTATAGAGGGAATGTAAAAACAGCTACACTTGAACTGAATTACAAAACAGAACAGAGTCACACATGCAGAAAACACACTATGGCTGCTTAACGGGAAAGGTGAGGTGGGGTGATGCATAAAACAAGGGTTTCAAATTAGCTCACATACCGTTCCATAAACCCAATATGTAATAGACAAGACCTACTCCTTGCTCAGTGAACTGGACTCTACACCCCCTATTCACCGCACAAGAATATATCTGAGTAGTAAGAATCTTAAAACCTATATATTGATATCTCTCTGGAAGTGAGTCAAGTGGGTGTAAAGCCGCATAAACACAGCCGTGAAAAGCAGCTAAACCCCATTATAAAAATAAATTACTTTTAAAAACCCATGAAACAAAGACAGTGAACGAGAGAGAAATTCTTACAAAATTCGTTCAGGGGCTGTGATGCAACCTGGATTGACCATATCTAGACCCACAGCTGGATGAGACATAAGGGTGGACACTCTCGGGGCTGAGAGGTTTGGTGAGGTTGGGGGAGCAAACGCAGACCCTTTAAAGTAATACTGCGTGGTACCCATCCCATGGGTCCCAAATCTCCAGGTTCAAGGGCATCTTCGTACATCGAAAACATGCATGAGAAACCCAGAAGGTGGTACACCGTGTGACTGCGAAAGGTTTCTAAAACGCACCTCATTTCTCATATCCTTGTGCTCAGGTTCACCATTTAAGATACTTTACTAGCAATCTCCCTACTTGGAGAATCAGCACCTTTAACCTCCTGTTCCGTAGAGGTTGCAATTTGTCCTGAGGATGAACGGGAAGAGGGGCAACCAATGAGAGACTGGATCTAGGTGTTGGGACAGGCACAGGTCACCCTATTTTCCCATTAGGAAGAAGAATTAACCACAGGCTCAGCCTGCCGCCCAGAACCAGAATAGGGCCTGAGGCAATCCCGCACTTTTGCGGCCTGCTCCCAAAAAAGCAAGTTGAAAAATGGAGCTCAGGGGCACTGCAATTCACAGACCTGCAGAGTTATAAATGATAACTCTCGTCCACAAATATATTGAGGGAAGGCAACGAAGAGGATTTGAAAGCAAGGCGGAATTGCACGAAACAGATGTCAGGAGGTAGATTCGAATCGCCTTAAAAGCACATGAAAAGTGGCAAAATGTCTACAATGATGCCCTTGGCCAAAAAGGGCTTATGCGTTTTTTCCTGAATATATTCAGGAAAAAACGCATAAGCCCTTTTTGGCCAACCAAGCAACCTGGAAAGACAAATCAGCGCTACATAGAATTCTCGCTACCCATCGGTCAAAAGGGCTACGCTGAAAAAAGTGTCAAAACCAGAAATGCAGGACAGGCCATGGAGAAATGGGAGCCTTGCTACGCTGATGGGCGGGATGTAAATTGCCAACAGCCACTCTGGAGAAGTGTACGGTGGGTCCTGAAACATCTAAAAAACACGGCTTAGGGAGCATAGGGCACTTCCACTCATGGGCGTATAAATTGGGAAAACTAAAAATCAGCAAGACACAGGCACCCCAAAGTTTACGGCTGCTCTGTTGACAAGAACCTCCACTTCCTTACACCTTAAATATCCCAGGAAAGAGAAAAATGGATAAAGAAGTGGTGGTCCTTATGTACAATGGAATATCACTCAGCCATGAAATCAATGTCATAAGGCTAGTAGCAGCATGATGAGTGGATTTAGGTACGACGATTCTAAGTCAAATAAGTCACACAGAAAAAGACACTTATCATAAGCTATCACTTATAGAGGGAATGTAAAAACAGCTACACTTGAACTGAATTACAAAACAGAACAGAGTCACACATGCAGAAAACACACGATGGCTGCTTAACGGGAAAGGTGAGGTGGGGTGATGCATAAAACAACGGTTTCAAATTAGCTCACATACCGTTCCATAAACCCAATATGTAATAGACAAGACCTACTCCTTGCTCAGTGAACTGGACTCTACACCCCCTATTCACCGCACAAGAATATATCTGAGTAGTAAGAATCTTAAAACCTATATATTGATATCTCTCTGGAAGTGAGTCAAGTGGGTGTAAAGCCGCATAAACACAGCCGTGAAAAGCAGCTAAACCCCATTATAAAAATAAATTACTTTTAAAAACCCATGAAACAAAGACAGTGAACGAGAGAGAAATTCTTACAAAATTCGTTCAGGGGCTGTGATGCAACCTGGATTGACCATATCTAGACCCACAGCTGGATGAGACATAAGGGTGGACACTCTCGGGGCTGAGAGGTTTGGTGAGGTTGGGGGAGCAAACGCAGACCCTTTAAAGTAATACTGCGTGGTACCCATCCCATGGGTCCCAAATCTCCAGGTTCAAGGGCATCTTCGTACATCGAAAACATGCATGAGAAACCCAGAAGGTGGTACACCGTGTGACTGAGAAAGGTTTCTAAAACGCACCTCATTTCTCATATCCTTGTGCTCAGGTTCACCATTTAAGATACTTTACTAGCAATCTCCCTACTTGGAGAATCAGCACCTTTAACCTCCTGTTCCGTAGAGGTTGCAATTTGTCCTGAGGATGAACGGGAAGAGGGGCAACCAATGAGAGACTGGATCTAGGTGTTGGGACAGGCACAGGTCACCCTATTTTCCCATCAGGAAGAAGAATTAACCACAGGCTCAGCCTGCCGCCCAGAACCAGAATAGGGCCTGAGGCAATCCCGCACTTTTGCGGCCTGCTCCCAAAAAAGCAAGTTGAAAAATGGAGCTCAGGGGCACTGCAATTCACAGACCTGCAGAGTTATAAATGATAACTCTCGTCCACAAATATATTGAGGGAAGGCAACGAAGAGGATTTGAAAGCAAGGCGGAATTGCACGAAACAGATGTCAGGAGGTAGATTCGAATCGCCTTAAAAGCACATGAAAAGTGGCAAAATGTCTACAATGATGCCCTTGGCCAAAAAGGGCTTATGCGTTTTTTCCTGAATATATTCAGGAAAAAACGCATAAGCCCTTTTTGGCCAACCAAGCAACCTGGAAAGACAAATCAGCGCTACATAGAATTCTCGCTACCCATCGGTCAAAAGGGCTACGCTGAAAAAAGTGTCAAAACCAGAAATGCAGGACAGGCCATGGAGAAATGGGAGCCTTGCTACGCTGATGGGCGGGATGTAAATTGCCAACAGCCACTCTGGAGAAGTGTACGGTGGGTCCTGAAACATCTAAAAAACACGGCTTAGGGAGCATAGGGCACTTCCACTCATGGGCGTATAAATTGGGAAAACTAAAAATCAGCAAGACACAGGCACCCCAAAGTTTACGGCTGCTCTGTTGACAAGAACCTCCACTTCCTTACACCTTAAATATCCCAGGAAAGAGAAAAATGGATAAAGAAGTGGTGGTCCTTATGTACAATGGAATATCACTCAGCCATGAAATCAATGTCATAAGGCTAGTAGCAGCATGATGAGTGGATTTAGGTACGACGATTCTAAGTGAAATAAGTCACACAGAAAAAGACACTTATCATAAGCTATCACTTATAGAGGGAATGTAAAAACAGCTACACTTGAACTGAATTACAAAACAGAACAGAGTCACACATGCAGAAAACACACTATGGCTGCTTAACGGGAAAGGTGAGGTGGGGTGATGCATAAAACAACGGTTTCAAATTAGCTCACATACCGTTCCATAAACCCAATATGTAATAGACAAGACCTACTCCTTGCTCAGTGAACTGGACTCTACACCCCCTATTCACCGCACAAGAATATATCTGAGTAGTAAGAATCTTAAAACCTATATATTGATATCTCTCTGGAAGTGAGTCAAGTGGGTGTAAAGCCGCATAAACACAGCCGTGAAAAGCAGCTAAACCCCATTATAAAAATAAATTACTTTTAAAAACCCATGAAACAAAGACAGTGAACGAGAGAGAAATTCTTACACAATTCGTTCAGGGGCTGTGATGCAACCTGGATTGACCATATCTAGACCCACAGCTGGATGAGACATAAGGGTGGACACTCTCGGGGCTGAGAGGTTTGGTGAGGTTGGGGGAGCAAACGCAGACCCTTTAAAGTAATACTGCGTGGTACCCATCCCATGGGTCCCAAATCTCCAGGTTCAAGGGCATCTTCGTACATCGAAAACATGCATGAGAAACCCAGAAGGTGGTACACCGTGTGACTGCGAAAGGTTTCTAAAACGCACCTCATTTCTCATATCCTTGTGCTCAGGTTCACCATTTAAGATACTTTACTAGCAATCTCCCTACTTGGAGAATCAGCACCTTTAACCTCCTGTTCCGTAGAGGTTGCAATTTGTCCTGAGGATGAACGGGAAGAGGGGCAACCAATGAGAGACTGGATCTAGGTGTTGGGACAGGCACAGGTCACCCTATTTTCCCATCAGGAAGAAGAATTAACCACAGGCTCAGCCTGCCGCCCAGAACCAGAATAGGGCCTGAGGCAATCCCGCACTTTTGCGGCCTGCTCCCAAAAAAGCAAGTTGAAAAATGGAGCTCAGGGGCACTGCAATTCACAGACCTGCAGAGTTATAAATGATAACTCTCGTCCACAAATATATTGAGGGAAGGCAACGAAGAGGATTTGAAAGCAAGGCGGAATTGCACGAAACAGATGTCAGGAGGTAGATTCGAATCGCCTTAAAAGCACATGAAAAGTGGCAAAATGTCTACAATGATGCCCTTGGCCAAAAAGGGCGTATGCGTTTTTTCCTGAATATATTCAGGAAAAAACGCATACGCCCTTTTTGGCCAACCAAGCAACCTGGAAAGACAAATCAGCGCTACATAGAATTCTCGCTACCCATCGGTCAAAAGGGCTACGCTGAAAAAAGTGTCAAAACCAGAAATGCAGGACAGGCCATGGAGAAATGGGAGCCTTGCTACGCTGATGGGCGGGATGTAAATTGCCAACAGCCACTCTGGAGAAGTGTACGGTGGGTCCTGAAACATCTAAAAAACACGGCTTAGGGAGCATAGGGCACTTCCACTCATGGGCGTATAAATTGGGAAAACTAAAAATCAGCAAGACACAGGCACCCCAAAGTTTACGGCTGCTCTGTTGACAAGAACCTCCACTTCCTTACACCTTAAATATCCCAGGAAAGAGAAAAATGGATAAAGAAGTGGTGGTCCTTATGTACAATGGAATATCACTCAGCCATGAAATCAATGTCATAAGGCTAGTAGCAGCATGATGAGTGGATTTAGGTACGACGATTCTAAGTGAAATAAGTCACACAGAAAAAGACACTTATCATAAGCTATCACTTATAGAGGGAATGTAAAAACAGCTACACTTGAACTGAATTACAAAACAGAACAGAGTCACACATGCAGAAAACACACGATGGCTGCTTAACGGGAAAGGTGAGGTGGGGTGATGCATAAAACAACGGTTTCAAATTAGCTCACATACCGTTCCATAAACCCAATATGTAATAGACAAGACCTACTCCTTGCTCAGTGAACTGGACTCTACACCCCCTATTCACCGCACAAGAATATATCTGAGTAGTAAGAATCTTAAAACCTATATATTGATATCTCTCTGGAAGTGAGTCAAGTGGGTGTAAAGCCGCATAAACACAGCCGTGAAAAGCAGCTAAACCCCATTATAAAAATAAATTACTTTTAAAAACCCATGAAACAAAGACAGTGAACGAGAGAGAAATTCTTACACAATTCGTTCAGGGGCTGTGATGCAACCTGGATTGACCATATCTAGACCCACAGCTGGATGAGACATAAGGGTGGACACTCTCGGGGCTGAGAGGTTTGGTGAGGTTGGGGGAGCAAACGCAGACCCTTTAAAGTAATACTGCGTGGTACCCATCCCATGGGTCCCAAATCTCCAGGTTCAAGGGCATCTTCGTACATCGAAAACATGCATGAGAAACCCAGAAGGTGGTACACCGTGTGACTGCGAAAGGTTTCTAAAACGCACCTCATTTCTCATATCCTTGTGCTCAGGTTCACCATTTAAGATACTTTACTAGCAATCTCCCTACTTGGAGAATCAGCACCTTTAACCTCCTGTTCCGTAGAGGTTGCAATTTGTCCTGAGGATGAACGGGAAGAGGGGCAACCAATGAGAGACTGGATCTAGGTGTTGGGACAGGCACAGGTCACCCTATTTTCCCATCAGGAAGAAGAATTAACCACAGGCTCAGCCTGCCGCCCAGAACCAGAATAGGGCCTGAGGCAATCCCGCACTTTTGCGGCCTGCTCCCAAAAAAGCAAGTTGAAAAATGGAGCTCAGGGGCACTGCAATTCACAGACCTGCAGAGTTATAAATGATAACTCTCGTCCACAAATATATTGAGGGAAGGCAACGAAGAGGATTTGAAAGCAAGGCGGAATTGCACGAAACAGATGTCAGGAGGTAGATTCGAATCGCCTTAAAAGCACATGAAAAGTGGCAAAATGTCTACAATGATGCCCTTGGCCAAAAAGGGCGTATGCGTTTTTTCCTGAATATATTCAGGAAAAAACGCATACGCCCTTTTTGGCCAACCAAGCAACCTGGAAAGACAAATCAGCGCTACATAGAATTCTCGCTACCCATCGGTCAAAAGGGCTACGCTGAAAAAAGTGTCAAAACCAGAAATGCAGGACAGGCCATGGAGAAATGGGAGCCTTGCTACGCTGATGGGCGGGATGTAAATTGCCAACAGCCACTCTGGAGAAGTGTACGGTGGGTCCTGAAACATCTAAAAAACACGGCTTAGGGAGCATAGGGCACTTCCACTCATGGGCGTATAAATTGGGAAAACTAAAAATCAGCAAGACACAGGCACCCCAAAGTTTACGGCTGCTCTGTTGACAAGAACCTCCACTTCCTTACACCTTAAATATCCCAGGAAAGAGAAAAATGGATAAAGAAGTGGTGGTCCTTATGTACAATGGAATATCACTCAGCCATGAAATCAATGTCATAAGGCTAGTAGCAGCATGATGAGTGGATTTAGGTACGACGATTCTAAGTGAAATAAGTCACACAGAAAAAGACACTTATCATAAGCTATCACTTATAGAGGGAATGTAAAAACAGCTACACTTGAACTGAATTACAAAACAGAACAGAGTCACACATGCAGAAAACACACGATGGCTGCTTAACGGGAAAGGTGAGGTGGGGTGATGCATAAAACAACGGTTTCAAATTAGCTCACATACCGTTCCATAAACCCAATATGTAATAGACAAGACCTACTCCTTGCTCAGTGAACTGGACTCTACACCCCCTATTCACCGCACAAGAATATATCTGAGTAGTAAGAATCTTAAAACCTATATATTGATATCTCTCTGGAAGTGAGTCAAGTGGGTGTAAAGCCGCATAAACACAGCCGTGAAAAGCAGCTAAACCCCATTATAAAAATAAATTACTTTTAAAAACCCATGAAACAAAGACAGTGAACGAGAGAGAAATTCTTACACAATTCGTTCAGGGGCTGTGATGCAACCTGGATTGACCATATCTAGACCCACAGCTGGATGAGACATAAGGGTGGACACTCTCGGGGCTGAGAGGTTTGGTGAGGTTGGGGGAGCAAACGCAGACCCTTTAAAGTAATACTGCGTGGTACCCTTCCCATGGGTCCCAAATCTCCAGGTTCAAGGGCATCTTCGTACATCGAAAACATGCATGAGAAACCCAGAAGGTGGTACACCGTGTGATCGGGAAAGGTTTCTAAAACGCACCTCATTTCTCATATCCTTGTGCTCAGGTTCACCATTTAAGATACTTTACTAGCAATCTCCCTACTTGGAGAATCAGCACCTTTAACCTCCTGTTCCGTACAGGTTGCAATTTGTCCTGAGGATGAACGGGAAGAGGGGCAACCAATGAGAGACTGGATCTAGGTGTTGGGACAGGCACAGGTCACCCTATTTTCCCATCAGGAAGAAGAATTAACCACAGGCTCAGCCTGCCGCCCAGAACCAGAATAGGGCCTGAGGCAATCCCGCACTTTTGCGGCCTGCTCCCAAAAAAGCAAGTTGAAAAATGGAGCTCAGGGGAACTGCAATTCACAGACCTGCAGAGTTATAAATGATAACTCTCGTCCACAAATATATTGAGGGAAGGCAACGAAGAGGATTTGAAAGCAAGGCGGAATTGCACGAAACAGATTTCAGGAGGTAGATTCGAATCGCCTTAAAAGCACATGAAAAGTGGCAAAATGTCTACAATGATGCCCTTGGCCAAAAAGGGCGTATGCGTTTTTTCCTGAATATATTCAGGAAAAAACGCATACGCCCTTTTTGGCCAACCAAGCAACCTGGAAAGGCAAATCAGCGCTACAAAGAAGTCTCACTAACCATCGGTCAAAAGGGCTACGCTGAAAAAAGTGTCAAAACCAGAAATGCAGGACAGGCCATGGAGAAATGGGAGCCTTGCTACACTGATGGGCGGGATGTAAATTGCCAACAGCCACTCTGGAGAAGTGTACGGTGGGTCCTGAAACATCTAAAAAACACGGCGTAGGGAGCATAGGGCACTTCTACTCATGGGCGTATAAATTGGGAAAACTAAAAATCAGCAAGACACAGGCACGCCAAAGTTTAGGGCTGCTCTGTTGACAAGAACCTCCACTTCCTTACACCTCAAATATCCCAGGAAAGAGAAAAATGGATGAAGAAGTGGTGGTCCTTATGTACAATGGAATATCACTCAGCCATGAAATCAATGTCATAAGGCTAGTAGCAGCATGATGAGTGGATTTAGGTACGACGATTCTAAGTGAAATAAGTCACACAGAAAAAGACACTTATCATAAGCTATCACTTATAGAGGGAATGTAAAAACCGCTACACTTGAACTGAATTACAAAACAGAACAGAGTCACACGTTTAGAAAACACACTATGGCTGCTTAACGGGAAAGGTGAGGTGGGGTGATGCATAAAACAAGGGTTTCAAATTAGCTCACATACCGTTCGATAAACCCAATATGTAATAGACAAGACCTACTCCTTGCTCAGTGAACTGGACTCTACACCCCCTATTCACCGCACAAGAATATATCTGAGTAGTAAGAATCTTAAAACCTATATATTGATATCTCTCTGGAAGTGAGTCAAGTGGGTGTAAAGCCGCATAAACACAGCCGTGAAAAGCAGCTAAACCCCATTATAAAAATAAATTACTTTTAAAAACCCGTGAAACAAAGACAGTGAACGAGAGAGAAATTCTTACAAAATTCGTTCAGGGGCTGTGATGCAACCTGGATTGACCATATCTAGACCCACAGCTGGATGAGACATAAGGGTGGACACTCTCGGGGCTGAGAGGTTTGGTGAGGTTGGGGGAGCAAACGCAGACCCTTTAAAGTAATACTGCGTGGTACCCATCCCATGGGTCCCAAATCTCCAGGTTCAAGGGCATCTTCGTACATCGAAAACATGCATGAGAAACCCAGAAGGTGGTACACCGTGTGATCGGGAAAGGTTTCTAAAACGCACCTCATTTCTCATATCCTTGTTCTCAGGTTCACCATTTAAGATACTTTACTAGCAATCTCCCTACTTGGAGAATCAGCATCTTTAACCTCCTGTTCCGTAGAGGTTGCAATTTGTCCTGAGGATGAACGGGAAGAGGGGCAACCAATGAGAGACTGGATCTAGGTGTTGGGACAGGCACAGGTCACCCTATTTTCCCATTAGGAAGAAGAATTAACCACAGGCTCAGCCTGCCGCCCAGAACCAGAATAGGGCCTGAGGCAATCCCGCACTTTTGCGGCCTGCTCCCAAAAAAGCAAGTTGAAAAATGGAGCTCAGGGGCACTGCAATTCACAGACCTGCAGAGTTATAAATGATAACTCTCGTCCACAAATATATTGAGGGAAGGCAACGAAGAGGATTTGAAAGCAAGGCGGAATTGCACGAAACAGATGTCAGGAGGTAGATTCGAATCGCCTTAAAAGCACATGAAAAGTGGCAAAATGTCTACAATGATGCCCTTGGCCAAAAAGGGCTTATGCGTTTTTTCCTGAATATATTCAGGAAAAAACGCATAAGCCCTTTTTGGCCAACCAAGCAACCTGGAAAGACAAATCAGCGCTACATAGAATTCTCGCTACCCATCGGTCAAAAGGGCTACGCTGAAAAAAGTGTCAAAACCAGAAATGCAGGACAGGCCATGGAGAAATGGGAGCCTTGCTACGCTGATGGGCGGGATGTAAATTGCCAACAGCCACTCTGGAGAAGTGTACGGTGGGTCCTGAAACATCTAAAAAACACGGCTTAGGGAGCATAGGGCACTTCCACTCATGGGCGTATAAATTGGGAAAACTAAAAATCAGCAAGACACAGGCACCCCAAAGTTTACGGCTGCTCTGTTGACAAGAACCTCCACTTCCTTACACCTTAAATATCCCAGGAAAGAGAAAAATGGATAAAGAAGTGGTGGTCCTTATGTACAATGGAATATCACTCAGCCATGAAATCAATGTCATAAGGCTAGTAGCAGCATGATGAGTGGATTTAGGTACGACGATTCTAAGTCAAATAAGTCACACAGAAAAAGACACTTATCATAAGCTATCACTTATAGAGGGAATGTAAAAACAGCTACACTTGAACTGAATTACAAAACAGAACAGAGTCACACATGCAGAAAACACACGATGGCTGCTTAACGGGAAAGGTGAGGTGGGGTGATGCATAAAACAACGGTTTCAAATTAGCTCACATACCGTTCCATAAACCCAATATGTAATAGACAAGACCTACTCCTTGCTCAGTGAACTGGACTCTACACCCCCTATTCACCGCACAAGAATATATCTGAGTAGTAAGAATCTTAAAACCTATATATTGATATCTCTCTGGAAGTGAGTCAAGTGGGTGTAAAGCCGCATAAACACAGCCGTGAAAAGCAGCTAAACCCCATTATAAAAATAAATTACTTTTAAAAACCCATGAAACAAAGACAGTGAACGAGAGAGAAATTCTTACAAAATTCGTTCAGGGGCTGTGATGCAACCTGGATTGACCATATCTAGACCCACAGCTGGATGAGACATAAGGGTGGACACTCTCGGGGCTGAGAGGTTTGGTGAGGTTGGGGGAGCAAACGCAGACCCTTTAAAGTAATACTGCGTGGTACCCATCCCATGGGTCCCAAATCTCCAGGTTCAAGGGCATCTTCGTACATCGAAAACATGCATGAGAAACCCAGAAGGTGGTACACCGTGTGACTGAGAAAGGTTTCTAAAACGCACCTCATTTCTCATATCCTTGTGCTCAGGTTCACCATTTAAGATACTTTACTAGCAATCTCCCTACTTGGAGAATCAGCACCTTTAACCTCCTGTTCCGTAGAGGTTGCAATTTGTCCTGAGGATGAACGGGAAGAGGGGCAACCAATGAGAGACTGGATCTAGGTGTTGGGACAGGCACAGGTCACCCTATTTTCCCATCAGGAAGAAGAATTAACCACAGGCTCAGCCTGCCGCCCAGAACCAGAATAGGGCCTGAGGCAATCCCGCACTTTTGCGGCCTGCTCCCAAAAAAGCAAGTTGAAAAATGGAGCTCAGGGGCACTGCAATTCACAGACCTGCAGAGTTATAAATGATAACTCTCGTCCACAAATATATTGAGGGAAGGCAACGAAGAGGATTTGAAAGCAAGGCGGAATTGCACGAAACAGATGTCAGGAGGTAGATTCGAATCGCCTTAAAAGCACATGAAAAGTGGCAAAATGTCTACAATGATGCCCTTGGCCAAAAAGGGCTTATGCGTTTTTTCCTGAATATATTCAGGAAAAAACGCATAAGCCCTTTTTGGCCAACCAAGCAACCTGGAAAGACAAATCAGCGCTACATAGAATTCTCGCTACCCATCGGTCAAAAGGGCTACGCTGAAAAAAGTGTCAAAACCAGAAATGCAGGACAGGCCATGGAGAAATGGGAGCCTTGCTACGCTGATGGGCGGGATGTAAATTGCCAACAGCCACTCTGGAGAAGTGTACGGTGGGTCCTGAAACATCTAAAAAACACGGCTTAGGGAGCATAGGGCACTTCCACTCATGGGCGTATAAATTGGGAAAACTAAAAATCAGCAAGACACAGGCACCCCAAAGTTTACGGCTGCTCTGTTGACAAGAACCTCCACTTCCTTACACCTTAAATATCCCAGGAAAGAGAAAAATGGATAAAGAAGTGGTGGTCCTTATGTACAATGGAATATCACTCAGCCATGAAATCAATGTCATAAGGCTAGTAGCAGCATGATGAGTGGATTTAGGTACGACGATTCTAAGTGAAATAAGTCACACAGAAAAAGACACTTATCATAAGCTATCACTTATAGAGGGAATGTAAAAACAGCTACACTTGAACTGAATTACAAAACAGAACAGAGTCACACATGCAGAAAACACACTATGGCTGCTTAACGGGAAAGGTGAGGTGGGGTGATGCATAAAACAACGGTTTCAAATTAGCTCACATACCGTTCCATAAACCCAATATGTAATAGACAAGACCTACTCCTTGCTCAGTGAACTGGACTCTACACCCCCTATTCACCGCACAAGAATATATCTGAGTAGTAAGAATCTTAAAACCTATATATTGATATCTCTCTGGAAGTGAGTCAAGTGGGTGTAAAGCCGCATAAACACAGCCGTGAAAAGCAGCTAAACCCCATTATAAAAATAAATTACTTTTAAAAACCCATGAAACAAAGACAGTGAACGAGAGAGAAATTCTTACACAATTCGTTCAGGGGCTGTGATGCAACCTGGATTGACCATATCTAGACCCACAGCTGGATGAGACATAAGTGTGGACACTCTCGGGGCTGAGAGGTTTGGTGAGGTTGGGGGAGCAAACGCAGACCCTTTAAAGTAATACTGCGTGGTACCCATCCCATGGGTCCCAAATCTCCAGGTTCAAGGGCATCTTCGTACATCGAAAACATGCATGAGAAACCCAGAAGGTGGTACACCGTGTGACTGCGAAAGGTTTCTAAAACGCACCTCATTTCTCATATCCTTGTGCTCAGGTTCACCATTTAAGATACTTTACTAGCAATCTCCCTACTTGGAGAATCAGCACCTTTAACCTCCTGTTCCGTAGAGGTTGCAATTTGTCCTGAGGATGAACGGGAAGAGGGGCAACCAATGAGAGACTGGATCTAGGTGTTGGGATAGGCACAGGTCACCCTATTTTCCCATCAGGAAGAAGAATTAACCACAGGCTCAGCCTGCCGCCCAGAACCAGAATAGGGCCTGAGGCAATCCCGCACTTTTGCGGCCTGCTCCCAAAAAAGCAAGTTGAAAAATGGAGCTCAAGGGCACTGCAATTCACAGACCTGCAGAGTTATAAATGATAACTCTCGTCCACAAATATATTGAGGGAAGGCAACGAAGAGGATTTGAAAGCAAGGCGGAATTGCACGAAACAGATGTCAGGAGGTAGATTCGAATCGCCTTAAAAGCACATGAAAAGTGGCAAAATGTCTACAATGATGCCCTTGGCCAAAAAGGGCTTATGCGTTTTTTCCTGAATATATTCAGGAAAAAACGCATAAGCCCTTTTTGGCCAACCAAGCAACCTGGAAAGACAAATCAGCGCTACATAGAATTCTCGCTACCCATCGGTCAAAAGGGCTACGCTGAAAAAAGTGTCAAAACCAGAAATGCAGGACAGGCCATGGAGAAATGGGAGCCTTGCTACGCTGATGGGCGGGATGTAAATTGCCAACAGCCACTCTGGAGAAGTGTACGGTGGGTCCTGAAACATCTAAAAAACACGGCTTAGGGAGCATAGGGCACTTCCACTCATGGGCGTATAAATTGGGAAAACTAAAAATCAGCAAGACACAGGCACCCCAAAGTTTACGGCTGCTCTGTTGACAAGAACCTCCACTTCCTTACACCTTAAATATCCCAGGAAAGAGAAAAATGGATAAAGAAGTGGTGGTCCTTATGTACAATGGAATATCACTCAGCCATGAAATCAATGTCATAAGGCTAGTAGCAGCATGATGAGTGGATTTAGGTACGACGATTCTAAGTCAAATAAGTCACACAGAAAAAGACACTTATCATAAGCTATCACTTATAGAGGGAATGTAAAAACAGCTACACTTGAACTGAATTACAAAACAGAACAGAGTCACACATGCAGAAAACACACGATGGCTGCTTAACGGGAAAGGTGAGGTGGGGTGATGCATAAAACAACGGTTTCAAATTAGCTCACATACCGTTCCATAAACCCAATATGTAATAGACAAGACCTACTCCTTGCTCAGTGAACTGGACTCTACACCCCCTATTCACCGCACAAGAATATATCTGAGTAGTAAGAATCTTAAAACCTATATATTGATATCTCTCTGGAAGTGAGTCAAGTGGGTGTAAAGCCGCATAAACACAGCCGTGAAAAGCAGCTAAACCCCATTATAAAAATAAATTACTTTTAAAAACCCATGAAACAAAGACAGTGAACGAGAGAGAAATTCTTACACAATTCGTTCAGGGGCTGTGATGCAACCTGGATTGACCATATCTAGACCCACAGCTGGATGAGACATAAGGGTGGACACTCTCGGGGCTGAGAGGTTTGGTGAGGTTGGGGGAGCAAACGCAGACCCTTTAAAGTAATACTGCGTGGTACCCATCCCATGGGTCCCAAATCTCCAGGTTCAAGGGCATCTTCGTACATCGAAAACATGCATGAGAAACCCAGAAGGTGGTACACCGTGTGACTGCGAAAGGTTTCTAAAACGCACCTCATTTCTCATATCCTTGTGCTCAGGTTCACCATTTAAGATACTTTACTAGCAATCTCCCTACTTGGAGAATCAGCACCTTTAACCTCCTGTTCCGTAGAGGTTGCAATTTGTCCTGAGGATGAACGGGAAGAGGGGAAACCAATGAGAGACTGGATCTAGGTGTTGGGACAGGCATAGGTCACCCTATTTTCCCATCAGGAAGAAGAATTAACCACAGGCTCAGCCTGCCGCCCAGAACCAGAATAGGGCCTGAGGCAATCCCGCACTTTTGCGGCCTGCTCCCAAAAAAGCAAGTTGAAAAATGGAGCTCAGGGGCACTGCAATTCACAGACCTGCAGAGTTATAAATGATAACTCTCGTCCACAAATATATTGAGGGAAGGCAACGAAGAGGATTTGAAAGCAAGGCGGAATTGCACGAAACAGATTTCAGGAGGTAGATTCGAATCGCCTTAAAAGCACATGAAAAGTGGCAAAATGTCTACAATGATGCCCTTGGCCAAAAAGGGCGTATGCGTTTTTTCCTGAATATATTCAGGAAAAAACGCATACGCCCTTTTTGGCCAACCAAGCAACCTGGAAAGGCAAATCAGCGCTACAAAGAAGTCTCACTAACCATCGGTCAAAAGGGCTACGCTGAAAAAAGTGTCAAAACCAGAAATGCAGGACAGGCCATGGAGAAATGGGAGCCTTGCTACACTGATGGGCGGGATGTAAATTGCCAACAGCCACTCTGGAGAAGTGTACGGTGGGTCCTGAAACATCTAAAAAACACGGCTTAGGGAGCATAGGGCACTTCTACTCATGGGCATATAAATTGGGAAAACTAAAAATCAGCAAGACACAGGCACGCCAAAGTTTAGGGCTGCTCTGTTGACAAGAACCTCCACTTCCTTACACCTCAAATATCCCAGGAAAGAGAAAAATGGATGAAGAAGTGGTGGTCCTTATGTACAATGGAATATCACTCAGCCATGAAATCAATGTCATAAGGCTAGTAGCAGCATGATGAGTGGATTTAGGTACGACGATTCTAAGTGAAATAAGTCACACAGAAAAAGACACTTATCATAAGCTATCACTTATAGAGGGAATGTAAAAACCGCTACACTTGAACTGAATTACAAAACAGAACAGAGTCACACTTTTAGAAAACACACTATGGCTGCTTAACGGGAAAGGTGAGGTGGGGTGATGCATAAAACAACGGTTTCAAATTAGCTCACATACCGTTCCATAAACCCAATATGTAATAGACAAGACCTACTCCTTGCTCAGTGAACTGGACTCTAGACCCCCTATTCACCGCACAAGAATATATCTGAGTAGTAAGAATCTTAAAACCTATATATTGATATCTCTCTGGAAGTGAGTCAAGTGGGTGTAAAGCCGCCTAAACACAGCCGTGAAAAGCAGCTAAACCCCATTATAAAAATAAATTACTTTTAAAAACCCATGAAACAAAGACAGTGAACGAGAGAGAAATTCTTACACAATTCGTTCAGGGGCTGTGATGCAACCTGGATTGACCATATCTAGACCCACAGCTGGATGAGACATAAGGGTGGACACTCTCGGGGCTGAGAGGTTTGGTGAGGTTGGGGGAGCAAACGCAGACCCTTTAAAGTAATACTGCGTGGTACCCATCCCATGGGTCCCAAATCTCCAGGTTCAAGGGCATCTTCGTACATCGAAAACATGCATGAGAAACCCAGAAGGTGGTACACCGTGTGATCGGGAAAGGTTTCTAAAACGCACCTCATTTCTCATATCCTTGTGCTCAGGTTCACCATTTAAGACACTTTACTAGCAATCTCCCTACTTGGAGAATCAGCACCTTTAACCTCCTGTTCCGTAGAGGTTGCAATTTGTCCTGAGGATGAACGGGAAGAGGGGCAACCAATGAGAGACTGGATCTAGGTGTTGGGACAGGCACAGGTCACCTTATTTTCCCATCAGGAAGAAGAATTAACCACAGGCTCAGCCTGCCGCCCAGAACCAGAATAGGGCCTGAGGCAATCACGCACTTTGGCGGCCTGCTCCCAAAAAAGCAAGTTGAAAAATGTAGCTCAGGGGCACAGCAATTCACAAACCTGCAGAGTTATAAATGATAAATCTCGTCCACAAATATATTGAGGGAAGGCAAGGAAGAGGATTTGAAAGCAAGGCGGAATTGCACGAAACAGATTTCAGGAGGTAGATTCGAATCGCCTTAAAAGCACATGAAAAGTGGCAAAATGTCTACAATGATGCCCTTGGCCAAAAAGGGCGTATGCGTTTTTTCCTGAATATATTCAGGGAAAAACGCATACGCCCTTTTTGGCCAACCAAGCAACCTGGAAAGGCAAATCAGCGCTACAAAGAAGTCTCACTAACCATCGGTCAAAAGGGCTACGCTGAAAAAAGTGTCAAAACCAGAAATGCAGGACAGGCCATGGAGAAATGGGAGCCTTGCTACACTGATGGGCGGGATGTAAATTGCCAACAGCCACTCTGGAGAAGTATACGGTGGGTCCTGAAACATCTAAAAAACACGGCTTAGGGAGCATAGGGCACTTCTACTCATGGGCGTATAAATTGGGAAAACTAAAAATCAGCAAGACACAGGCACACCAAAGTTTAGGGCTGCTCTGTTGACAAGAACCTCCACTTCCTTACACCTCAAATATCCCAGGAAAGAGAAAAATGGATGAAGAAGTGGTGGTCCTTATGTACAATGGAATATCACTCAGCCATGAAATCAATGTCATAAGGCTAGTAGCAGCATGATGAGTGGATTTAGGTACGACGATTCTAAGTGAAATAAGTCACACAGAAAAAGACACTTATCATAAGCTATCACTTATAGAGGGAATGTAAAAACCGCTACACTTGAACTGAATTACAAAACAGAACAGAGTCACACGTTTAGAAAACACACTATGGCTGCTTAACGGGAAAGGTGAGGTGGGGTGATGCATAAAACAAGGGTTTCAAATTAGCTCACATACCGTTCGATAAACCCAATATGTAATAGACAAGACCTACTCCTTGCTCAGTGAACTTGACTCTACACCCCCTATTCACCGCACAAGAATATATCTGAGTAGTAAGAATCTTAAAACCTATATATTGATATCTCTCTGGAAGTGAGTCAAGTGGGTGTAACGCCGCATAAACACAGCTGTGAAAAGCAGCTAAACCCCATTATAAAAATAAATTACTTTTAAAAACCCATGAAACAAAGACAGTGAACGAGAGAGAAATTCTTACAAAATTCGTTCAGGGACTGTGATGCAACCTGGATTGACCATATCTAGACCCACAGCTGGATGAGACATAAGGGTGGACACTCTCGGGGCTGAGAGGTTTGGTGAGGTTGGGGGAGCAAACGCAGACCCTTTAAAGTAATACTGCGTGGTACCCATCCCATGGGTCCCAAATCTCCAGGTTCAAGGGCATCTTCGTACATCGAAAACATGCATGAGAAACCCAGAAGGTGGTACACCGTGTGATCGGGAAAGGTTTCTAAAACGCACCTCATTTCTCATATCCTTGTGCTCAGGTTCACCATTTAAGACACTTTACTAGCAATCTCCCTACTTGGAGAATCAGCACCTTTAACCTCCTGTTCCGTAGAGGTTGCAATTTGTCCTGAGGATGAACGGGAAGAGGGGCAACCAATGAGAGACTGGATCTAGGTGTTGGGACAGGCACAGGTCACCCTATTTTCCCATCAGGAAGAAGAATTAACCACAGGCTCAGCCTGCCGCCCAGAACCAGAATAGGGCCTGAGGCAATCACGCACTTTTGCGGCCTGCTCCCAAAAAAGCAAGTTGAAAAATGGAGCTCAGGGGCACTGCAATTCACAGACCTGCAGAGTTATAAATGATAACTCTCGTCCACAAATATATTGAGGGAAGGCAACGAAGAGGATTTGAAAGCAAGGCGGAATTGCACGAAACAGATTTCAGGAGGTAGATTCGAATCGCCTTAAAAGCACATGAAAAGTGGCAAAATGTCTACAATGATGCCCTTGGCCAAAAAGGGCGTAGGCGTTTTTTCCTGAATATATTCAGGAAAAAACGCCTACGCCCTTTTTGGCCAACCAAGCAACCTGGAAAGGCAAATCAGCGCTACAAAGAAGTCTCACTAACCATCGGTCAAAAGGGCTACGCTGAAAAAAGTGTCAAAACCAGAAATGCAGGACAGGCCATGGAGAAATGGGAGCCTTGCTACACTGATGGGCGGGATGTAAATTGCCAACAGCCACTCTGGAGAAGTGTACGGTGGGTCCTGAAACATCTAAAAAACACGGCTTAGGGAGCATAGGGCACTTCTACTCATGGGCGTATAAATTGGGAAAACTAAAAATCAGCAAGACACAGGCACGCCAAAGTTTAGGGCTGCTCTGTTGACAAGAACCTCCACTTCCTTACACCTCAAATATCCCAGGAAAGAGAAAAATGGATGAAGAAGTGGTGGTCCTTATGTACAATGGAATATCACTCAGCCATGAAATCAATGTCATAAGGCTAGTAGCAGCATGATGAGTGGATTTAGGTACGACGATTCTAAGTGAAATAAGTCACACAGAAAAAGACACTTATCATAAGCTATCACTTATAGAGGGAATGTAAAAACCGCTACACTTGAACTGAATTACAAAACAGAACAGAGTCACACGTTTAGAAAACACACTATGGCTGCTTAACGGGAAAGGTGAGGTGGGGTGATGCATAAAACAAGGGTTTCCAATTAGCTCACATACCGTTCCATAAACCCGATATGTAATAGACAAGACCTACTCCTTGCTCAGTGAACTGGACTCTACACCCCCTATTCACCGCACAAGAATATATCTGAGTAGTAAGAATCTTAAAACCTATATATTGATATCTCTCTGGAAGTGAGTCAAGTGGGTGTAAAGCCGCATAAACACAGCCGTGAAAAGCAGCTAAACCCCATTATAAAAATAAATTACTTTTAAAAACCCATGAAACAAAGACAGTGAACGAGAGAGAAATTCTTACACAATTCGTTCAGGGGCTGTGATGCAACCTAGATTGACCATATCTAGACCCACAGCTGGATGAGACATAAGGGTGGACACTCTCGGGGCTGAGAGGTTTGGTGAGGTTGGGGGAGCAAACGCAGACCCTTTAAAGTAATACTGCGTGGTACCCTTCCCATGGGTCCCAAATCTCCAGGTTCAAGGGCATCTTCGTACATCGAAAACATGCATGAGAAACCCAGAAGGTGGTACACCGTGTGATCGGGAAAGGTTTCTAAAACGCACCTCATTTCTCATATCCTTGTGCTCAGGTTCACCATTTAAGATACTTTACTAGCAATCTCCCTACTTGGAGAATCAGCACCTTTAACCTCCTGTTCCGTACAGGTTGCAATTTGTCCTGAGGATGAACGGGAAGAGGGGCAACCAATGAGAGACTGGATCTAGGTGTTGGGACAGGCACAGGTCACCCTATTTTCCCATCAGGAAGAAGAATTAACCACAGGCTCAGCCTGCCGCCCAGAACCAGAATAGGGCCTGAGGCAATCCCGCACTTTTGCGGCCTGCTCCCAAAAAAGCAAGTTGAAAAATGGAGCTCAGGGGAACTGCAATTCACAGACCTGCAGAGTTATAAATGATAACTCTCGTCCACAAATATATTGAGGGAAGGCAACGAAGAGGATTTGAAAGCAAGGCGGAATTGCACGAAACAGATTTCAGGAGGTAGATTCGAATCGCCTTAAAAGCACATGAAAAGTGGCAAAATGTCTACAATGATGCCCTTGGCCAAAAAGGGCGTATGCGTTTTTTCCTGAATATATTCAGGAAAAAACGCATACGCCCTTTTTGGCCAACCAAGCAACCTGGAAAGGCAAATCAGCGCTACAAAGAAGTCTCACTAACCATCGGTCAAAAGGGCTACGCTGAAAAAAGTGTCAAAACCAGAAATGCAGGACAGGCCATGGAGAAATGGGAGCCTTGCTACACTGATGGGCGGGATGTAAATTGCCAACAGCCACTCTGGAGAAGTGTACGGTGGGTCCTGAAACATCTAAAAAACACGGCTTAGGGAGCATAGGGCACTTCTACTCATGGGCGTATAAATTGGGAAAACTAAAAATCAGCAAGACACAGGCACGCCAAAGTTTAGGGCTGCTCTGTTGACAAGAACCTCCACTTCCTTACACCTCAAATATCCCAGGAAAGAGAAAAATGGATGAAGAAGTGGTGGTCCTTATGTACAATGGAATATCACTCAGCCATGAAATCAATGTCATAAGGCTAGTAGCAGCATGATGAGTGGATTTAGGTACGACGATTCTAAGTGAAATAAGTCACACAGAAAAAGACACTTATCATAAGCTATCACTTATAGAGGGAATGTAAAAACCGCTACACTTGAACTGAATTACAAAACAGAACAGAGTCACACGTTTAGAAAACACACTATGGCTGCTTAACGGGAAAGGTGAGGTGGGGTGATGCATAAAACAAGGGTTTCAAATTAGCTCACATACCGTTCGATAAACCCAATATGTAATAGACAAGACCTACTCCTTGCTCAGTGAACTGGACTCTACACCCCCTATTCACCGCACAAGAATATATCTGAGTAGTAAGAATCTTAAAACCTATATATTGATATCTCTCTGGAAGTGAGTCAAGTGGGTGTAAAGCCGCATAAACACAGCCGTGAAAAGCAGCTAAACCCCATTATAAAAATAAATTACTTTTAAAAACCCGTGAAACAAAGACAGTGAACGAGAGAGAAATTCTTACAAAATTCGTTCAGGGGCTGTGATGCAACCTGGATTGACCATATCTAGACCCACAGCTGGATGAGACATAAGGGTGGACACTCTCGGGGCTGAGAGGTTTGGTGAGGTTGGGGGAGCAAACGCAGACCCTTTAAAGTAATACTGCGTGGTACCCATCCCATGGGTCCCAAATCTCCAGGTTCAAGGGCATCTTCGTACATCGAAAACATGCATGAGAAACCCAGAAGGTGGTACACCGTGTGATCGGGAAAGGTTTCTAAAACGCACCTCATTTCTCATATCCTTGTTCTCAGGTTCACCATTTAAGATACTTTACTAGCAATCTCCCTACTTGGAGAATCAGCATCTTTAACCTCCTGTTCCGTAGAGGTTGCAATTTGTCCTGAGGATGAACGGGAAGAGGGGCAACCAATGAGAGACTGGATCTAGGTGTTGGGACAGGCACAGGTCACCCTATTTTCCCATCAGGAAGAAGAATTAACCACAGGCTCAGCCTGCCGCCCAGAACCAGAATAGGGCCTGAGGCAATCCCGCAATTTTGCGGCCTGCTCACAAAAAAGCAAGTTGAAAAATGGACCTCAGGGACACTGCAATTCACAGACCTGCAGAGTTATAAATGATAACTCTCGTCCACAAATATATTGAGGGAAGGCAACGAAGAGGATTTGAAAGCAAGGCGGAATTGCACGAAACAGATTTCAGGAGGTAGATTCGAATCGCCTTAAAAGCACATGAAAAGTGGCAAAATGTCTACAATGATGCCCTTGGCCAAAAAGGGCTTATGCGTTTTTTCCTGAATATATTCAGGAAAAAACGCATAAGCCCTTTTTGGCGAACCAAGCAACCTGGAAATACAAATCAGCGCTACATAGAATTCTCGCTACCCATCGGTCAAAAGGGCTACGCTGAAAAAAGTGTCAAAACCAGAAATGCAGGACAGGCCATGGAGAAATGGGAGCCTTGCTACGCTGATGGGCGGGATGTAAATTGCCAACAGCCACTCTGAGGAAGTGTACGGTGGGTCCTGAAACATCTAAAAAACACGGCTTAGGGAGCATAGGGCACTTCCACTCATGGGCGTATAAATTGGGAAAACTAAAAATCAGGAAGACACAGGCACCCCAAAGTTTACGGCTGCTCTGTTGACAAGAACCTCCACTTCCTTACACCTTAAATATCCAGGGAAAGAGAAAAATGGATAAAGAAGTGGTCGTCCTTATGTACAATGGAATATCACTCAGCCATGAAATCAATGTCATAAGGCTAGTAGCAGCATGATGAGTGGATTTAGGTACAACGATTCTAAGTGAAATAAGTCACACAGAAAAAGAGACTTATCATAAGCTATCACTTATAGAGGGAATGTAAAAACAGCTACACTTGAACTGAATTACAAAACAGAACAGAGTCACACATGCAGAAAACACACTATGGCTGCTTAACGGGAAAGGTGAGGTGGGGTGATGCATAAAACAAGGGTTTCAAATTAGCTCACATA
The DNA here is from genome assembly GCF_965194825.1 of Balaenoptera physalus. Classification (NCBI taxonomy): domain Eukaryota; kingdom Metazoa; phylum Chordata; class Mammalia; order Artiodactyla; family Balaenopteridae; genus Balaenoptera; species Balaenoptera physalus. Next base: position 292,763 of record NW_028126012.1, read on the forward strand.
CCGTTCCATAAACCCAATATGTAATAGACAAGACCTACTCCTTGCTCAGTGAACTGGACTCTACACCCCCTATTCACCGCACAAGAATATATCTGAGTAGTAAGAATCTTAAAACCTATATATTGATATCTCTCTGGAAGTGAGTCAAGTGGGTGTAAAGCCGCATAAACACAGCCGTGAAAAGCAGCTAAACCCCATTATAAAAATAAATTACTTTTAAAAACCCATGAAACAAAGACAGTGAACGAGAGAGAAATTCTTACAAAATTCGTTCAGGGGCTGTGATGCAACCTGGATTGACCATATCTAGACCCACAGCTGGATGAGACATAAGGGTGGACACTCTCGGGGCTGAGAGGTTTGGTGAGGTTGGGGGAGCAAACGCAGACCCTTTAAAGTAATACTGCGTGGTACCCATCCCATGGGTCCCAAATCTCCAGCTTCAAGGGCATCTTCGTACATCGAAAACATGCATGAGAAATCCAGAAGGTGGTACACCGTGTGATCGGGAAAGGTTTCTAAAACGCACCTCATTTCTCATATCCTTGTGCTCAGGTTCACCATTTAAGATACTTTACTAGCAATCTCCCTACTTGGAGAATCAGCACCTTTAACCTCCTGTTCCGTAGAGGTTGCAATTTGTCCTGAGGATGAACGGGAAGAGGGGCAACCAATGAGAGACTGGATCTAGGTGTTGGGACAGGCACAGGTCACCCTATTTTCCCATCAGGAAGAAGAATTAACCACAGGCTCAGCCTGCCGCCCAGAACCAGAATAGGGCCTGAGGCAATCCCGCACTTTTGCGGCCTGCTCCCAAAAAAGCAAGTTGAAAAATGGAGCTCAGGGGCACTGCAATTCACAGACCTGCAGAGTTATAAATGATAACTCTCGTCCACAAATATATTGAGGGAAGGCAACGAAGAGGATTTGAAAGCAAGGCGGAATTGCACGAAACAGATTTCAGGAGGTAGATTCGAATCGCCTTAAAAGCACATGAAAAGTGGCAAAATGTCTACAATGATGCCCTTGGCCAAAAAGGGCGTATGCGTTTTTTCCTGAATATATTCAGGAAAAAACGCATACGCCCTTTTTGGCCAACCAAGCAACCTGGAAAGGCAAATCAGCGCTACAAAGAAGTCTCACTAACCATCGGTCAAAAGGGCTACGCTGAAAAAAGTGTCAAAACCAGAAATGCAGGACAGGCCATGGAGAAATGGGAGCCTTGCTACACTGATGGGCGGGATGTAAATTGCCAACAGCCACTCTGGAGAAGTGTACGGTGGGTCCTGAAACATCTAAAAAACACGGCGTAGGGAGCATAGGGCACTTCTACTCATGGGCGTATAAATTGGGAAAACTAAAAATCAGCAAGACACAGGCACGCCAAAGTTTAGGGCTGCTCTGTTGACAAGAACCTCCACTTCCTTACACCTTAAATATCCCAGGAAAGAGAAAAATGGACAAAGAAGTGGTGGTCCTTATGTACAATGGAATATCACTCAGCCATGAAATCAATGTCATAAGGCTAGTAGCAGCATGATGAGTGGATTTAGGTACGACAATTCTAAGTGAAATAAGTCACACAGAAAAAGACACTTATCATAAGCTATCACTTATAGAGGGAATGTAAAAACCGCTATACTTGAACTGAATTACAAAACAGAACAGAGTCACACATGCAGAAAACACACGATGGCTGCTTAACGGGAAAGGTGAGGTGGGGTGATGCATAAAACAAGGGTTTCAAATTAGCTCACATACCGTTCCATAAACCCAATATGTAATAGACAAGACCTACTCCTTGCTCAGTGAACTGGACTCTACACCCCCTATTCACCGCACAAGAATATATCTGAGTAGTAAGAATCTTAAAACCTATATATTGATATCTCTCTGGAAGTGAGTCAAGTGGGTGTAAAGCCGCATAAACACAGCCGTGAAAAGCAGCTAAACCCCATTATAAAAATAAATTACTTTTAAAAACCCATGAAACAAAGACAGTGAACGAGAGAGAAATTCTTACAAAATTCGTTCAGGGGCTGTGATGCAACCTGGATTGACCATATCTAGACCCACAGCTGGATGAGACATAAGGGTGGACACTCTCGGGGCTGAGAGGTTTGGTGAGGTTGGGGGAGCAAACGCAGACCCTTTAAAGTAATACTGCGTGGTACCCATCCCATGGGTCCCAAATCTCCAGGTTCAAGGGCATCTTCGTACATCGAAAACATGCATGAGAAACCCAGAAGGTGGTACACCGTGTGATCGGGAAAGGTTTCTAAAACGCACCTCATTTCTCATATCCTTGTGCTCAGGTTCACCTTTTAAGATACTTTACTAGCAATCTCCCTACTTGGAGAATCAGCACCTTTAACCTCCTGTTCCGTACAGGTTGCAATTTGTCCTGAGGATGAACGGGAAGAGGGGCAACCAATGAGAGACTGGATCTAGGTGTTGGGACAGGCACAGGTCACCCTATTTTCCCATCAGGAAGAAGAATTAACCACAGGCTCAGCCTGCCGCCCAGAACCAGAATAGGGCCTGAGGCAATCCCGCACTTTTGCGGCCTGCTCCCAAAAAAGCAAGTTGAAAAATGGAGCTCAGGGGCACTGCAATTCACAAACCTGCAGAGTTATAAATGATAACTCTCGTCCACAAATATATTGAGGGAAGGCAACGAAGAGGATTTGAAAGCAAGGCGGAATTGCACGAAACAGATTTCAGGAGGTAGATTCGAATCGCCTTAAAAGCACATGAAAAGTGGCAAAATGTCTACAATGATGCCCTTGGCCAAAAAGGGCGTAGGCGTTTTTTCCTGAATATATTCAGGAAAAAACGCCTACGCCCTTTTTGGCCAACCAAGCAACCTGGAAAGGCAAATCAGCGCTACAAAGAAGTCTCACTAACCATCGGTCAAAAGGGCTACGCTGAAAAAAGTGTCAAAACCAGAAATGCAGGACAGGCCATGGAGAAATGGGAGCCTTGCTACACTGATGGGCGGGATGTAAATTGCCAACAGCCACTCTGGAGAAGTGTACGGTGGGTCCTGAAACATCTAAAAAACACGGCTTAGGGAGCATAGGGCACTTCTACTCATGGGCGTATAAATTGGGAAAACTAAAAATCAGCAAGACACAGGCACGCCAAAGTTTAGGGCTGCTCTGTTGACAAGAACCTCCACTTCCTTACACCTCAAATATCCCAGGAAAGAGAAAAATGGATGAAGAAGTGGTGGTCCTTATGTACAATGGAATATCACTCAGCCATGAAATCAATGTCATAAGGCTAGTAGCAGCATGATGAGTGGATTTAGGTACGACGATTCTAAGTGAAATAAGTCACACAGAAAAAGACACTTATCATAAGCTATCACTTATAGAGGGAATGTAAAAACCGCTACACTTGAACTGAATTACAAAACAGAACAGAGTCACACGTTTAGAAAACACACTATGGCTGCTTAACGGGAAAGGTGAGGTGGGGTGATGCATAAAACAAGGGTTTCAAATTAGCTCACATACCGTTCCATAAACCCAATATGTAATAGACAAGACCTACTCCTTGCTCAGTGAACTGGACTCTACACCCCCTATTCACCGCACAAGAATATATCTGAGTAGTAAGAATCTTAAAACCTATATATTGATATCTCTCTGGAAGTGAGTCAAGTGGGTGTAAAGCCGCATAAACACAGCCGTGAAAAGCAGCTAAACCCCATTATAAAAATAAATTACTTTTAAAAACCCATGAAACAAAGACAGTGAACGAGAGAGAAATTCTTACACAATTCGTTCAGGGGCTGTGATGCAACCTGGATTGACCATATCTAGACCCACAGCTGGATGAGACATAAGGGTGGACACTCTCGGGGCTGAGAGGTTTGGTGAGGTTGGGGGAGCAAACGCAGACCCTTTAAAGTAATACTGCGTGGTACCCTTCCCATGGGTCCCAAATCTCCAGGTTCAAGGGCATCTTCGTACATCGAAAACATGCATGAGAAACCCAGAAGGTGGTACACCGTGTGATCGGGAAAGGTTTCTAAAACGCACCTCATTTCTCATATCCTTGTGCTCAGGTTCACCATTTAAGATACTTTACTAGCAATCTCCCTACTTGGAGAATCAGCACCTTTAACCTCCTGTTCCGTACAGGTTGCAATTTGTCCTGAGGATGAACGGGAAGAGGGGCAACCAATGAGAGACTGGATCTAGGTGTTGGGACAGGCACAGGTCACCCTATTTTCCCATCAGGAAGAAGAATTAACCACAGGCTCAGCCTGCCGCCCAGAACCAGAATAGGGCCTGAGGCAATCCCGCACTTTTGCGGCCTGCTCCCAAAAAAGCAAGTTGAAAAATGGAGCTCAGGGGAACTGCAATTCACAGACCTGCAGAGTTATAAATGATAACTCTCGTCCACAAATATATTGAGGGAAGGCAACGAAGAGGATTTGAAAGCAAGGCGGAATTGCACGAAACAGATTTCAGGAGGTAGATTCGAATCGCCTTAAAAGCACATGAAAAGTGGCAAAATGTCTACAATGATGCCCTTGGCCAAAAAGGGCGTATGCGTTTTTTCCTGAATATATTCAGGAAAAAACGCATACGCCCTTTTTGGCCAACCAAGCAACCTGGAAAGGCAAATCAGCGCTACAAAGAAGTCTCACTAACCATCGGTCAAAAGGGCTACGCTGAAAAAAGTGTCAAAACCAGAAATGCAGGACAGGCCATGGAGAAATGGGAGCCTTGCTACACTGATGGGCGGGATGTAAATTGCCAACAGCCACTCTGGAGAAGTGTACGGTGGGTCCTGAAACATCTAAAAAACACGGCTTAGGGAGCATAGGGCACTTCTACTCATGGGCGTATAAATTGGGAAAACTAAAAATCAGCAAGACACAGGCACGCCAAAGTTTAGGGCTGCTCTGTTGACAAGAACCTCCACTTCCTTACACCTCAAATATCCCAGGAAAGAGAAAAATGGATGAAGAAGTGGTGGTCCTTATGTACAATGGAATATCACTCAGCCATGAAATCAATGTCATAAGGCTAGTAGCAGCATGATGAGTGGATTTAGGTACGACGATTCTAAGTGAAATAAGTCACACAGAAAAAGACACTTATCATAAGCTATCACTTATAGAGGGAATGTAAAAACCGCTACACTTGAACTGAATTACAAAACAGAACAGAGTCACACGTTTAGAAAACACACTATGGCTGCTTAACGGGAAAGGTGAGGTGGGGTGATGCATAAAACAAGGGTTTCAAATTAGCTCACATACCGTTCGATAAACCCAATATGTAATAGACAAGACCTACTCCTTGCTCAGTGAACTGGACTCTACACCCCCTATTCACCGCACAAGAATATATCTGAGTAGTAAGAATCTTAAAACCTATATATTGATATCTCTCTGGAAGTGAGTCAAGTGGGTGTAAAGCCGCATAAACACAGCCGTGAAAAGCAGCTAAACCCCATTATAAAAATAAATTACTTTTAAAAACCCGTGAAACAAAGACAGTGAACGAGAGAGAAATTCTTACAAAATTCGTTCAGGGGCTGTGATGCAACCTGGATTGACCATATCTAGACCCACAGCTGGATGAGACATAAGGGTGGACACTCTCGGGGCTGAGAGGTTTGGTGAGGTTGGGGGAGCAAACGCAGACCCTTTAAAGTAATACTGCGTGGTACCCATCCCATGGGTCCCAAATCTCCAGGTTCAAGGGCATCTTCGTACATCGAAAACATGCATGAGAAACCCAGAAGGTGGTACACCGTGTGATCGGGAAAGGTTTCTAAAACGCACCTCATTTCTCATATCCTTGTGCTCAGGTTCACCATTTAAGACACTTTACTAGCAATCTCCCTACTTGGAGAATCAGCACCTTTAACCTCCTGTTCCGTAGAGGTTGCAATTTGTCCTGAGGATGAACGGGAAGAGGGGCAACCAATGAGAGACTGGATCTAGGTGTTGGGACAGGCACAGGTCACCCTATTTTCCCATCAGGAAGAAGAATTAACCACAGGCTCAGCCTGCCGCCCAGAACCAGAATAGGGCCTGAGGCAATCCCGCACTTTTGCGGCCTGCTCCCAAAAAAGCAAGTTGAAAAATGGAGCTCAGGGGCACTGCAATTCACAGACCTGCAGAGTTATAAATGATAACTCTCGTCCACAAATATATTGAGGGAAGGCAACGAAGAGGATTTGAAAGCAAGGCGGAATTGCACGAAACAGATTTCAGGAGGTAGATTCGAATCGCCTTAAAAGCACATGAAAAGTGGCAAAATGTCTACAATGATGCCCTTGGCCAAAAAGGGCGTAGGCGTTTTTTCCTGAATATATTCAGGAAAAAACGCCTACGCCCTTTTTGGCCAACCAAGCAACCTGGAAAGGCAAATCAGCGCTACAAAGAAGTCTCACTAACCATCGGTCAAAAGGGCTACGCTGAAAAAAGTGTCAAAACCAGAAATGCAGGACAGGCCATGGAGAAATGGGAGCCTTGCTACACTGATGGGCGGGATGTAAATTGCCAACAGCCACTCTGGAGAAGTGTACGGTGGGTCCTGAAACATCTAAAAAACACGGCTTAGGGAGCATAGGGCACTTCTACTCATGGGCGTATAAATTGGGAAAACTAAAAATCAGCAAGACACAGGCACGCCAAAGTTTAGGGCTGCTCTGTTGACAAGAACATCCACTTCCTTACACCTCAAATATCCCAGGAAAGAGAAAAATGGATGAAGAAGTGGTGGTCCTTATGTACAATGGAATATCACTCAGCCATGAAATCAATGTCATAAGGCTAGTAGCAGCATGATGAGTGGATTTAGGTACGACGATTCTAAGTGAAATAAGTCACACAGAAAAAGACACTTATCATAAGCTATCACTTATAGAGGGAATGTAAAAACCGCTACACTTGAACTGAATTACAAAACAGAACAGAGTCACACGTTTAGAAAACACACTATGGCTGCTTAACGGGAAAGGTGAGGTGGGGTGATGCATAAAACAAGGGTTTCAAATTAGCTCACATACCGTTCCATAAACCCAATATGTAATAGACAAGACCTACTCCTTGCTCAGTGAACTGGACTCTACACCCCCTATTCACCGCACAAGAATATATCTGAGTAGTAAGAATCTTAAAACCTATATATTGATATCTCTCTGGAAGTGAGTCAAGTGGGTGTAAAGCCGCATAAACACAGCCGTGAAAAGCAGCTAAACCCCATTATAAAAATAAATTACTTTTAAAAACCCATGAAACAAAGACAGTGAACGAGAGAGAAATTCTTACACAATTCGTTCAGGGGCTGTGATGCAACCTGGATTGACCATATCTAGACCCACAGCTGGATGAGACATAAGGGTGGACACTCTCGGGGCTGAGAGGTTTGGTGAGGTTGGGGGAGCAAACGCAGACCCTTTAAAGTAATACTGCGTGGTACCCTTCCCATGGGTCCCAAATCTCCAGGTTCAAGGGCATCTTCGTACATCGAAAACATGCATGAGAAACCCAGAAGGTGGTACACCGTGTGATCGGGAAAGGTTTCTAAAACGCACCTCATTTCTCATATCCTTGTGCTCAGGTTCACCATTTAAGATACTTTACTAGCAATCTCCCTACTTGGAGAATCAGCACCTTTAACCTCCTGTTCCGTACAGGTTGCAATTTGTCCTGAGGATGAACGGGAAGAGGGGCAACCAATGAGAGACTGGATCTAGGTGTTGGGACAGGCACAGGTCACCCTATTTTCCCATCAGGAAGAAGAATTAACCACAGGCTCAGCCTGCCGCCCAGAACCAGAATAGGGCCTGAGGCAATCCCGCACTTTTGCGGCCTGCTCCCAAAAAAGCAAGTTGAAAAATGGAGCTCAGGGGAACTGCAATTCACAGACCTGCAGAGTTATAAATGATAACTCTCGTCCACAAATATATTGAGGGAAGGCAACGAAGAGGATTTGAAAGCAAGGCGGAATTGCACGAAACAGATTTCAGGAGGTAGATTCGAATCGCCTTAAAAGCACATGAAAAGTGGCAAAATGTCTACAATGATGCCCTTGGCCAAAAAGGGCGTATGCGTTTTTTCCTGAATATATTCAGGAAAAAACGCATACGCCCTTTTTGGCCAACCAAGCAACCTGGAAAGGCAAATCAGCGCTACAAAGAAGTCTCACTAACCATCGGTCAAAAGGGCTACGCTGAAAAAAGTGTCAAAACCAGAAATGCAGGACAGGCCATGGAGAAATGGGAGCCTTGCTACACTGATGGGCGGGATGTAAATTGCCAACAGCCACTCTGGAGAAGTGTACGGTGGGTCCTGAAACATCTAAAAAACACGGCTTAGGGAGCATAGGGCACTTCTACTCATGGGCGTATAAATTGGGAAAACTAAAAATCAGCAAGACACAGGCACGCCAAAGTTTAGGGCTGCTCTGTTGACAAGAACCTCCACTTCCTTACACCTCAAATATCCCAGGAAAGAGAAAAATGGATGAAGAAGTGGTGGTCCTTATGTACAATGGAATATCACTCAGCCATGAAATCAATGTCATAAGGCTAGTAGCAGCATGATGAGTGGATTTAGGTACGACGATTCTAAGTGAAATAAGTCACACAGAAAAAGACACTTATCATAAGCTATCACTTATAGAGGGAATGTAAAAACCGCTACACTTGAACTGAATTACAAAACAGAACAGAGTCACACGTTTAGAAAACACACTATGGCTGCTTAACGGGAAAGGTGAGGTGGGGTGATGCATAAAACAAGGGTTTCAAATTAGCTCACATACCGTTCGATAAACCCAATATGTAATAGACAAGACCTACTCCTTGCTCAGTGAACTGGACTCTACACCCCCTATTCACCGCACAAGAATATATCTGAGTAGTAAGAATCTTAAAACCTATATATTGATATCTCTCTGGAAGTGAGTCAAGTGGGTGTAAAGCCGCATAAACACAGCCGTGAAAAGCAGCTAAACCCCATTATAAAAATAAATTACTTTTAAAAACCCGTGAAACAAAGACAGTGAACGAGAGAGAAATTCTTACAAAATTCGTTCAGGGGCTGTGATGCAACCTGGATTGACCATATCTAGACCCACAGCTGGATGAGACAAGGGTGGACACTCTCGGGGCTGAGAGGTTTGGTGAGGTTGGGGGAGCAAACGCAGACCCTTTAAAGTAATACTGCGTGGTACCCATCCCATGGGTCCCAAATCTCCAGGTTCAAGGGCATCTTCGTACATCGAAAACATGCATGAGAAACCCAGAAGGTGGTACACCGTGTGATCGGGAAAGGTTTCTAAAACGCACCTCATTTCTCATATCCTTGTTCTCAGGTTCACCATTTAAGATACTTTACTAGCAATCTCCCTACTTGGAGAATCAGCATCTTTAACCTCCTGTTCCGTAGAGGTTGCAATTTGTCCTGAGGATGAACGGGAAGAGGGGCAACCAATGAGAGACTGGATCTAGGTGTTGGGACAGGCACAGGTCACCCTATTTTCCCATCAGGAAGAAGAATTAACCACAGGCTCAGCCTGCCGCCCAGAACCAGAATAGGGCCTGAGGCAATCCCGCAATTTTGCCGCCTGCTCACAAAAAAGCAAGTTGAAAAATGGACCTCAGGGACACTGCAATTCACAGACCTGCAGAGTTATAAATGATAACTCTCGTCCACAAATATATTGAGGGAAGGCAATGAAGAGGATTTGAAAGCAAGGCGGAATTGCACGAAACAGATTTCAGGAGGTAGATTCGAATCGCCTTAAAAGCACATGAAAAGTGGCAAAATGTCTACAATGATGCCCTTGGCCAAAAAGGGCTTATGCGTTTTTTCCTGAATATATTCAGGAAAAAACGCATAAGCCCTTTTTGGCGAACCAAGCAACCTGGAAATACAAATCAGCGCTACATAGAATTCTCGCTACCCATCGGTCAAAAGGGCTACGCTGAAAAAAGTGTCAAAACCAGAAATGCAGGACAGGCCATGGAGAAATGGGAGCCTTGCTACGCTGATGGGCGGGATGTAAATTGCCAACAGCCACTCTGAGGAAGTGTACGGTGGGTCCTGAAACATCTAAAAAACACGGCTTAGGGAGCATAGGGCACTTCCACTCATGGGCGTATAAATTGGGAAAACTAAAAATCAGGAAGACACAGGCACCCCAAAGTTTACGGCTGCTCTGTTGACAAGAACCTCCACTTCCTTACACCTTAAATATCCAGGGAAAGAGAAAAATGGATAAAGAAATGGTGGTCCTTATGTACAATGGAATATCACTCAGCCATGAAATCAATGTCATAAGGCTAGTAGCAGCATGATGAGTGGATTTAGGTACAACGATTCTAAGTGAAATAAGTCACACAGAAAAAGAGACTTATCATAAGCTATCACTTATAGAGGGAATGTAAAAACAGCTACACTTGAACTGAATTACAAAACAGAACAGAGTCACACATGCAGAAAACACACTATGGCTGCTTAACGGGAAAGGTGAGGTGGGGTGATGCATAAAACAAGGGTTTCAAATTAGCTCACATACCGTTCCATAAACCCAATATGTAATAGACAAGACCTACTCCTTGCTCAGTGAACTGGACTCTACACCCCCTATTCACCGCACAGGAATATATCTGAGTAGTAAGAATCTTAAAACCTATATATTGATATCTCTCTGGAAGTGAGTCAAGTGGGTGTAAAGCCGCATAAACACAGCCGTGAAAAGCAGCTAAACCCCATTATAAAAATAAATTACTTTTAAAAACCCATGAAACAAAGACAGTGAATGAGAGAGAAATTCTTACAAAATTCGTTCAGGGGCTGTGATGCAACCTGGATTGACCATATCTAGACCCACAGCTGGATGAGACATAAGGGTGGACACTCTCGGGGCTGAGAGGTTTGGTGAGGTTGGGGGAGCAAACGCAGACCCTTTAAAGTAATACTGCGTGGTACCCATCCCATGGGTCCCAAATCTCCAGGTTCAAGGGCATCTTCGTACATCGAAAACATGCATGAGAAACCCAGAAGGTGGTACACCGTGTGACTGCGAAAGGTTTCTAAAACGCACCTCATTTCTCATATCCTTGTGCTCAGGTTCACCATTTAAGATACTTTACTAGCAATCTCCCTACTTGGAGAATCAGCACCTTTAACCTCCTGTTCCGTAGAGGTTGCAATTTGTCCTGAGGATGAACGGGAAGAGGGGCAACCAATGAGAGACTGGATCTAGGTGTTGGGACAGGCACAGGTCACCCTATTTTCCCATTAGGAAGAAGAATTAACCACAGGCTCAGCCTGCCGCCCAGAACCAGAATAGGGCCTGAGGCAATCCCGCACTTTTGCGGCCTGCTCCCAAAAAAGCAAGTTGAAAAATGGAGCTCAGGGGCACTGCAATTCACAGACCTGCAGAGTTATAAATGATAACTCTCGTCCACAAATATATTGAGGGAAGGCAACGAAGAGGATTTGAAAGCAAGGCGGAATTGCACGAAACAGATGTCAGGAGGTAGATTCGAATCGCCTTAAAAGCACATGAAAAGTGGCAAAATGTCTACAATGATGCCCTTGGCCAAAAAGGGCTTATGCGTTTTTTCCTGAATATATTCAGGAAAAAACGCATAAGCCCTTTTTGGCCAACCAAGCAACCTGGAAAGACAAATCAGCGCTACATAGAATTCTCGCTACCCATCGGTCAAAAGGGCTACGCTGAAAAAAGTGTCAAAACCAGAAATGCAGGACAGGCCATGGAGAAATGGGAGCCTTGCTACGCTGATGGGCGGGATGTAAATTGCCAACAGCCACTCTGGAGAAGTGTACGGTGGGTCCTGAAACATCTAAAAAACACGGCTTAGGGAGCATAGGGCACTTCCACTCATGGGCGTATAAATTGGGAAAACTAAAAATCAGCAAGACACAGGCACCCCAAAGTTTACGGCTGCTCTGTTGACAAGAACCTCCACTTCCTTACACCTTAAATATCCCAGGAAAGAGAAAAATGGATAAAGAAGTGGTGGTCCTTATGTACAATGGAATATCACTCAGCCATGAAATCAATGTCATAAGGCTAGTAGCAGCATGATGAGTGGATTTAGGTACGACGATTCTAAGTCAAATAAGTCACACAGAAAAAGACACTTATCATAAGCTATCACTTATAGAGGGAATGTAAAAACAGCTACACTTGAACTGAATTACAAAACAGAACAGAGTCACACATGCAGAAAACACACGATGGCTGCTTAACGGGAAAGGTGAGGTGGGGTGATGCATAAAACAACGGTTTCAAATTAGCTCACATACCGTTCCATAAACCCAATATGTAATAGACAAGACCTACTCCTTGCTCAGTGAACTGGACTCTACACCCCCTATTCACCGCACAAGAATATATCTGAGTAGTAAGAATCTTAAAACCTATATATTGATATCTCTCTGGAAGTGAGTCAAGTGGGTGTAAAGCCGCATAAACACAGCCGTGAAAAGCAGCTAAACCCCATTATAAAAATAAATTACTTTTAAAAACCCATGAAACAAAGACAGTGAACGAGAGAGAAATTCTTACAAAATTCGTTCAGGGGCTGTGATGCAACCTGGATTGACCATATCTAGACCCACAGCTGGATGAGACATAAGGGTGGACACTCTCGGGGCTGAGAGGTTTGGTGAGGTTGGGGGAGCAAACGCAGACCCTTTAAAGTAATACTGCGTGGTACCCATCCCATGGGTCCCAAATCTCCAGGTTCAAGGGCATCTTCGTACATCGAAAACATGCATGAGAAACCCAGAAGGTGGTACACCGTGTGACTGAGAAAGGTTTCTAAAACGCACCTCATTTCTCATATCCTTGTGCTCAGGTTCACCATTTAAGATACTTTACTAGCAATCTCCCTACTTGGAGAATCAGCACCTTTAACCTCCTGTTCCGTAGAGGTTGCAATTTGTCCTGAGGATGAACGGGAAGAGGGGCAACCAATGAGAGACTGGATCTAGGTGTTGGGACAGGCACAGGTCACCCTATTTTCCCATCAGGAAGAAGAATTAACCACAGGCTCAGCCTGCCGCCCAGAACCAGAATAGGGCCTGAGGCAATCCCGCACTTTTGCGGCCTGCTCCCAAAAAAGCAAGTTGAAAAATGGAGCTCAGGGGCACTGCAATTCACAGACCTGCAGAGTTATAAATGATAACTCTCGTCCACAAATATATTGAGGGAAGGCAACGAAGAGGATTTGAAAGCAAGGCGGAATTGCACGAAACAGATGTCAGGAGGTAGATTCGAATCGCCTTAAAAGCACATGAAAAGTGGCAAAATGTCTACAATGATGCCCTTGGCCAAAAAGGGCTTATGCGTTTTTTCCTGAATATATTCAGGAAAAAACGCATAAGCCCTTTTTGGCCAACCAAGCAACCTGGAAAGACAAATCAGCGCTACATAGAATTCTCGCTACCCATCGGTCAAAAGGGCTACGCTGAAAAAAGTGTCAAAACCAGAAATGCAGGACAGGCCATGGAGAAATGGGAGCCTTGCTACGCTGATGGGCGGGATGTAAATTGCCAACAGCCACTCTGGAGAAGTGTACGGTGGGTCCTGAAACATCTAAAAAACACGGCTTAGGGAGCATAGGGCACTTCCACTCATGGGCGTATAAATTGGGAAAACTAAAAATCAGCAAGACACAGGCACCCCAAAGTTTACGGCTGCTCTGTTGACAAGAACCTCCACTTCCTTACACCTTAAATATCCCAGGAAAGAGAAAAATGGATAAAGAAGTGGTGGTCCTTATGTACAATGGAATATCACTCAGCCATGAAATCAATGTCATAAGGCTAGTAGCAGCATGATGAGTGGATTTAGGTACGACGATTCTAAGTGAAATAAGTCACACAGAAAAAGACACTTATCATAAGCTATCACTTATAGAGGGAATGTAAAAACAGCTACACTTGAACTGAATTACAAAACAGAACAGAGTCACACATGCAGAAAACACACTATGGCTGCTTAACGGGAAAGGTGAGGTGGGGTGATGCATAAAACAACGGTTTCAAATTAGCTCACATACCGTTCCATAAACCCAATATGTAATAGACAAGACCTACTCCTTGCTCAGTGAACTGGACTCTACACCCCCTATTCACCGCACAAGAATATATCTGAGTAGTAAGAATCTTAAAACCTATATATTGATATCTCTCTGGAAGTGAGTCAAGTGGGTGTAAAGCCGCATAAACACAGCCGTGAAAAGCAGCTAAACCCCATTATAAAAATAAATTACTTTTAAAAACCCATGAAACAAAGACAGTGAACGAGAGAGAAATTCTTACACAATTCGTTCAGGGGCTGTGATGCAACCTGGATTGACCATATCTAGACCCACAGCTGGATGAGACATAAGGGTGGACATTCTCGGGGCTGAGAGGTTTGGTGAGGTTGGGGGAGCAAACGCAGACCCTTTAAAGTAATACTGCGTGGTACCCATCCCATGGGTCCCAAATCTCCAGGTTCAAGGGCATCTTCGTACATCGAAAACATGCATGAGAAACCCAGAAGGTGGTACACCGTGTGACTGCGAAAGGTTTCTAAAACGCACCTCATTTCTCATATCCTTGTGCTCAGGTTCACCATTTAAGATACTTTACTAGCAATCTCCCTACTTGGAGAATCAGCACCTTTAACCTCCTGTTCCGTAGAGGTTGCAATTTGTCCTGAGGATGAACGGGAAGAGGGGCAACCAATGAGAGACTGGATCTAGGTGTTGGGACAGGCACAGGTCACCCTATTTTCCCATCAGGAAGAAGAATTAACCACAGGCTCAGCCTGCCGCCCAGAACCAGAATAGGGCCTGAGGCAATCCCGCACTTTTGCGGCCTGCTCCCAAAAAAGCAAGTTGAAAAATGGAGCTCAGGGGCACTGCAATTCACAGACCTGCAGAGTTATAAATGATAACTCTCGTCCACAAATATATTGAGGGAAGGCAACGAAGAGGATTTGAAAGCAAGGCGGAATTGCACGAAACAGATGTCAGGAGGTAGATTCGAATCGCCTTAAAAGCACATGAAAAGTGGCAAAATGTCTACAATGATGCCCTTGGCCAAAAAGGGCTTATGCGTTTTTTCCTGAATATATTCAGGAAAAAACGCATAAGCCCTTTTTGGCCAACCAAGCAACCTGGAAAGACAAATCAGCGCTACATAGAATTCTCGCTACCCATCGGTCAAAAGGGCTACGCTGAAAAAAGTGTCAAAACCAGAAATGCAGGACAGGCCATGGAGAAATGGGAGCCTTGCTACGCTGATGGGCGGGATGTAAATTGCCAACAGCCACTCTGGAGAAGTGTACGGTGGGTCCTGAAACATCTAAAAAACACGGCTTAGGGAGCATAGGGCACTTCCACTCATGGGCGTATAAATTGGGAAAACTAAAAATCAGCAAGACACAGGCACCCCAAAGTTTACGGCTGCTCTGTTGACAAGAACCTCCACTTCCTTACACCTTAAATATCCCAGGAAAGAGAAAAATGGATAAAGAAGTGGTGGTCCTTATGTACAATGGAATATCACTCAGCCATGAAATCAATGTCATAAGGCTAGTAGCAGCATGATGAGTGGATTTAGGTACGACGATTCTAAGTGAAATAAGTCACACAGAAAAAGACACTTATCATAAGCTATCACTTATAGAGGGAATGTAAAAACAGCTACACTTGAACTGAATTACAAAACAGAACAGAGTCACACATGCAGAAAACACACGATGGCTGCTTAACGGGAAAGGTGAGGTGGGGTGATGCATAAAACAACGGTTTCAAATTAGCTCACATACCGTTCCATAAACCCAATATGTAATAGACAAGACCTACTCCTTGCTCAGTGAACTGGACTCTACACCCCCTATTCACCGCACAAGAATATATCTGAGTAGTAAGAATCTTAAAACCTATATATTGATATCTCTCTGGAAGTGAGTCAAGTGGGTGTAAAGCCGCATAAACACAGCCGTGAAAAGCAGCTAAACCCCATTATAAAAATAAATTACTTTTAAAAACCCATGAAACAAAGACAGTGAACGAGAGAGAAATTCTTACACAATTCGTTCAGGGGCTGTGATGCAACCTGGATTGACCATATCTAGACCCACAGCTGGATGAGACATAAGGGTGGACACTCTCGGGGCTGAGAGGTTTGGTGAGGTTGGGGGAGCAAACGCAGACCCTTTAAAGTAATACTGCGTGGTACCCATCCCATGGGTCCCAAATCTCCAGGTTCAAGGGCATCTTCGTACATCGAAAACATGCATGAGAAACCCAGAAGGTGGTACACCGTGTGACTGCGAAAGGTTTCTAAAACGCACCTCATTTCTCATATCCTTGTGCTCAGGTTCACCATTTAAGATACTTTACTAGCAATCTCCCTACTTGGAGAATCAGCACCTTTAACCTCCTGTTCCGTAGAGGTTGCAATTTGTCCTGAGGATGAACGGGAAGAGGGGCAACCAATGAGAGACTGGATCTAGGTGTTGGGACAGGCACAGGTCACCCTATTTTCCCATCAGGAAGAAGAATTAACCACAGGCTCAGCCTGCCGCCCAGAACCAGAATAGGGCCTGAGGCAATCCCGCACTTTTGCGGCCTGCTCCCAAAAAAGCAAGTTGAAAAATGGAGCTCAGGGGCACTGCAATTCACAGACCTGCAGAGTTATAAATGATAACTCTCGTCCACAAATATATTGAGGGAAGGCAACGAAGAGGATTTGAAAGCAAGGCGGAATTGCACGAAACAGATGTCAGGAGGTAGATTCGAATCGCCTTAAAAGCACATGAAAAGTGGCAAAATGTCTACAATGATGCCCTTGGCCAAAAAGGGCTTATGCGTTTTTTCCTGAATATATTCAGGAAAAAACGCATAAGCTCTTTTTGGCCAACCAAGCAACCTGGAAAGACAAATCAGCGCTACATAGAATTCTCGCTACCCATCGGTCAAAAGGGCTACGCTGAAAAAAGTGTCAAAACCAGAAATGCAGGACAGGCCATGGAGAAATGGGAGCCTTGCTACGCTGATGGGCGGGATGTAAATTGCCAACAGCCACTCTGGAGAAGTGTACGGTGGGTCCTGAAACATCTAAAAAACACGGCTTAGGGAGCATAGGGCACTTCCACTCATGGGCGTATAAATTGGGAAAACTAAAAATCAGCAAGACACAGGCACCCCAAAGTTTACGGCTGCTCTGTTGACAAGAACCTCCACTTCCTTACACCTTAAATATCCCAGGAAAGAGAAAAATGGATAAAGAAGTGGTGGTCCTTATGTACAATGGAATATCACTCAGCCATGAAATCAATGTCATAAGGCTAGTAGCAGCATGATGAGTGGATTTAGGTACGACGATTCTAAGTGAAATAAGTCACACAGAAAAAGACACTTATCATAAGCTATCACTTATAGAGGGAATGTAAAAACAGCTACACTTGAACTGAATTACAAAACAGAACAGAGTCACACATGCAGAAAACACACGATGGCTGCTTAACGGGAAAGGTGAGGTGGGGTGATGCATAAAACAACGGTTTCAAATTAGCTCACATACCGTTCCATAAACCCAATATGTAATAGACAAGACCTACTCCTTGCTCAGTGAACTGGACTCTACACCCCCTATTCACCGCACAAGAATATATCTGAGTAGTAAGAATCTTAAAACCTATATATTGATATCTCTCTGGAAGTGAGTCAAGTGGGTGTAAAGCCGCATAAACACAGCCGTGAAAAGCAGCTAAACCCCATTATAAAAATAAATTACTTTTAAAAACCCATGAAACAAAGACAGTGAACGAGAGAGAAATTCTTACACAATTCGTTCAGGGGCTGTGATGCAACCTGGATTGACCATATCTAGACCCACAGCTGGATGAGACATAAGGGTGGACACTCTCGGGGCTGAGAGGTTTGGTGAGGTTGGGGGAGCAAACGCAGACCCTTTAAAGTAATACTGCGTGGTACCCATCCCATGGGTCCCAAATCTCCAGGTTCAAGGGCATCTTCGTACATCGAAAACATGCATGAGAAACCCAGAAGGTGGTACACCGTGTGATCGGGAAAGGTTTCTAAAACGCACCTCATTTCTCATATCCTTGTGCTCAGGTTCACCATTTAAGATACTTTACTAGCAATCTCCCTACTTGGAGAATCAGCACCTTTAACCTCCTGTTCCGTACAGGTTGCAATTTGTCCTGAGGATGAACGGGAAGAGGGGCAACCAATGAGAGACTGCATCTAGGTGTTGGGACAGGCACAGGTCACCCTAATTTCCCATCAGGAAGAAGAATTAACCACAGGCTCAGCCTGCCGCCCAGAACCAGAATAGGGCCTGAGGCAATCCCGCACTTTTGCGGCCTGCTCCCAAAAAAGCAAGTTGAAAAATGGAGCTCAGGGGCACTGCAATTCACAGACCTGCAGAGTTATAAATGATAACTCTCGTCCACAAATATATTGAGGGAAGGCAACGAAGAGGATTTGAAAGCAAGGCGGAATTGCACGAAACAGATTTCAGGAGGTAGATTCGAATCGCCTTAAAAGCACATGAAAAGTGGCAAAATGTCTACAATGATGCCCTTGGCCAAAAAGGGCGTATGCGTTTTTTCCTGAATATATTCAGGAAAAAACGCATACGCCCTTTTTGGCCAACCAAGCAACCTGGAAAGGCAAATCAGCGCTACAAAGAAGTCTCACTAACCATCGGTCAAAAGGGCTACGCTGAAAAAAGTGTCAAAACCAGAAATGCAGGACAGGCCATGGAGAAATGGGAGCCTTGCTACACTGATGGGCGGGATGTAAATTGCCAACAGCCACTCTGGAGAAGTGTACGGTGGGTCCTGAAACATCTAAAAAACACGGCGTAGGGAGCATAGGGCACTTCTACTCATGGGCGTATAAATTGGGAAAACTAAAAATCAACAAGACACAGGCACGCCAAAGTTTAGGGCTGCTCTGTTGACAAGAACCTCCACTTCCTTACACCTTAAATATCCCAGGAAAGAGAAAAATGGATGAAGAAGTGGTGGTCCTTATGTACAATGGAATATCACTCAGCCATGAAATCAATGTCATAAGGCTAGTAGCAGCATGATGAGTGGATTTAGGTACGACGATTCTAAGAGAAATAAGTCACACAGAAAAAGACACTTATCATAAGCTATCACTTATAGAGGGAATGTAAAAACCGCTACACTTGAACTGAATTACAAAACAGAACAGAGTCACACATGCAGAAAACACACTATGGCTGCTTAACGGGAAAGGTGAGGTGGGGTGATGCATAAAACAAGGGTTTCAAATTAGCTCACATACCGTTCCATAAACCCAATATGTAATAGACAAGACCTACTCCTTGCTCAGTGAACTGGACTCTACACCCCCTATTCACCGCACAAGAATATATCTGAGTAGTAAGAATCTTAAAACCTATATATTGATATCTCTCTGGAAGTGAGTCAAGTGGGTGTAAAGCCGCATAAACACAGCCGTGAAAAGCAGCTAAACCCCATTATAAAAATAAATTACTTTTAAAAACCCATGAAACAAAGACAGTGAACGAGAGAGAAATTCTTACAAAATTCGTTCAGGGGCTGTGATGCAACCTGGATTGACCATATCTAGACCCACAGCTGGATGAGACATAAGGGTGGACACTCTCGGGGCTGAGAGGTTTGGTGAGGTTGGGGGAGCAAACGCAGACCCTTTAAAGTAATACTGCGTGGTACCCATCCCATGGGTCCCAAATCTCCAGCTTCAAGGGCATCTTCGTACATCGAAAACATGCATGAGAAATCCAGAAGGTGGTACACCGTGTGATCGGGAAAGGTTTCTAAAACGCACCTCATTTCTCATATCCTTGTGCTCAGGTTCACCATTTAAGATACTTTACTAACAATCTCCCTACTTGGAGAATCAGCACCTTTAACCTCCTGTTCCGTACAGGTTGCAATTTGTCCTGAGGATGAACGGGAAGAGGGGCAACCAATGAGAGACTGGATCTAGGTGTTGGGACAGGCACAGGTCACCCTATTTTCCCATCAGGAAGAAGAATTAACCACAGGCTCAGCCTGCCGCCCAGAACCAGAATAGGGCCTGAGGCAATCCCGCACTTTTGCGGCCTGCTCCCAAAAAAGCAAGTTGAAAAATGGAGCTCAGGGGCACTGCAATTCACAGACCTGCAGAGTTATAAATGATAACTCTCGTCCACAAATATATTGAGGGAAGGCAACGAAGAGGATTTGAAAGCAAGGCGGAATTGCACGAAACAGATTTCAGGAGGTAGATTCGAATCGCCTTAAAAGCACATGAAAAGTGGCAAAATGTCTACAATGATGCCCTTGGCCAAAAAGGGCGTATGCGTTTTTTCCTGAATATATTCAGGAAAAAACGCATACGCCCTTTTTGGCCAACCAAGCAACCTGGAAAGGCAAATCAGCGCTACAAAGAAGTCTCACTAACCATCGGTCAAAAGGGCTACGCTGAAAAAAGTGTCAAAACCAGAAATGCAGGACAGGCCATGGAGAAATGGGAGCCTTGCTACACTGATGGGCGGGATGTAAATTGCCAACAGCCACTCTGGAGAAGTGTACGGTGGGTCCTGAAACATCTAAAAAACACGGCGTAGGGAGCATAGGGCACTTCTACTCATGGGCGTATAAATTGGGAAAACTAAAAATCAGCAAGACACAGGCACGCCAAAGTTTAGGGCTGCTCTGTTGACAAGAACCTCCACTTCCTTACACCTTAAATATCCCAGGAAAGAGAAAAATGGACAAAGAAGTGGTGGTCCTTATGTACAATGGAATATCACTCAGCCATGAAATCAATGTCATAAGGCTAGTAGCAGCATGATGAGTGGATTTAGGTACGACAATTCTAAGTGAAATAAGTCACACAGAAAAAGACACTTATCATAAGCTATCACTTATAGAGGGAATGTAAAAACCGCTATACTTGAACTGAATTACAAAACAGAACAGAGTCACACATGCAGAAAACACACGATGGCTGCTTAACGGGAAAGGTGAGGTGGGGTGATGCATAAAACAAGGGTTTCAAATTAGCTCACATACCGTTCCATAAACCCAATATGTAATAGACAAGACCTACTCCTTGCTCAGTGAACTGGACTCTACACCCCCTATTCACCGCACAAGAATATATCTGAGTAGTAAGAATCTTAAAACCTATATATTGATATCTCTCTGGAAGTGAGTCAAGTGGGTGTAAAGCCGCATAAACACAGCCGTGAAAAGCAGCTAAACCCCATTATAAAAATAAATTACTTTTAAAAACCCATGAAACAAAGACAGTGAACGAGAGAGAAATTCTTACAAAATTCGTTCAGGGGCTGTGATGCAACCTGGATTGACCATATCTAGACCCACAGCTGGATGAGACATAAGGGTGGACACTCTCGGGGCTGAGAGGTTTGGTGAGGTTGGGGGAGCAAACGCAGACCCTTTAAAGTAATACTGCGTGGTACCCATCCCATGGGTCCCAAATCTCCAGGTTCAAGGGCATCTTCGTACATCGAAAACATGCATGAGAAACCCAGAAGGTGGTACACCGTGTGATCGGGAAAGGTTTCTAAAACGCACCTCATTTCTCATATCCTTGTGCTCAGGTTCACCATTTAAGATACTTTACTAGCAATCTCCCTACTTGGAGAATCAGCACCTTTAACCTCCTGTTCCGTACAGGTTGCAATTTGTCCTGAGGATGAACGGGAAGAGGGGCAACCAATGAGAGACTGGATCTAGGTGTTGGGACAGGCACAGGTCACCCTATTTTCCCATCAGGAAGAAGAATTAACCACAGGCTCAGCCTGCCGCCCAGAACCAGAATAGGGCCTGAGGCAATCCCGCACTTTTGCGGCCTGCTCCCAAAAAAGCAAGTTGAAAAATGGAGCTCAGGGGCACTGCAATTCACAAACCTGCAGAGTTATAAATGATAACTCTCGTCCACAAATATATTGAGGGAAGGCAACGAAGAGGATTTGAAAGCAAGGCGGAATTGCACGAAACAGATTTCAGGAGGTAGATTCGAATCGCCTTAAAAGCACATGAAAAGTGGCAAAATGTCTACAATGATGCCCTTGGCCAAAAAGGGCGTATGCGTTTTTTCCTGAATATATTCAGGAAAAAACGCATACGCCCTTTTTGGCCAACCAAGCAACCTGGAAAGGCAAATCAGCGCTACAAAGAAGTCTCACTAACCATCGGTCAAAAGGGCTACGCTGAAAAAAGTGTCAAAACCAGAAATGCAGGATAGGCCATGGAGAAATAGGAGCCTTGCTACCCTGATGGGCGGGATGTAAATTGCCAACAGCCACTCTGGAGAAGTGTACGGTGGGTCCTGAAACATCTAAAAAACACGGCTTAGGGAGCATAGGGCACTTCCACTCATGGGCGTATAAATTGGGAAAACTAAAAATCAGCAAGACACAGGCACGCCAAAGTTTAGGGCTGCTCTGTTGACAAGAACCTCCACTTCCTTACACCTTAAATATCCCAGGAAAGAGAAAAATGGATGAAGAAGTGGTGGTCCTTATGTACAATGGAATATCACTCAGCCATGAAATCAATGTCATAAGGCTAGTAGCAGCATGATGAGTGGATTTAGGTACGACGATTCTAAGTGAAATAAGTCACACAGAAAAAGACACTTATCATAAGCTATCACTTATAGAGGGAATGTAAAAACCGCTATACTTGAACTGAATTACAAAACAAAACAGAGTCACACATGCAGAAAACACACGATGGCTGCTTAACGGGAAAGGTGAGGTGGGGTGATGCATAAAACAAGGGTTTCAAATTAGCTCACATACCGTTCCATAAACCCAATATGTAATAGACAAGACCTACTCCTTGCTCAGTGAACTGGACTCTACACCCCCTATTCACCGCACAAGAATATATCTGAGTAGTAAGAATCTTAAAACCTATATATTGATATCTCTCTGGAAGTGAGTCAAGTGGGTGTAAAGCCGCATAAACACAGCCGTGAAAAGCAGCTAAACCCCATTATAAAAATAAATTACTTTTAAAAACCCGTGAAACAAAGACAGTGAACGAGAGAGAAATTCTTACAAAATTCGTTCAGGGGCTGTGATGCAACCTGGATTGACCATATCTAGACCCACAGCTGGATGAGACATAAGGGTGGACACTCTCGGGGCTGAGAGGTTTGGTGAGGTTGGGGGAGCAAACGCAGACCCTTTAAAGTAATACTGCGTGGTACCCATCCCATGGGTCCCAAATCTCCAGGTTCAAGGGCATCTTCGTACATCGAAAACATGCATGAGAAACCCAGAAGGTGGTACACCGTGTGATCGGGAAAGGTTTCTAAAACGCACCTCATTTCTCATATCCTTGTGCTCAGGTTCACCATTTAAGATACTTTACTAGCAATCTCCCTACTTGGAGAATCAGCATCTTTAACCTCCTGTTCCGTAGAGGTTGCAATTTGTCCTGAGGATGAACGGGAAGAGGGGCAACCAATGAGAGACTGGATGTAGGTGTTGGGACAGGCACAGGTCACCCTATTTTCCCATCAGGAAGAAGAATTAACCACAGGCTCAGCCTGCCGCCCAGAACCAGAATAGGGCCTGAGGCAATCCCGCACTTTTGCGGCCTGCTCCCAAAAAAGCAAGTTGAAAAATGGACCTCAGGGACACTGCAATTCACAGACCTGCAGAGTTATAAATGATAACTCTCGTCCACAAATATATTGAGGGAAGGCAACGAAGAGGATTTGAAAGCAAGGCGGAATTGCACGAAACAGATTTCAGGAGGTAGATTCGAATCGCCTTAAAAGCACATGAAAAGTGGCAAAATGTCTACAATGATGCCCTTGGCCAAAAAGGGCTTATGCGTTTTTTCCTGAATATATTCAGGAAAAAACGCATAAGCCCTTTTTGGCGAACCAAGCAACCTGGAAATACAAATCAGCGCTACATAGAATTCTCGCTACCCATCGGTCAAAAGGGCTACGCTGAAAAAAGTGTCAAAACCAGAAATGCAGGACAGGCCATGGAGAAATGGGAGCCTTGCTACGCTGATGGGCGGGATGTAAATTGCCAACAGCCACTCTGAGGAAGTGTTCGGTGGGTCCTGAAACATCTAAAAAACACGGCTTAGGGAGCATAGGGCACTTCCACTCATGGGCGTATAAATTGGGAAAACTAAAAATCAGCAAGACACAGGCACCCCAAAGTTTACGGCTGCTCTGTTGACAAGAACCTCCACTTCCTTACACCTTAAATATCCAGGGAAAGAGAAAAATGGATAAAGAAGTGGTGGTCCTTATGTACAATGGAATATCACTCAGCCATGAAATCAATGTCATAAGGCTAGTAGCAGCATGATGAGTGGATTTAGGTACAACGATTCTAAGTGAAATAAGTCACACAGAAAAAGACACTTATCATAAGCTATCACTTATAGAGGGAATGTAAAAACAGCTACACTTGAACTGAATTACAAAACAGAACAGGGTCACACATGCAGAAAACACACTATGGCTGCTTAACGGGAAAGGTGAGGTGGGGTGATGCATAAAACAAGGGTTTCAAATTAGCTCACATACCGTTCCATAAACCCAATATGTAATAGACAAGACCTACTCCTTGCTCAGTGAACTGGACTCTACACCCCCTATTCACCGCACAAGAATATATCTGAGTAGTAAGAATCTTAAAACCTATATATTGATATCTCTCTGGAAGTGAGTCAAGTGGGTGTAAAGCCGCATAAACACAGCCGTGAAAAGCAGCTAAACCCCATTATAAAAATAAATTACTTTTAAAAACCCATGAAACAAAGACAGTGAACGAGAGAGAAATTCTTACAAAATTCGTTCAGGGGCTGTGATGCAACCTGGATTGACCATATCTAGACCCACAGCTGGATGAGACATAAGGGTGGACACTCTCGGGGCTGAGAGGTTTGGTGAGGTTGGGGGAGCAAACGCAGACCCTTTAAAGTAATACTGCGTGGTACCCATCCCATGGGTCCCAAATCTCCAGGTTCAAGGGCATCTTCGTACATCGAAAACATGCATGAGAAACCCAGAAGGTGGTACACCGTGTGACTGCGAAATGTTTCTAAAACGCACCTCATTTCTCATATCCTTGTGCTCAGGTTCACCATTTAAGATACTTTACTAGCAATCTCCCTACTTGGAGAATCAGCACCTTTAACCTCCTGTTCCGTAGAGGTTGCAATTTGTCCTGAGGATGAACGGGAAGAGGGGCAACCAATGAGAGACTGGATCTAGGTGTTGGGACAGGCACAGGTCACCCTATTTTCCCATCAGGAAGAAGAATTAACCACAGGCTCAGCCTGCCGCCCAGAACCAGAATAGGGCCTGAGGCAATCCCGCACTTTTGCGGCCTGCTCCCAAAAAAGCAAGTTGAAAAATGGAGCTCAGGGGCACTGCAATTCACAGACCTGCAGAGTTATAAATGATAACTCTCGTCCACAAATATATTGAGGGAAGGCAACGAAGAGGATTTGAAAGCAAGGCGGAATTGCACGAAACAGATGTCAGGAGGTAGATTCGAATCGCCTTAAAAGCACATGAAAAGTGGCAAAATGTCTACAATGATGCCCTTGGCCAAAAAGGGCTTATGCGTTTTTTCCTGAATATATTCAGGAAAAAACGCATAAGCCCTTTTTGGCCAACCAAGCAACCTGGAAAGACAAATCAGCGCTACATAGAATTCTCGCTACCCATCGGTCAAAAGGGCTACGCTGAAAAAAGTGTCAAAACCAGAAATGCAGGACAGGCCATGGAGAAATGGGAGCCTTGCTACGCTGATGGGCGGGATGTAAATTGCCAACAGCCACTCTGGAGAAGTGTACGGTGGGTCCTGAAACATCTAAAAAACACGGCGTAGGGAGCATAGGGCACTTCTACTCATGGGCGTATAAATTGGGAAAACTAAAAATCAGCAAGACACAGGCACGCCAAAGTTTAGGGCTGCTCTGTTGACAAGAACCTCCACTTCCTTACACCTTAAATATCCCAGGAAAGAGAAAAATGGATGAAGAAGTGGTGGTCCTTATGTACAATGGAATATCACTCAGCCATGAAATCAATGTCATAAGGCTAGTAGCAGCATGATGAGTGGATTTAGGTACGACGATTCTAAGTGAAATAAGTCACACAGAAAAAGACACTTATCATAAGCTATCACTTATAGAGGGAATGTAAAAACCGCTACACTTGAACTGAATTACAAAACAGAACAGAGTCACACATGCAGAAAACACACTATGGCTGCTTAACGGGAAAGGTGAGGTGGGGTGATGCATAAAACAAGGGTTTCAAATTAGCTCACATACCGTTCCATAAACCCAATATGTAATAGACAAGACCTACTCCTTGCTCAGTGAACTGGACTCTACACCCCCTATTCACCGCACAAGAATATATCTGAGTAGTAAGAATCTTAAAACCTATATATTGATATCTCTCTGGAAGTGAGTCAAGTGGGTGTAAAGCCGCATAAACACAGCCGTGAAAAGCAGCTAAACCCCATTATAAAAATAAATTACTTTTAAAAACCCATGAAACAAAGACAGTGAACGAGAGAGAAATTCTTACAAAATTCGTTCAGGGGCTGTGATGCAACCTGGATTGACCATATCTAGACCCACAGCTGGATGAGACATAAGGGTGGACACTCTCGGGGCTGAGAGGTTTGGTGAGGTTGGGGGAGCAAACGCAGACCCTTTAAAGTAATACTGCGTGGTACCCATCCCATGGGTCCCAAATCTCCAGCTTCAAGGGCATCTTCGTACATCGAAAACATGCATGAGAAATCCAGAAGGTGGTACACCGTGTGATCGGGAAAGGTTTCTAAAACGCACCTCATTTCTCATATCCTTGTGCTCAGGTTCACCATTTAAGATACTTTACTAGCAATCTCCCTACTTGGAGAATCAGCACCTTTAACCTCCTGTTCCGTACAGGTTGCAATTTGTCCTGAGGATGAACGGGAAGAGGGGCAACCAATGAGAGACTGGATCTAGGTGTTGGGACAGGCACAGGTCACCCTATTTTCCCATCAGGAAGAAGAATTAACCACAGGCTCAGCCTGCCGCCCAGAACCAGAATAGGGCCTGAGGCAATCCCGCACTTTTGCGGCCTGCTCCCAAAAAAGCAAGTTGAAAAATGGAGCTCAGGGGCACTGCAATTCACAGACCTGCAGAGTTATAAATGATAACTCTCGTCCACAAATATATTGAGGGAAGGCAACGAAGAGGATTTGAAAGCAAGGCGGAATTGCACGAAACAGATTTCAGGAGGTAGATTCGAATCGCCTTAAAAGCACATGAAAAGTGGCAAAATGTCTACAATGATGCCCTTGGCCAAAAAGGGTGTATGCGTTTTTTCCTGAATATATTCAGGAAAAAACGCATACGCCCTTTTTGGCCAACCAAGCAACCTGGAAAGGCAAATCAGCGCTACAAAGAAGTCTCACTAACCATCGGTCAAAAGGGCTACGCTGAAAAAAGTGTCAAAACCAGAAATGCAGGACAGGCCATGGAGAAATGGGAGCCTTGCTACACTGATGGGCGGGATGTAAATTGCCAACAGCCACTCTGGAGAAGTGTACGGTGGGTCCTGAAACATCTAAAAAACACGGCGTAGGGAGCATAGGGCACTTCTACTCATGGGCGTATAAATTGGGAAAACTAAAAATCAGCAAGACACAGGCACGCCAAAGTTTAGGGCTGCTCTGTTGACAAGAACCTCCACTTCCTTACACCTTAAATATCCCAGGAAAGAGAAAAATGGACAAAGAAGTGGTGGTCCTTATGTACAATGGAATATCACTCAGCCATGAAATCAATGTCATAAGGCTAGTAGCAGCATGATGAGTGGATTTAGGTACGACAATTCTAAGTGAAATAAGTCACACAGAAAAAGACACTTATCATAAGCTATCACTTATAGAGGGAATGTAAAAACCGCTATACTTGAACTGAATTACAAAACAGAACAGAGTCACACATGCAGAAAACACACGATGGCTGCTTAACGGGAAAGGTGAGGTGGGGTGATGCATAAAACAAGGGTTTCAAATTAGCTCACATACCGTTCCATAAACCCAATATGTAATAGACAAGACCTACTCCTTGCTCAGTGAACTGGACTCTACACCCCCTATTCACCGCACAAGAATATATCTGAGTAGTAAGAATCTTAAAACCTATATATTGATATCTCTCTGGAAGTGAGTCAAGTGGGTGTAAAGCCGCATAAACACAGCCGTGAAAAGCAGCTAAACCCCATTATAAAAATAAATTACTTTTAAAAACCCATGAAACAAAGACAGTGAACGAGAGAGAAATTCTTACAAAATTCGTTCAGGGGCTGTGATGCAACCTGGATTGACCATATCTAGACCCACAGCTGGATGAGACATAAGGGTGGACACTCTCGGGGCTGAGAGGTTTGGTGAGGTTGGGGGAGCAAACGCAGACCCTTTAAAGTAATACTGCGTGGTACCCATCCCATGGGTCCCAAATCTCCAGGTTCAAGGGCATCTTCATACATCGAAAACATGCATGAGAAACCCAGAAGGTGGTACACCGTGTGATCGGGAAAGGTTTCTAAAACGCACCTCATTTCTCATATCCTTGTGCTCAGGTTCACCATTTAAGATACTTTACTAGCAATCTCCCTACTTGGAGAATCAGCACCTTTAACCTCCTGTTCCGTACAGGTTGCAATTTGTCCTGAGGATGAACGGGAAGAGGGGCAACCAATGAGAGACTGGATCTAGGTGTTGGGACAGGCACAGGTCACCCTATTTTCCCATCAGGAAGAAGAATTAACCACAGGCTCAGCCTGCCGCCCAGAACCAGAATAGGGCCTGAGGCAATCACGCACTTTTGCGGCCTGCTCCCAAAAAAGCAAGTTGAAAAATGGAGCTCAGGGGCACTGCAATTCACAAACCTGCAGAGTTATAAATGATAACTCTCGTCCACAAATATATTGAGGGAAGGCAACGAAGAGGATTTGAAAGCAAGGCGGAATTGCACGAAACAGATTTCAGGAGGTAGATTCGAATCGCCTTAAAAGCACATGAAAAGTGGCAAAATGTCTACAATGATGCCCTTGGCCAAAAAGGGCGTATGCGTTTTTTCCTGAATATATTCAGGAAAAAACGCCTACGCCCTTTTTGGCCAACCAAGCAACCTGGAAAGGCAAATCAGCGCTACAAAGAAGTCTCACTAACCATCGGTCAAAAGGGCTACGCTGAGAAAAGTGTCAAAACCAGAAATGCAGGACAGGCCATGGAGAAATGGGAGCCTTGCTACACTGATGGGCGGGATGTAAATTGCCAACAGCCACTCTGGAGAAGTGTACGGTGGGTCCTGAAACATCTAAAAAACACGGCGTAGGGAGCATAGGGCACTTCTACTCATGGGCGTATAAATTGGGAAAACTAAAAATCAGCAAGACACAGGCACGCCAAAGTTTAGGGCTGCTCTGTTGACAAGAACCTCCACTTCCTTACACCTTAAATATCCCAGGAAAGAGAAAAATGGATGAAGAAGTGGTGGTCCTTATGTACAATGGAATATCACTCAGCCATGAAATCAATGTCATAAGGCTAGTAGCAGCATGATGAGTGGATTTAGGTACGACGATTCTAAGTGAAATAAGTCACACAGAAAAAGACACTTATCATAAGCTATCACTTATAGAGGGAATGTAAAAACCGCTACACTTGAACTGAATTACAAAACAGAACAGAGTCACACATGCAGAAAACACACTATGGCTGCTTAACGGGAAAGGTGAGGTGGGGTGATGCATAAAACAAGGGTTTCAAATTAGCTCACATACCGTTCCATAAACCCAATATGTAATAGACAAGACCTACTCCTTGCTCAGTGAACTGGACTCTACACCCCCTATTCACCGCACAAGAATATATCTGAGTAGTAAGAATCTTAAAACCTATATATTGATATCTCTCTGGAAGTGAGTCAAGTGGGTGTAAAGCCGCATAAACACAGCCGTGAAAAGCAGCTAAACCCCATTATAAAAATAAATTACTTTTAAAAACCCATGAAACAAAGACAGTGAACGAGAGAGAAATTCTTACAAAATTCGTTCAGGGGCTGTGATGCAACCTGGATTGACCATATCTAGACCCACAGCTGGATGAGACATAAGGGTGGACACTCTCGGGGCTGAGAGGTTTGGTGAGGTTGGGGGAGCAAACGCAGACCCTTTAAAGTAATACTGCGTGGTACCCATCCCATGGGTCCCAAATCTCCAGGTTCAAGGGCATCTTCGTACATCGAAAACATGCATGAGAAACCCAGAAGGTGGTACACCGTGTGACTGCGAAATGTTTCTAAAACGCACCTCATTTCTCATATCCTTGTGCTCAGGTTCACCATTTAAGATACTTTACTAGCAATCTCCCTACTTGGAGAATCAGCACCTTTAACCTCCTGTTCCGTAGAGGTTGCAATTTGTCCTGAGGATGAACGGGAAGAGGGGCAACCAATGAGAGACTGGATCTAGGTGTTGGGACAGGCACAGGTCACCCTATTTTCCCATCAGGAAGAAGAATTAACCACAGGCTCAGCCTGCCGCCCAGAACCAGAATAGGGCCTGAGGCAATCCCGCACTTTTGCGGCCTGCTCCCAAAAAAGCAAGTTGAAAAATGGAGCTCAGGGGCACTGCAATTCACAGACCTGCAGAGTTATAAATGATAACTCTCGTCCACAAATATATTGAGGGAAGGCAACGAAGAGGATTTGAAAGCAAGGCGGAATTGCACGAAACAGATGTCAGGAGGTAGATTCGAATCGCCTTAAAAGCACATGAAAAGTGGCAAAATGTCTACAATGATGCCCTTGGCCAAAAAGGGCTTATGCGTTTTTTCCTGAATATATTCAGGAAAAAACGCATAAGCCCTTTTTGGCCAACCAAGCAACCTGGAAAGACAAATCAGCGCTACATAGAATTCTCGCTACCCATCGGTCAAAAGGGCTACGCTGAAAAAAGTGTCAAAACCAGAAATGCAGGACAGGCCATGGAGAAATGGGAGCCTTGCTACGCTGATGGGCGGGATGTAAATTGCCAACAGCCACTCTGGAGAAGTGTACGGTGGGTCCTGAAACATCTAAAAAACACGGCTTAGGGAGCATAGGGCACTTCCACTCATGGGCGTATAAATTGGGAAAACTAAAAATCAGCAAGACACAGGCACCCCAAAGTTTACGGCTGCTCTGTTGACAAGAACCTCCACTTCCTTACACCTTAAATATCCCAGGAAAGAGAAAAATGGATAAAGAAGTGGTGGTCCTTATGTACAATGGAATATCACTCAGCCATGAAATCAATGTCATAAGGCTAGTAGCAGCATGATGAGTGGATTTAGGTACGACGATTCTAAGTCAAATAAGTCACACAGAAAAAGACACTTATCATAAGCTATCACTTATAGAGGGAATGTAAAAACAGCTACACTTGAACTGAATTACAAAACAGAACAGAGTCACACATGCAGAAAACACACTATGGCTGCTTAACGGGAAAGGTGAGGTGGGGTGATGCATAAAACAACGGTTTCAAATTAGCTCACATACCGTTCCATAAACCCAATATGTAATAGACAAGACCTACTCCTTGCTCAGTGAACTGGACTCTACACCCCCTATTCACCGCACAAGAATATATCTGAGTAGTAAGAATCTTAAAACCTATATATTGATATCTCTCTAGAAGTGAGTCAAGTGGGTGTAAAGCCGCATAAACACAGCCGTGAAAAGCAGCTAAACCCCATTATAAAAATAAATTACTTTTAAAAACCCATGAAACAAAGACAGTGAACGAGAGAGAAATTCTTACACAATTCGTTCAGGGGCTGTGATGCAACCTGGATTGACCATATCTAGACCCACAGCTGGATGAGACATAAGGGTGGACACTCTCGGGGCTGAGAGGTTTGGTGAGGTTGGGGGAGCAAACGCAGACCCTTTAAAGTAATACTGCGTGGTACCCATCCCATGGGTCCCAAATCTCCAGGTTCAAGGGCATCTTCGTACATCGAAAACATGCATGAGAAACCCAGAAGGTGGTACACCGTGTGATCGGGAAAGGTTTCTAAAACGCACCTCATTTCTCATATCCTTGTGCTCAGGTTCACCATTTAAGATACTTTACTAGCAATCTCCCTACTTGGAGAATCAGCACCTTTAACCTCCTGTTCCGTACAGGTTGCAATTTGTCCTGAGGATGAACGGGAAGAGGGGCAACCAATGAGAGACTGGATCTAGGTGTTGGGACAGGCACAGGTCACCCTAATTTCCCAACAGGAAGAAGAATTAACCACAGGCTCAGCCTGCCGCCAGAACCAGAATAGGGCCTGAGGCAATCCCGCACTTTTGCGGCCTGCTCCCAAAAAAGCAAGTTGAAAAATGGAGCTCAGGGGCACTGCAATTCACAGACCTGCAGAGTTATAAATGATAACTCTCGTCCACAAATATATTGAGGGAAGGCAACGAAGAGGATTTGAAAGCAAGGCGGAATTGCACGAAACAGATTTCAGGAGGTAGATTCGAATCGCCTTAAAAGCACATGAAAAGTGGCAAAATGTCTACAATGATGCCCTTGGCCAAAAAGGGCGTATGCGTTTTTTCCTGAATATATTCAGGAAAAAACGCATACGCCCTTTTTGGCCAACCAAGCAACCTGGAAAGGCAAATCAGCGCTACAAAGAAGTCTCACTAACCATCGGTCAAAAGGGCTACGCTGAGAAAAGTGTCAAAACCAGAAATGCAGGACAGGCCATGGAGAAATGGGAGCCTTGCTACACTGATGGGCGGGATGTAAATTGCCAACAGCCACTCTGGAGAAGTGTACGGTGGGTCCTGAAACATCTAAAAAACACGGCGTAGGGAGCATAGGGCACTTCTACTCATGGGCGTATAAATTGGGAAAACTAAAAATCAGCAAGACACAGGCACGCCAAAGTTTAGGGCTGCTCTGTTGACAAGAACCTCCACTTCCTTACACCTTAAATATCCCAGGAAAGAGAAAAATGGATGAAGAAGTGGTGGTCCTTATGTACAATGGAATATCACTCAGCCATGAAATCAATGTCATAAGGCTAGTAGCAGCATGATGAGTGGATTTAGGTACGACGATTCTAAGTGAAATAAGTCACACAGAAAAAGACACTTATCATAAGCTATCACTTATAGAGGGAATGTAAAAACCGCTACACTTGAACTGAATTACAAAACAGAACAGAGTCACACATGCAGAAAACACACTATGGCTGCTTAACGGGAAAGGTGAGGTGGGGTGATGCATAAAACAAGGGTTTCAAATTAGCTCACATACCGTTCCATAAACCCAATATGTAATAGACAAGACCTACTCCTTGCTCAGTGAACTGGACTCTACACCCCCTATTCACCGCACAAGAATATATCTGAGTAGTAAGAATCTTAAAACCTATATATTGATATCTCTCTGGAAGTGAGTCAAGTGGGTGTAAAGCCGCATAAACACAGCCGTGAAAAGCAGCTAAACCCCATTATAAAAATAAATTACTTTTAAAAACCCATGAAACAAAGACAGTGAACGAGAGAGAAATTCTTACAAAATTCGTTCAGGGGCTGTGATGCAACCTGGATTGACCATATCTAGACCCACAGCTGGATGAGACATAAGGGTGGACACTCTCGGGGCTGAGAGGTTTGGTGAGGTTGGGGGAGCAAACGCAGACCCTTTAAAGTAATACTGCGTGGTACCCATCCCATGGGTCCCAAATCTCCAGCTTCAAGGGCATCTTCGTACATCGAAAACATGCATGAGAAATCCAGAAGGTGGTACACCGTGTGATCGGGAAAGGTTTCTAAAACGCACCTCATTTCTCATATCCTTGTGCTCAGCTTCACCATTTAAGATACTTTACTAGCAATCTCCCTACTTGGAGAATCAGCACCTTTAACCTCCTGTTCCGTACAGGTTGCAATTTGTCCTGAGGATGAACGGGAAGAGGGGCAACCAATGAGAGACTGGATCTAGGTGTTGGGACAGGCACAGGTCACCCTAATTTCCCATCAGGAAGAAGAATTAACCACAGGCTCAGCCTGCCGCCAGAACCAGAATAGGGCCTGAGGCAATCCCGCACTTTTGCGGCCTGCTCCCAAAAAAGCAAGTTGAAAAATGGAGCTCAGGGGCACTGCAATTCACAGACCTGCAGAGTTATAAATGATAACTCTCGTCCACAAATATATTGAGGGAAGGCAACGAAGAGGATTTGAAAGCAAGGCGGAATTGCACGAAACAGATTTCAGGAGGTAGATTCGAATCGCCTTAAAAGCACATGAAAAGTGGCAAAATGTCTACAATGATGCCCTTGGCCAAAAAGGGCGTATGCGTTTTTTCCTGAATATATTCAGGAAAAAACGCATACGCCCTTTTTGGCCAACCAAGCAACCTGGAAAGGCAAATCAGCGCTACAAAGAAGTCTCACTAACCATCGGTCAAAAGGGCTACGCTGAGAAAAGTGTCAAAACCAGAAATGCAGGACAGGCCATGGAGAAATGGGAGCCTTGCTACACTGATGGGCGGGATGTAAATTGCCAACAGCCACTCTGGAGAAGTGTACGGTGGGTCCTGAAACATCTAAAAAACACGGCGTAGGGAGCATAGGGCACTTCTACTCATGGGCGTATAAATTGGGAAAACTAAAAATCAGCAAGACACAGGCACGCCAAAGTTTAGGGCTGCTCTGTTGACAAGAACCTCCACTTCCTTACACCTTAAATATCCCAGGAAAGAGAAAAATGGATGAAGAAGTGGTGGTCCTTATGTACAATGGAATATCACTCAGCCATGAAATCAATGTCATAAGGCTAGTAGCAGCATGATGAGTGGATTTAGGTACGACGATTCTAAGTGAAATAAGTCACACAGAAAAAGACACTTATCATAAGCTATCACTTATAGAGGGAATGTAAAAACCGCTACACTTGAACTGAATTACAAAACAGAACAGAGTCACACATGCAGAAAACACACTATGGCTGCTTAACGGGAAAGGTGAGGTGGGGTGATGCATAAAACAAGGGTTTCAAATTAGCTCACATACCGTTCCATAAACCCAATATGTAATAGACAAGACCTACTCCTTGCTCAGTGAACTGGACTCTACACCCCCTATTCACCGCACAAGAATATATCTGAGTAGTAAGAATCTTAAAACCTATATATTGATATCTCTCTGGAAGTGAGTCAAGTGGGTGTAAAGCCGCATAAACACAGCCGTGAAAAGCAGCTAAACCCCATTATAAAAATAAATTACTTTTAAAAACCCATGAAACAAAGACAGTGAACGAGAGAGAAATTCTTACAAAATTCGTTCAGGGGCTGTGATGCAACCTGGATTGACCATATCTAGACCCACAGCTGGATGAGACATAAGGGTGGACACTCTCGGGGCTGAGAGGTTTGGTGAGGTTGGGGGAGCAAACGCAGACCCTTTAAAGTAATACTGCGTGGTACCCATCCCATGGGTCCCAAATCTCCAGCTTCAAGGGCATCTTCGTACATCGAAAACATGCATGAGAAATCCAGAAGGTGGTACACCGTGTGATCGGGAAAGGTTTCTAAAACGCACCTCATTTCTCATATCCTTGTGCTCAGGTTCACCATTTAAGATACTTTACTAGCAATCTCCCTACTTGGAGAATCAGCACCTTTAACCTCCTGTTCCGTACAGGTTGCAATTTGTCCTGAGGATGAACGGGAAGAGGGGCAACCAATGAGAGACTGGATCTAGGTGTTGGGACAGGCACAGGTCACCCTATTTTCCCATCAGGAAGAAGAATTAACCACAGGCTCAGCCTGCCGCCCAGAACCAGAATAGGGCCTGAGGCAATCCCGCACTTTTGCGGCCTGCTCCCAAAAAAGCAAGTTGAAAAATGGAGCTCAGGGGCACTGCAATTCACAGACCTGCAGAGTTATAAATGATAACTCTCGTCCACAAATATATTGAGGGAAGGCAACGAAGAGGATTTGAAAGCAAGGCGGAATTGCACGAAACAGATTTCAGGAGGTAGATTCGAATCGCCTTAAAAGCACATGAAAAGTGGCAAAATGTCTACAATGATGCCCTTGGCCAAAAAGGGCGTATGCGTTTTTTCCTGAATATATTCAGGAAAAAACGCATACGCCCTTTTTGGCCAACCAAGCAACCTGGAAAGGCAAATCAGCGCTACAAAGAAGTCTCACTAACCATCGGTCAAAAGGGCTACGCTGAAAAAAGTGTCAAAACCAGAAATGCAGGACAGGCCATGGAGAAATGGGAGCCTTGCTACACTGATGGGCGGGATGTAAATTGCCAACAGCCACTCTGGAGAAGTGTACGGTGGGTCCTGAAACATCTAAAAAACACGGCGTAGGGAGCATAGGGCACTTCTACTCATGGGCGTATAAATTGGGAAAACTAAAAATCAGCAAGACACAGGCACGCCAAAGTTTAGGGCTGCTCTGTTGACAAGAACCTCCACTTCCTTACACCTTAAATATCCCAGGAAAGAGAAAAATGGACAAAGAAGTGGTGGTCCTTATGTACAATGGAATATCACTCAGCCATGAAATCAATGTCATAAGGCTAGTAGCAGCATGATGAGTGGATTTAGGTACGACAATTCTAAGTGAAATAAGTCACACAGAAAAAGACACTTATCATAAGCTATCACTTATAGAGGGAATGTAAAAACCGCTATACTTGAACTGAATTACAAAACAGAACAGAGTCACACATGCAGAAAACACACGATGGCTGCTTAACGGGAAAGGTGAGGTGGGGTGATGCATAAAACAAGGGTTTCAAATTAGCTCACATACCGTTCCATAAACCCAATATGTAATAGACAAGACCTACTCCTTGCTCAGTGAACTGGACTCTACACCCCCTATTCACCGCACAAGAATATATCTGAGTAGTAAGAATCTTAAAACCTATATATTGATATCTCTCTGGAAGTGAGTCAAGTGGGTGTAAAGCCGCATAAACACAGCCGTGAAAAGCAGCTAAACCCCATTATAAAAATAAATTACTTTTAAAAACCCATGAAACAAAGACAGTGAACGAGAGAGAAATTCTTACAAAATTCGTTCAGGGGCTGTGATGCAACCTGGATTGACCATATCTAGACCCACAGCTGGATGAGACATAAGGGTGGACACTCTCGGGGCTGAGAGGTTTGGTGAGGTTGGGGGAGCAAACGCAGACCCTTTAAAGTAATACTGCGTGGTACCCATCCCATGGGTCCCAAATCTCCAGGTTCAAGGGCATCTTCATACATCGAAAACATGCATGAGAAACCCAGAAGGTGGTACACCGTGTGATCGGGAAAGGTTTCTAAAACGCACCTCATTTCTCATATCCTTGTGCTCAGGTTCACCATTTAAGATACTTTACTAGCAATCTCCCTACTTGGAGAATCAGCACCTTTAACCTCCTGTTCCGTACAGGTTGCAATTTGTCCTGAGGATGAACGGGAAGAGGGGCAACCAATGAGAGACTGGATCTAGGTGTTGGGACAGGCACAGGTCACCCTATTTTCCCATCAGGAAGAAGAATTAACCACAGGCTCAGCCTGCCGCCCAGAACCAGAATAGGGCCTGAGGCAATCCCGCACTTTTGCGGCCTGCTCCCAAAAAAGCAAGTTGAAAAATGGAGCTCAGGGGCACTGCAATTCACAAACCTGCAGAGTTATAAATGATAACTCTCGTCCACAAATATATTGAGGGAAGGCAACGAAGAGGATTTGAAAGCAAGGCGGAATTGCACGAAACAGATTTCAGGAGGTAGATTCGAATCGCCTTAAAAGCACATGAAAAGTGGCAAAATGTCTACAATGATGCCCTTGGCCAAAAAGGGCGTATGCGTTTTTTCCTGAATATATTCAGGAAAAAACGCATACGCCCTTTTTGGCCAACCAAGCAACCTGGAAAGGCAAATCAGCGCTACAAAGAAGTCTCACTAACCATCGGTCAAAAGGGCTACGCTGAAAAAAGTGTCAAAACCAGAAATGCAGGATAGGCCATGGAGAAATAGGAGCCTTCCTACCCTGATGGGCGGGATGTAAATTGCCAACAGCCACTCTGGAGAAGTGTACGGTGGGTCCTGAAACATCTAAAAAACACGGCTTAGGGAGCATAGGGCACTTCCACTCATGGGCGTATAAATTGGGAAAACTAAAAATCAGCAAGACACAGGCACGCCAAAGTTTAG
Organism: Balaenoptera physalus; assembly: GCF_965194825.1. NCBI lineage: Eukaryota > Metazoa > Chordata > Mammalia > Artiodactyla > Balaenopteridae > Balaenoptera > Balaenoptera physalus. Next base: position 331,113 of record NW_028126012.1, read on the forward strand.
GGCTGCTCTGTTGACAAGAACCTCCACTTCCTTACACCTTAAATATCCCAGGAAAGAGAAAAATGGATGAAGAAGTGGTGGTCCTTATGTACAATGGAATATCACTCAGCCATGAAATCAATGTCATAAGGCTAGTAGCAGCATGATGAGTGGATTTAGGTACGACGATTCTAAGTGAAATAAGTCACACAGAAAAAGACACTTATCATAAGCTATCACTTATAGAGGGAATGTAAAAACCGCTACACTTGAACTGAATTACAAAACAGAACAGAGTCACACATGCAGAAAACACACTATGGCTGCTTAACTGGAAAGGTGAGGTGGGGTGATGCATAAAACAAGGGTTTCAAATTAGCTCACATACCGTTCCATAAACCCAATATGTAATAGACAAGACCTACTCCTTGCTCAGTGAACTGGACTCTACACCCCCTATTCACCGCACAAGAATATATCTGAGTCGTAAGAATCTTAAAACCTATATATTGATATCTCTCTGGAAGTGAGTCAAGTGGGTGTAAAGCCGCATAAACACAGCCGTGAAAAGCAGCTAAACCCCATTATAAAAATAAATTACTTTTAAATACCCATGAAACAAAGACAGTGAACGAGAGAGAAATTCTTACAAAATTCGTTCAGGGGCTGTGATGCAACCTGGATTGACCATATCTAGACACACAGCTGGATGAGACATAAGGGTGGACACTCTCGGGGCTGAGAGGTTTGGTGAGGTTGGGGGAGCAAACGCAGACCCTTTAAAGTAATACTGCGTGGTACCCATCCCATGGGTCCCAAATCTCCAGGTTCAAGGGCATCTTCGTACATCGAAAACATGCATGAGAAACCCAGAAGGTGGTACACCGTGTGATCGGGAAAGGTTTCTAAAACGCACCTCATTTCTCATATCCTTGTGCTCAGGTTCACCATTTAAGATACTTTATTAGCAATCTCCCTACTTGGAGAATCAGCACCTTTAACCTCCTGTTCCGTACAGGTTGCAATTTGTCCTGAGGATGAACGGGAAGAGGGGCAACCAATGAGAGACTGGATCTAGGTGTTGGGACAGGCACAGGTCACCCTATTTTCCCATCAGGAAGAAGAATTAACCACAGGCTCAGCCTGCCGCCCAGAACTAGAATAGGGCCTGAGGCAATCCCGCAATGTTGCGGCCTGCTCCCAAAAAAGCAAGTTGAAAAATGGAGCTCAGGGGCACTGCAATTCACAGACCTGCAGAGTTATAAATGATAACTCTCGTCCACAAATATATTGAGGGACGGTAACGAAGAGGATTTGAAAGGAAGGCGGAATTGCACGAAACAGATTTCAGGAGGTAGATTCGAATCGCCTTAAAAGCACATGAAAAGTGGCAAAATGTCTACAATGATGCCCTTGGCCAAAAAGGGCTTATGCGTTTTTTCCTGAATATATTCAGGAAAAAACGCATAAGCAGTTTTTGGCCAACCAAGCAACCTGGAAAAAGAAATCAGCGCTACATAGAATTCTCGCTACCCATCGGTCAAAAGGGCTACGCTGAAAAAAGTGTCAAAACCAGAAATGCAGGACAGGCCATGGAGAAATGGGAGCCTTGCTACGCTGATGGGCGGGATGTAAAGTGCCAACAGCCACTCTGGAGAAGTGTACGGTGGGTCCTGAAACATCTAAAAAACACGGCTTAGGGAGCATAGGGCACTTCTACTCATGGGCGTATAAATTGGGAAAACTAAAAATCAGCAAGACACAGGCACCCCAAAGTTTAGGGCTGCTCTGTTGACAAGAACCTCCACTTCCTTACACCTTAAATATCCCAGGAAAGAGAAAAATGGATAAAGAAGTGGTGGTCCTTATGTACAATGGAATATCACTCAGCCATGAAATCAATGTCATAAGGCTAGTAGCAGCATGATGAGTGGATTTAGGTACGACAATTCTAAGTGAAATAAGTCACACAGAAAAAGACACTTATCATAAGCTATCACTTATAGAGGGAATGTAAAAACCGCTATACTTGAACTGAATTACAAAACAGAACAGAGTCACACATGCAGAAAACACACGATGGCTGCTTAACGGGAAAGGTGAGGTGGGGTGATGCATAAAACAAGGGTTTCAAATTAGCTCACATACCGTTCCATAAACCCAATATGTAATAGACAAGACCTACTCCTTGCTCAGTGAACTGGACTCTACACCCCCTATTCACCGCACAAGAATATATCTGAGTAGTAAGAATCTTAAAACCTATATATTGATATCTCTCTGGAAGTGAGTCAAGTGGGTATAAAGCCGCATAAACGCAGCCGTGAAAAGCAGCTAAACCCCATTATAAAAATAAATTACTTTTAAAAACCCATGAAACAAAGACAGTGAACGAGAGAGAAATTCTTACAAAATTCGTTCAGGGGCTGTGATGCAACCTGGATTGACCATATCTAGACCCACAGCTGGATGAGACATAAGGGTGGACACTCTCGGGGCTGAGAGGTTTGGTGAGGTTGGGGGAGCAAACGCAGACCCTTTAAAGTAATACTGCGTGGTACCCATCCCATGGGTCCCAAATCTCCAGGTTCAAGGGCATCTTCGTACATCGAAAACATGCCTGAGAAACCCAGAAGGTGGTACACCGTGTGATCGGGAAAGGTTTCTAAAACGCACCTCATTTCTCATATCCTTGTGCTCAGGTTCACCATTTAAGATACTTTACTAGCAATCTCCCTACTTGGAGAATCAGCACCTTTAACCTCCTGTTCCGTACAGGTTGCAATTTGTCCTGAGGATGAACGGGAAGAGGAGCAACCAATGAGAGACTGGATCTAGGTGTTGGGACAGGCACAGGTCACCCTATTTTCCCATCAGGAAGAAGAATTAACCACAGGCTCAGCCTGCCGCCCAGAACCAGAATAGGGCCTGAGGCAATCCCGCACTTTTGCGGCCTGCTCCCAAAAAAGCAAGTTGAAAAATGGAGCTCAGGGGCACTGCAATTCACAGACCTGCAGAGTTATAAATGATAACTCTCGTCCACAAATATATTGAGGGAAGGCAACGAAGAGGATTTGAAAGGAAGGCGGAATTGCACGAAACAGATTTCAGGAGGTAGATTCGAATCGCCTTAAAAGCACATGAAAAGTGGCAAAATGTCTACAATGATGCCCTTGGCCAAAAAGGGCGTATGCGTTTTTTCCTGAATATATTCAGGAAAAAACGCATACGCCCTTTTTGGCCAACCAAGCAACATGGAAAGACAAATCACCGCTACATAGAATTCTCGCTACCCATCGGTCAAAAGGGCTACGCTGAAAAAAGTGTCAAAACCAGAAATGCAGGACAGGCCATGGAGAAATGGGAGCCTTGCTACACTGATGGGCGGGATGTAAATTGCCAACAGCCACTCTGGAGAAGTGTACGGTGGGTCCTGAAACATCTAAAAAACACGGCTTAGGGAGCATAGGGCACTTCTACTCATGGGCGTATAAATTGGGAAAATTAAAAATCACCAAGACACAGGCACCCCAAAGTTTAGGGCTGCTCTGTTGACAAGAACCTCCACTTCCTTACACCTTAAATATCCCAGGAAAGAGAAAAATGGATAAAGAAGTGGTGGTCCTTATGTACAATGGAATATCACTCAGCCATGAAATCAATGTCATAAGGCTAGTAGCAGCATGATGAGTGGATTTAGGTACGACGATTCTAAGTGAAATAAGTCACACAGAAAAAGACACTTATCATAAGCTATCACTTATAGAGGGAATGTAAAAACCGCTACACTTGAACTGAATTACAAAACAGAACAGAGTCACACATGCAGAAAACACACGATGGCTGCTTAACGGGAAAGGTGAGGTGGGGTGATGCATAAAACAAGGGTTTCAAATTAGCTCACATACCGTTCCATAAACCCAATATGTAATAGACAAGACCTACTCCTTGCTCAGTGAAGTGGACTCTACACCCCCTATTCACCGCACAAGAATATATCTGAGTAGTAAGAATCTTAAAACCTATATATTGATATCTCTCTAGAAATGAGTCAAGTGGGTGTAAAGCCGCATAAACACAGCCGTGAAAAGCCGCTAAACACCATTATAAAAATAAATTACTTTTAAAAAACCATGAAACAAAGACAGTGAACGAGAGAGAAATTCTTACAAAATTCGTTCAGGGGCTGTGATGCAACCTGGATTGACCATATCTTGAGCCACAACTGGATGAGACATAAGGGTGGACACTCTCGGGGCTGAGAAGTTTGGTGAGGTTGGGGGAGCAAACGCAGACCCTTTAAAGTAATACTGCGTGCTACCCATCCCATGGGTCCCAAATCTCCAGGTTCAAGGGCATCTTCCTACATCGAAAACATGCATGAGAAACCCAGAAGGTGGTACACCGTGTGATCGGGAAAGGTTTCTAAAACGTACCTCCTTTCTCATCTCCTTGTGCTCAGGTTCACTATTTAAGCTACTTTACTAGCAATCTCCCTACTTGGAGAATCAGCACCTTTAACCTCCTGTTCCGTACAGGTTGCAATTTTTCCTGAGGATGAACGGGAAGAGGGGCAACCAATGAGAGACTGGATCTAGGTGTTGGGACAGGCACAGGTCACCCTATTTTCCCTTCAGGAAGAAGAATTAACCACAGGCTCAGCCTGCCACCCCGGAACCAGAATAGGGCCTGAGGCAATCCCGCACTTTTGCGGCCAGCTCCCAAAAAAGCGAGTTGAAAAATGCAGCTCAGGGGCACTGCAATTATCAAACCTGCTGAATTATAAATGATATCTCTCGTCCACAAATATATTGAGAGAAGGCAACGAAGAGGATTTGAAAGCAAGGCAGAATTGCAGGAAACAGATTTCAGGAGGTAGATTCGAATCGCCTTAAAAGCACATGAAAAGTGGCAAAATGTCTACAATGATGCCCGTGGCCAAAAAGGGCGTATGCGTTTTTTCCTGAATATATTCAGGAAAAAAAGCATACGCCCTTTTTGGCCCACCAAGCAACCTGGAAAGACAAATCAGCGCTACAAAGAAGTCTCGCTACCCATCGGTCAAAAGGGCTACGCTGAAAAAGTGTCAAAACCAGAAATGCAGGACAGGCCATGGAGAAATGGGAGCCTTGCTACGCTGATGGGCGGGATGTAAATTGCCAACAGCCACTCTGGAGAAGTGTACGGTGGGTCCTGAAACATCTAAAAAACACGGCTTAGGGAGCATAGGGCACTTCCACTCATGGGCATATAAATTGGAAAAACTAAAAACCAGCAAGACACAGTCACCCCAAAGTTTACGGCTGCTCTGTTGACAAGAACCTCCACTTCCTTACACCTTAAATATCCCAGGAAAGAGAAAAATGGATAAAGAAGTTGTGGTCCTTATGTACAATGGAATATCACTCAGCCATGAAATCAATGTCATAAGGCTAGTAGCAGCATGATGAGTGGATTTAGGTACGACGATTCTAAGTGAAATAAGTCACAGCGAAAAAGACACTTATCATAAGCTATCACTTATAGAGGGAATGTAAAAACCGCTACACTTGAACTGAATTACAAAACAGAACAGAGTCACACGTTTAGAAAACACACTATGGCTGCTTAACGGGAAAGGTGAGGTGGGGTGATGCATAAAACAAGGGTTTCAAATTAGCTCACATACCGTTCCATAAACCCAATATGTAATACAAAAGACCTACTCCTTGCTCAGTGAACTGGACTCTACAGCCCCTATTCACCGCACAAGAATATATCTGAGTAGTAAGAATCTTAAAACCTATATATTGATATCTCTCTGGAAGTGAGTCAAGTGGGTATAAAGCCGCATAAACAAAGCCGTGAAAAGCAGCTAAACCCCATTATAAAAATAAATTACTTTTAAAAACCCATGAAACAAAGACAGTGAACGAGAGAGAAATTCTTACAAAATTCTTTCAGGGGCTGTGATGCAACCTGGATTGACCATATCTAGACCCACTGCTGGATGAGACATAAGGGTGGACACTCTCGGGGCTGAGAGGTTTGGTGAGGTTGGGGGAGCAAACGCAGACCCTTTAAAGTAATACTGCGTGTTACACATCCCATGGGTCCCAAATCTCCAGGTTCAAGGGCATCTTCGTACATCGAAAATATGCATGAGAAACCCAGAAGGTGGTACACCGTGTGATCGGGAAAGGTTTCTAAAACGCACCTCATTTCTCATATCCTTGTGCTCAGGTTCACCATTTAAGATACTTTACTAGCAATCTCCCTACTTGGAGAATCAGCACCTTTAACCTCCTGTTCCGTACAGGTTGCAAATTTTCCTGAGGATGAACGGTAAGAGGGGCAACCAATGAGAGACTGGATATAGGTGTTGGGACAGGCACAGGTCACCCTATTTTCCCATCAGGAAGAAGAATCAACCACAGGCTCAGCCTGCCGCCCAGAACCAGAATAGGGCCTGAGGCAATCCCGCACTTTTTCGGCCAGCTCCCAAAAAAGCAAGTTGAAAAATGGAGCTCAGGGGCACTGCAATTCACAAACCTGCAGAGTTATAAATGATAACTCTCGTCCACAAATATATTGAGGGAAGGCAACGAAGTGGATTTGAAAGCAAGGCGGAATTGCACGAAACAGATTTCAAGAGGTAGATTCGAATCGCCTTAAAAGCACATGAAAAGTGCCAAAATGTCTACAATGATGCCCTTGGCCAAAAAGGGCGTATGCGTTTTTTCCTGAATATATTCAGGAAAAAACGCATACGCCCTTTTTGGCCAACCAAGCAACCTGGAAAGGAAAATAAGCGCTACAAAGAAGTCTCACGACCCATCGGTCAAAAGGGCTACGCTGAAAAAAGTGTCAAAACCAGAAATGCAGGACAGGCCATGGAGAAATGGGAGTCTTGCTACGCTGATGGGCGGGATGTAAATTGCCAACAGCCACTCTGGAGAAGTGTATGGTGGGTCCTGAAACATCTAAAAAACACGGCTTAGGGAGCATAGGGCACTACCATTCATGGGCGTATAAATTGGGAAAACTAAAAATCAGCAAGACACAGGCACCCCAAAGTTTAGGGCTGCACTCTTGACAAGAACCTCCACTTCATGACACCTTAAATATCCCATGAAATAGAAAAATGGATAAAGAAGTGGTGGTCCTTATGTACAATGGAATATCACTCAGCCATGAAATCAATGTCATAAGGCTAGTAGCAGCATGATGAGTGGATTTAGGTAGGACGATTCTAAGTGAAATAAGTCACACAGAAAAAGACACTTATCATAAGCTATCACTTATAGAGGGAATGTAAAAACCGCTACACTTGAACTGAATTACAAAACAGAACAGAGTCACACGTTTAGAAAACACACTATGGCTGCTTAACGGGAAAGATGAGGTGGGGTGATGCATAAAACAAGGGTTACAAATTAGCTCACATACCGTTCCATAAACCCAATATGTAATAGACAAGACCTACTCCTTGGTCAGTGAACTGGACTCTACACCCCCTATTCACCGCACAAGAATATATCTGAGTAGTAAGAATCTTAAAACGTATATATTGATATCTCTCTAGAAGTGAGTCAAGTGAGTGTAAAGCCACATAAACACAGCCGTGAAAAGCAGCTAAACCCCATTATAAAAATAAATTACTTTTAAAAACCCATGAAACAAAGACAGTGAAAGAGAGAGAAATTCTTACAAAATTCGTTCAGGGGCTGTGATGCAACCTGGATTGACCATATCTAGACCCACAACTGGATGAGACATAAGGGTGGACACTCTCGGGGCTGAGAGGTTTGGTGAGGTTGGGGGAGCAAACGCACACCCCTTAAAGTAATACTGCGTGCTACCCATCCCATGGGTCCCAAATCTCCAGGTTCAAGGGCATCTTCCTACATCGAAAACATGCATGAGAAACCCAGAAGGTGGTACACCGTGTGATCGGGAAAGGTTTCTAAAACGTACCTCCTTTCTCATCTCCTTGTGCTCAGGTTCACTATTTAAGCTACTTTACTAGCAATCTCCCTACTTGGAGAATCAGCACCTTTAACCTCCTGTTCCGTACAGGTTGCAATTTGTCCTGAGGATGAACGGGAAGAGGGGCAACCAATTAGAGACTGGATCTAGGTGTTGGGACAGGCACAGGTCACCCTATTTTCCCATCAGGAAGAAGAATTAACCACAGGCTCAGCCTGCCATCCCGGAGCCAGAATAGGGCCTGAGGCAATCCTGCGCTTTTGCGGCCAGCTCCCCAAAAAGCGAGTTGAAAAATGCAGCTCAGGGGCACTGCAATTCTAAAACCTGCTGAGTTATAAATGATAACTCTCGTCCACAAATATATTGAGAGAAGGCAACGAAGAGGATTTGAAAGCAAGGCAGAATTGCCGGAAACAGATTTCAGGATGTAGATACGAATCGCCTTAAAAGCACGTGAAAAGCAGCAAAACGTCGACAATGATGCCCTTGGCCAAAAAGGGCGTATGCGTTTTTTCCTGAATATATTCAGGAAAAAACGCATACGCCCTTTTTGGCCAACCAAGCACCCTGGAAAGGCAAATCAGAGCTACAAAGAAGTCTCGCTACCCATCGGTCAAAAGGGCTATGCTGAAAAAAGTGTCAAAACCAGAAATGCAGAACAGGCCATGGAGAAAAGGGAGCCTTGCGACGCTGATGGGCGGGATGTAAATTGCCAACAGCCACTCTGGAGAAGTGTACGGTGGGTCCTGAAACATCTAAAAAACACGGCTTAGGGAGCATAGGGCACTTCCACTCATGGGCGTATAAATTCGGAAAACTAAAAATCAGCAAGACACAGGCACCCCAAAGTTTAGGGCTGCTCTGTTGACAAGAACCTCCACTTCCTTACACCTTAAATATCCCAGGAAAGAGGAAAATGGATAAAGAAGTGGTGGTCCTTATGTACAATGGAATATCACTCAGCCATGAAATCAATGTCATAAGGCTAGTAGCAGCATGATGAGTGGATTTAGGTACGACGATTCTAAGTGAAATAAATCACACAGAAAAAGACACTTATCATAAGCTATCACTTATAGAGGGAATGTAAAAACCGCTACACTTGAACTGAATTACAAAATAGAACAGAGTCACACGTTTAGGAAATACACTATGGCTGCTTAACGGGAAAGGTGATGTGGGGGTTGCATAAAACAAGGGTTACAAATTAGCTCACATACCGTTCCATAAACCCAATATGTAATAGACAAGACCTACTCCTTGCTCAGTGAACTGGACTCTACACCCCCTATTCACCGCACAAGAATATATCTGAGTAGTAAGAATCTTAAAACCTATATATTGATATCTCTCTGGAAGTGAGTCAAGTGGGTGTAAAGCCGCATAAACACAGCCGAGAAAATCAGCTAAACCCCATTATAAAAATAAATTACTCTTAAAAACCCATGAAACAAAGACAGTGAAAGAGAGAGAAATTCTTACAAAATTCGTTCACGGGCTGTGATGCAACCTGGATTGACCATATCTAGACCCACAGCTGGATGAGACATAAGGGTGGACACTCTCGGGGCCGAGAGGTTTGGTAAGGTTGGGGGAGCAAACGCAGACCCTTTAAAGTAATACTGCGTGCTACCCATCCCATGGGTCCCAAATCTCCAGGTTCAAGGGCATCTTCGTACATCCAAAACATGCATGAGAAACCCAGAAGGTGGTACACCGTGTGATCGGGAAAGGTTTCTAAAACGCACCTCATTTCTCATCTCCTTGTGCTCAGGTTCACCATTTAAGCTACTTTACTAGCAATCTCCCTACTTGGAGAATCAGCACCTTTAACCTCCTGTTCCGTACAGGTTGCAATTTGTCCTGAGGATGAACGGGAAGAGGGGCAACCAATTAGAGACTGGATCTAGGTGTTGGGACAGGCACAGGTCACCCTATTTTCCCATCAGGAAGAAGAATTAACCACAGGCTCAGCCTGCCATCCCGGAGCCAGAATAGGGCCTGAGGCAATCCTGCGCTTTTGCGGCCAGCTCCCAAAAAAGCGAGTTGAAAAATGCAGCTCAGGGGCACTGCAATTCTAAAACTTGCTGAGTTATAAATGATAACTCTCGTCCACAAATATATTGAGAGAAGGCAACGAAGAGGATTTGAAAGCCAGGCAGAATTGCCGGAAACAGATTTCAGGATGTAGATACGAATCGCCTTAAAAGCACGTGAAAAGCAGCAAAACGTCGATAATGATGCCCTTGGCCAAAAAGGGCGTATGCGTTTTTTCCAGAATATATTCAGGAAAAAACGCATACGCCCTTTTTGGCCAACCAAGCAACCTGGAAAGGCAAACAAGCGCTACAAAGAAGTCTCACTACCCATCGGTCAAAAGGGCTACGCTGAAAAAAGTGTCAAAACCAGAAATGCAGGACAGGCCATGGAGAAATGGGAGCCTTGCTACACTGATGGGCGGGATGTAAATTGCCAACAGCCACTCTGGAGAAGTGTACGGTGGGTCCAGAAACATCTAAAAAACACGGCTTAGGGAGCATAGGGCACTTCCACTCATGGGCGTATAAATTGGGAAAACTAAAAATCAGCAAGACACAGGCACGCCAAAGTTTAGGGCTGCTCTGTTGACAAGAACCTCCACTTCCTTACACCTTAAATATCCCAGGAAAGAGAAAAATGTATGAAGAAGTGGTGGTCCTTATGTACAATGGAATATCACTCAGCCATGAAATCAATGTCATAAGGATAGTAGCAGCATGATGAGTGGATTTAGGTACGACGATTCTAAGTGAAATAAGTCACACAGAAAAAGACACTTATCATAAGCTATCACTTATAGAGGGAATGTAAAAACCGCTACACTTGAACTGAATTACAAAACAGAACAGAGTCACACGTTTAGAAAACACACTATGGCTGCTTAACGGGAAAGGTGAGGTGGGGTGATGCATAAAACAAGGGTTTCAAATTAGCTCACATACCGTTCCATAAACCCAATATGTAACAGACAAGACCTACTCCTTGCTCAGAGAACTGGACTCAACACGCCCGATTCACCGCACAAGAATATATCTGACTAGTAATAATCTTAAAACCTATGTATTGATATCTCTCTGTTAGTGTGTCAAGTGGGTGTAAAGCGGCATAAACACAGCCGTGAAAAGCAGCTAAACCCCATTATAAAAATAAATTATTTTTCAAAACCCATGAAACAAAGACAGTGAACGAGAGAGAAATTCTTACAAAATTCGTTCAGGGGCTGTGATGCAACCTGGATTGACCATATCTAGACCCACAGCTGGATGAGACATAAGGGTGGACACTCTCGGGGCTGAGAGGTTTGGTGAGGTTGGTGGAGCAAACGCAGACCCTTTAAAGTAATACTGCGTGGTACCCATCCCATGGTCCCAAATATCCAGGTTCAAGGGCATCTTCGTACATCGAAAACATGCATGAGAAACCCAGAAGGTGGTACACCGTGTAATCGGGAAAGGTTTCTAAAACGCACCTCATTTCTCATATCCTTGTGCTCAGGTTCACCATTTAAGATACTTTACTAGCAATTTCCTTACATGGAGAATCAGCACCTTTAACCTCCTGTTCCGTACAGGTTGCAATTTCTCCGGAGGATGAACGGGAAGAGGGGCAACCAATGAGAGACTGGATCTAGGTGTTGGGACAGGCACAGGTCACCCTATTTTCCCGTCAGGAAGAAGAATTAACCACAAGCTCAGCCTGCCGCCCAGAACCAGAATAGGGCCTGAGGCAATCCCGCACTTTTGCGGCCTGCTCCCAAAAAAGCAAGTTGTAAAATGGAGCTCAGGGGCACTGCAATTCACAAACCTGCAGAGTTATAAATGATAACTCTCGTCCACAAATATATTGAGGGAAGGCAACGAAGAGGATTTGAAAGCAAGGCGGAATTGCACGAAACAGATTTCAGGAGGTAGATTCGAATCGCCTAAAAAGCACATGAAAAGTGGCAAAATGTCTACAATGATGCCCTTTGCCAAAAAGGGCGTATGCGATTTTTCCTGAATATATTCAGGAAAAAACGCATACGCACTTTTTGGCCAAACAAGCAACCTGGAAAGACAAATCAGCGCTACAAAGAAATCTCACTACCCATCGGTCAAAAGGGCTACGCTGAAAAAAGTGTCAAAACCAGAAATGCAGGACAGGCCATGGAGAAATGGGAGCCTTGCTACGCTGATGGGCGGGATGTAAATTGCCAACAGCCACTCTGGAGAAGTGTACGGTGGGTCCTGAAACGTCTAAAAAACACGGCTTAGGGAGCATAGGGCACTTCCACTCATGGGCGTATAAATTGGGAAAACTAAAAATCAGCAAGACACAGGCACCCCAAAGTTTAGGGCTGCTCTGTTGACAAGAACCTCCACTTCCTTACACCTTAAATATCCCAGGAAAGAGAAAAATGGATAAAGAAGTGGTGGTCCTTATATACAATGGAATATCACTCAGCCATGAAATCAATGTCATAAGGCTAGTAGCAGCATGATGAGTGGATTTAGGTACGACGATTCTAAGTCAAATAAGTCACACAGAAAAAGACACTTATCATAAGCTATCACTTATAGAGGGAATGTAAAAACAGCTACACTTGAACTGAATTACAAAACAGAACAGAGTCACACATGCAGAAAACACACGATGGCTGCTTAACGGGAAAGGTGAGGTGGGGTGATGCATAAAACAACGGTTTCAAATTAGCTCACATACCGTTCCATAAACCCAATATGTAATAGACAAGACCTACTCCTTGCTCAGTGAACTGGACTCTACACCCCCTATTCACCGCACAAGAATATATCTGAGTAGTAAGAATCTTAAAACCTATATATTGATATCTCTCTGGAAGTGAGTCAAGTGGGTGTAAAGCCGCATAAACACAGCCGTGAAAAGCAGCTAAACCCCATTATAAAAATAAATTACTTTTAAAAACCCATAAAACAAAGACAGTGAACGAGAGAGAAATTCTTACAAAATTCGTTCAGGGGCTGTGATGCAACCTGGATTGACCATATCTAAACCCACAGCTGGATGAGACATAAGGGTGGACACTCTCGGGGCTGAGAGGTTTGGTGAGGTTGGGGGAGCAAACGCAGACCCTTTAAAGTAATATTGCGTGGTACCCATCCGAAGGGTCCCAAATCTCCAGGTTCAAGGGCATTTTCGTACATCGAAAACATGCATGAGAAACCCAGAAGGTGGTACACCGTGTGATTGGGAAAGGTTTCTAAAACGCACCTCATTTCTCATATCCTTGTGCTCAGGTTCACCATTTAAGATACTTTACTAGCAATCTCCCTACTTGGAGAATCAGCACCTTTAACCTCCTGTTAGGTACAGGTTGCAATTTTTCCTGAGGATGAACGGGAAGAGGGGCAACCAATGACAGACTGGATCTAGGTGTTGGGACAGGCACAGGTCACCCTATTTTCCCATCAGGAAGAAGAATTAACCACAGGCTCAGCCTGCCGCCCAGAACCAGAATAGGGCCTGAGGCAATCCCGCACTTTTGCGGCCAGCTCCCAAAAAAGCAAGTTGAAAAATGGAGCTCAGGGGCACTGCAATTCACAAACCTGCAGAGTTATAAATGATAACTCTCGTCCACAAATATATTGAGGGAAGGCAACGAAGAGGATTTGAAAGCAAGGCGGAATTGCACGAAACAGATTTCAGGAGGTAGACTCGAATCGCCTTAAAAGCACATGAAAAGTGGCAAAATGTCTACAATGATGCCCGTGGCCAAAAAGGGCGTATGCGTTTTTTCCTGAATATATTCAGGAAAAAACGCATACGCCCTTTTTGGCCAACCAAGCAACCTGGAAAGGCAAATCAGCGCTACAAAGAAGTCTCGCTACCCATCGGTCAAAAGGGCTATGCTGAAAAAAGTGTCAAAACCAGAAATGCAGGACAGGCCATGGAGAAATGGGAGCCTTGCTAAGCTGAAGGGCTTGATGTAAATTGCCCACAGCCACTCTGGAGAAGTGTACGGTGGGTCCTGAAACATCTAAAAAACACGGCTTAGGGAGCATAGGGCACTTCCACTCATGGGCGTATAAATTGGGAAAACTAAAAATCAGCAAGAAACAGGCACCCCAAAGTTTAGGGCTGCTCTGTTGACAAGAACCTCCACTTCCTTACACCTTAAATATCCCAGGAAAGAGGAAAATGGATAAAGAAGTGGTGGTCCTTACGTACAATGGAATATCACTCAGCCATGAAATCAATGTCATAAGGCTAGTAGCAGCATGATGAGTGGATTTAGGTACGACGATTCTAAGTGAAATAAGTCACACAGAAAAAGACACTTATCATAAGCTATCACTTATAGAGGGAATGTAAAAACCGCTACACTTGAACTGAATTACAAAACAGAACAGAGTCACACGTTTAGAAAACACACTATGGCTGCTTAACGGGAAAGATGAGATGGGGTGATGCATAAAACAAGGGTTACAAATTACCTCACATACCGTTCCATAAACCCAATATGTAATAGACAAGACCTACTCCTTGCTCAGTGAACTGGACTCTACACCCCCTATTCACCGCTCAAGAATATATCTGAGTAGTAAGAATCTTAAAACCTATATATTGATATCTCTCTGGAAGTGAGTCAAGTGGGTGTAAAGCCACATAAACACAGCCGTGAGAAGCAGCTAAACCCCATTATAAAAATAAATTACTTTTAAAAACCCATGAAACAAAGACAGTGAAAGAGAGAGAAATTCTTACAAAATTCGTTCAGGGGCTGTGATGCAACCTGGATTGACCATATCTAGACCCACAGCTGGATGAGACATAAGGGTGGACACTCTCGGGGCTGAGAGGTTTGGTGAGGTTGGGGGAGCAAACGCAGACCCTTTAAAGTAATACTGCATGGTACCCATCCCATGGGTCCCAAATCTCCAGGTTCAAGGGCATCTTCGTACATCGAAAACATGCATGAGAAACCCAGAAGGTGATACACCATGTGATCGGGAAAGGTTTCTAAAACGCACCTCATTTCTCATCTCCTTGTGTTCCGGTTCACCATGTAAGCTACTTTACTAGCAATCTCCCTACTTGGAGAATCAGCACCTTTAACCTCCTGTTCCGTACAGGTTGCAATTTGTCCTGAGGATGAACGGGAAGAGGGGCAACCAATGAGAGACTGGATCTAGGTGTTGGGACAGGCACAGGTCACCCTATTTTCCCATCAGGAAGAAGAATTAACCACAGGCTCAGCCTGCCACCCCGGAACCAGAATAGGGCCTGAGGCAATCCTGCGCTTTTGCGGCCAGCTCCCAAAAAAGCAAGTTGAAAAATGCAGCTCAGGGGCACTGCAATTCTCAAACCTGCTGAATTATAAATGATAACCCTCGTCCACAAATATATTGAGACAAGGCAACGAAGAGGATTTGAAAGCAAGGCAGAATTGCAGGAAACAGATTTCAGGATGTAGATACGAATCGCCTTAAAAGCACGTGAAAAGCGGCAAAACGTCGACAATGATGCCCTTGGCCAAAAAGGGCGTATGCGTTTTTTCCTGAATATATTCAGGAAAAAACGCATACGCCCTTTTTGGCCAACCAAGCACCCTGGAAAGGCAAATCAGCGCTACAAAGAAGTCTCGCTACCCATCGGTCAAAAGGGCTATGCTGAAAAAAGTGTCAAAACCAGAAATGCAGGACAGGCCATGGAGAAATGGGAGCCTTGCTACGCTGATGGGCGGGATATAAATTGCCAACAGCCACTCTGGAGAAGTGTACGGTGGGTTCTGAAACATCTAAAAAACACGGCTTAGGGAGCATAGGGCACTTCCACTCATGGGCGTATAAATTCGGAAAACTAAAAATCAGCAAGACACAGGCACCCCAAAGTTTAGGGCTGCTCTGTTGACAAGAACCTCCACTTCCTTACACCTTAAATATCCCAGGAAAGAGGAAAATGGATAAAGAAGTGGTGGTCCTTATGTACAATAGAATATCACTCAGCCATGAAATCAATGTCATAAGGCTAGTAGCAGCATGATGAGTGGATATAGGTACGACGATTCTAAGTGAAATAAATCACACAGAAAAAGACACTTATCATAAGCTATCACTTATAGAGGGAATGTAAAAACCGCTACACTTGAACTGAATTACAAAATAGAACAGAGTCACACGTTTAGAAAATACACTATGGCTGCTTAACGGGAAAGGTGATGTGGGGGTTGCATAAAACAAGGGTTACAAATTAGCTCACATACCGTTCCATAAACCCAATATGTAATAGACAAGACCTACTCCTTGCTCAGTGAACTGGACTCTACACCCCCTATTCACCGCACAAGAATATATCTGAGTAGTAAGAATCTTAAAACCTATATATTGATATCTCTCTGGAAGTAAGTCAAGTGGGTGTAAAGCCGCATAAACACAGCCGAGAAAATCAGCTAAACCCCATTATAAAAATAAATTACTTTTAAAAACCCATGAAACAAAGACAGTGAAAGAGAGAGAAATTCTTACACAATTAGTTCACGGGCTGTGATGCAACCTGGATTGACCATATCTAGACCCACAGCTGGATGAGACATAAGGGTGGACACTCTCGGGGCCGAGAGGTTTGGTAAGGTTGGGGGAGCAAACGCAGACCCTTTAAAGTAATACTGCGTGCTACCCATCCCATGGGTCCCAAATCTCCCGGTTCAAGGGCATCTTCGTACATCCAAAACATGCATGAGAAACCCAGAATGTGGTACACCGTGTGATCGGGAAAGGTTTCTAAAATGCACCTCATTTCTCATCTCCTTGTGCTCAGGTTCACCATTTAAGCTACTTTACTAGCAATCTCCCTACTTGGAGAATCAGCACCTTTAACCTCCTGTTCCGTACAGGTTGCAATTTGTCCTGAGGATGAACGGGAAGAGGGGCAACCAATGAGAGACTGGATCTAGGTGTTGGGACAGGCACAGGTCACCCTATTTTCCCATCAGGAAGAAGAATTAACCACAGGCTCAGCCTGCCACCCCGGAACCAGAATAGGGCCTGAGGCAATCCTGCGCTTTTGCGGCCAGCTCCCAAAAAAGCGAGTTGAAAAATGCAGCTCAGGGACACTGCAATTCTCAAACCTGCTGAGTTATAAATCATAACTCTCGTCCACAAATATATTGAGAGAAGGCAACGAAGAGGATTTGAAAGCAAGGCAGAATTGCAGGAAACAGATTTCAGGATGTAGATACGAATCGCCTTAAAAGCACGTGAAAAGCGGCAAAACGTCAACAATGATGCCCTTGGCCAAAAAGGGCGTATGCGTTTTTTCCTGAATATATTCTGGAAAAAACGCATACGCCCTTTTTGGCCAACCAAGCACCCTGGAAAGGCAAATCAGCGCTACAAAGAAGTCTCGCTACCCATCGGTCAAAAGGGCTATGCTGAAAAAAGTGTCAAAACCAGAAATGCAGGACAGGCCATGGAGAAAAGGGAGCCTTGCGACGCTGATGGGCGGGATGTAAATTGCCAACAGCCACTCTGGAGAAGTGTACGGTGGGTCCTGAAACATCTAAAAAACACGGCTTAGGGAGCATAGGGCACTTCCACTCATGGGCGTATAAATTCGGAAAACTAAAAATCAGCAAGACACAGGCACCCCAAAGTTTAGGGCTGCTCTGTTGACAAGAACCTCCACTTCCTTACACCTTAAATATCCCAGGAAAGAGGAAAATGGATAAAGAAGTGGTGGTCCTTACGTACAATGGAATATCACTCAGCCATGAAATCAATGTCATAAGGCTAGTAGCAGCATGATGAGTGGATTTAGGTACGACGATTCTAAGTGAAATAAGTCACACAGAAAAAGACACTTATCATAAGCTATCACTTATAGAGGGAATGTAAAAACCGCTACACTTGAACTGAATTACAAAACAGAACAGAGTCACACGTTTAGAAAACACACTATGGCTGCTTAACGGGAAAGATGAGGTGGGGTGATGCATAAAACAAGGGTTTCAAATTACCTCACATACCGTTCCATAAACCCAATATGTAATAAACAAGACCTACTCCTTGCTCAGTGAACTGGACTCTACACCCCCTATTCACCGCTCAAGAATATATCTGAGTAGTAAGAATCTTAAAACCTATATATTGATATCTCTCTGGAAGTGAGTCAAGTGGGTGTAAAGCCACATAAACACAGCCGTGAGAAGCAGCTAAACCCCATTATAAAAATAAATTACTTTTAAAAACCCATGAAACAAAGACAGTGAAAGAGAGAGAAATTCTTACAAAATTCGTTCAGGGGCTGTGATGCAACCTGGATTGACCATATCTAGACCCACAGCTGGATGAGACATAAGGGTGGACACTCTCGGGGCTGAGAGGTTTGGTGAGGTTGGGGGAGCAAACGCAGACCCTTTAAAGTAATACTGCATGGTACCCATCCCATGGGTCTCAAATCTCCAGGTTCAAGGGCATCTTCGTACATCGAAAACATGCATGAGAAACCCAGAAGGTGGTACACCGTGTGATCGGGAAAGGTTTCTAAAACGTACCTCCTTTCTCATCTCCTTGTGCTCAGGTTCACTATTTAAGCTACTTTACTAGCAATCTCCCTACTTGGAGAATCAGCACCTTTAACCTCCTGTTCCGTACAGCTTGCAATTTGTCCTGAGGATGAACGGGAAGAGGGGCAACCAATGAGAGACTGGATCTAGGTGTTGGGACAGGCACAGGTCACCCTAATTTCCCATCAGGAAGAAGACTTAACCACAGGCTCAGCCTGCCACCCCGGAACCAGAATAGGGCCTGAGGCAATCCTGCGCTTTTGCGGCCAGCTCCCAAAAAAGCGAGTTGAAAAATGCAGCTCAGGGGCACTGCAATTCTCAAACCTGCTGAGTTATAAACGATAACTCTCGTCCACAAATATATTGAGAGAAGGCAACGAAGAGGATTTGAAAGCAAGGCAGAATTGCAGGAAACAGATTTCAGGATGTAGATACGAATCACCGTAAAAGCACGTGAAAAGCCGCAAAACGTCCACAATGATGCCCTTGGCCAAAAAGGGCGTATGCGTTTTTTCCTGAATATATTCAGGAAAAAACGCATACGCCCTTTGTGGCCAACCAAGCAACCTGGAAATGCAAATCAGCGCTACAAAGAAGTCTCTCTACCCATGGGTCAAAAGGGCTACGCTGAAAAAAGTGTCAAAACCAGAAATGCAGGACAGGCCATGGAGAAATGGGAGTCTTGCTATGCTGATGGGCGGGATGTAAATTGCCAACAGCCACTCTGGAGAAGTGTATGGTGGGTCCTGAAACATCTAAAAAACACGGCTTAGGGAGCATAGGGCACTACCATTCATGGGCGTATAAATTGGGAAAACTAAAAATCAGCAAGACACAGGCACCCCAAAGTTTAGGGCTGCACTCTTGACAAGAACCTCCACTTCATGACACCTTAAATATCCCATGAAATAGAAAAATGGATAAAGAAGTGGTGGTCCTTATGTACAATGGAATATCACTCAGCCATGAAATCAATGTCATAAGGCTAGTAGCAGCATGATGAGTGGATTTAGGTAGGACGATTCTAAGTGAAATAAGTCACACAGAAAAAGACACTTATCATAAGCTATCACTTATAGAGGGAATGTAAAAACCGCTACACTTGAACTGAATTACAAAACAGAACAGAGTCACACGTTTAGAAAACACACTATGGCTGCTTAACGGGAAAGGTGAGGTGGGGTGATGCATAAAACAAGGGTTTCAAATTAGCTCACATACTGTTCCATAAACCCAATATGTAATAGACAAGACCTACTCCTTGCTCAGTGAACTGGACTCTACACCCCCTATTCACTGCACAAGAATATATCTGAGTAGTAAGAATCTTAAAACCTATGCATTGATATCTCTCTGGAAGTGAGTCAAGTGGGTGTAAAGCCGCATAAACACAGCCGTGAAAAGCAGCTAAACCCCATTATAAAAATAAATTACTTTTAAAAACCCATGAAACAAAGACAGTGAAAGAGAGAGAAATTCTTACAAAATTCTTTCAGGGGCTGTGATGCAACCTGGATTGACCATATCTAGACCCACAGCTGGATGAGACATAAGGGTGGACACTCTCGGGGCTGAGAGGTTTGGTGAGGTTGGGGGAGCAAACGCAGACCCTTTAAAGTAATACTGCATGGTACCCATCCCATGGGTCCCAAATCTCCAGGTTCAAGGGCATCTTCGTACATCGAAAACATGCATGAGAAACCCAGAAGGTGATACACCATGTGATCGGGAAAGGTTTCTAAAACGCACCTCATTTCTCATCTCCTTGTGTTCCGGTTCACCATGTAAGCTACTTTACTAGCAATCTCCCTACTTGGAGAATCAGCACCTTTAACCTCCTGTTCCGTACAGGTTGCAATTTGTCCTGAGGATGAACGGGAAGAGGGGCAACCAATGAGAGACTGGATCTAGGTGTTGGGACAGGCACAGGTCACCCTATTTTCCCATCAGGAAGAAGAATTAACCACAGGCTCAGCCTGCCACCCCGGAACCAGAATAGGGCCTGAGGCAATCCTGCGCTTTTGCGGCCAGCTCCCAAAAAAGCAAGTTGAAAAATGCAGCTCAGGGGCACTGCAATTCTCAAACCTGCTGAATTATAAATGATAACTCTCGTCCACAAATATATTGAGAAAAGGCAACGAAGAGGATTTGAAAGCAAGGCAGAATTGCAGGAAACAGATTTCAGGATGTAGATACGAATCACCTTAAAAGCACGCGAAAAGCGGCAAAACGTCGACAATGATGCCCTTGGCCAAAAAGGGCGTATGCGTTTTTTCCTGAATATATTCAGGAAAAAACGCATACGCCCTTTTTGGCCAACCAAGCACCCTGGAAAGGCAAATCAGCGCTACAAAGAAGTCTCGCTTCCCATCGGTCAAAAGGGCTATGCTGAAAAAAGTGTCAAAACCAGAAATGCAGGACAGGCCATGGAGAAATGGGAGCCTTGCTACGCTGATGGGCGGGATGTAAATTGCCAACAGCCACTCTGGAGAAGTGTACGGTGGGTCCTGAAACATCTAAAAAACACGGCTTAGGGAGCATAGGGCACTTCCACTCATGGGCGTATAAATTCGGAAAACTAAAAATCAGCAAGACACAGGCACCCCAAAGGTTAGGGCTGCTCTGTTGACAAGAACCTCCACTTCCTTACACCTTAAATATCCCAGGAAAGAGGAAAATGGATAAAGAAGTGGTGGTCCTTATGTACAATGGAATATCACTCAGCCATGAAATCAATGTCATAAGGCTAGTAGCAGCATGATGAGTGGATTTAGGTACGACGATTCTAAGTGAAATAAATCACACAGAAAAAGACACTTATCATAAGCTATCACTTATAGAGGGAATGTAAAAACCGCTACACTTGAACAGAATTACAAAATAGAACAGAGTCACACGTTTAGAAAATACACTATGGCTGCTTAACGGGAAAGGTGATGTGGGGGTTGCATAAAACAAGGGTTACAAATTAGCTCACATACCGTTCCATAAACCCAATATGTAATAGACAAGACCTACTCCTTGCTCAGTGAACTGGACTCTACACCCCCTATTCACCGCACAAGAATATATCTGAGTAGTAAGAATCTTAAAACCTATATATTGATAACTCTCTGGAAGTGAGTCAAGTGGGTGTAAAGCCGCATAAACACAGCCGAGAAAATCAGCTAAACCCCATTATAAAAATAAATTACTTTTAAAAACCCATGAAACAAAGACAGTGAAAGAGAGAGAAATTCTTACACAATTCGTTCACGGGCTGTGATGCAACCTGGATTGACCATATCTAGACCCACAGCTGGATGAGACATAAGGGTGGACACTCTCGGGGCCGAGAGGTTTGGTAAGGTTGGGGGAGCAAACGCAGACCCTTTAAAGTAATACTGCGTGCTACCCATCCCATGGGTCCCAAATCTCCAGGTTCAAGGGCATCTTCGTACATCCAAAACATGCATGAGAAACCCAGAAGGTGGTACACCGTGTGATCGGGAAAGGTTTCTAAAACGCACCTCATTTCTCATCTCCTTGTGCTCAGGTTCACCATTTAAGCTACTTTACTAGCAATCTCCCTACTTGGAGAATCAGCACCTTTAACCTCCTGTTCCGTACAGGTTGCAATTTCTCCTGAGGATGAACGGGAAGAGGGGCAACCAATGAGAGACTGGATCTAGGTGTTGGGACAGGCACAGGTCACCCTATTTTCCCATCAGGAAGAAGATTTAACCACAGGCTCAGCCTGCCACCCCGGAACCAGAATAGGGCCTGAGGTAATCCGGCGCTTTTGCGGCCAGCTCCCAAAAAAGCGAGTTGAAAAATGGAGCTCATGGGCACTGCAATTCACAAACCTGCAGAGTTATAAATGATAACTCTCGTCCACAAATATATTGAGGGAAGGCACCAAGGAGGATTTGAAAGCAAGGCGGAATTGCCGGAAACAGATTTCAGGAGGTAGATACGAATCGCCTTAAAAGCACGTGAAAAGTGGCAAAACGTCGACAATGATGCCCTTGGCCAAAAAGGGCGTATGCGTTTTTTCCTGAATATATTCAGGAAAAAACGCATACGCCCTTTTTGGCCAACCAAGCACCCTGGAAAGGCAAATCAGCGCTACAAAGAAGTCTCGCTACCCATCGGTCAAAAGGGCTATGCTGAAAAAAGTGTCAAAACCAGAAATGCAGGACAGGCCATGGAGAAATGGGAGCCTTGCTACGCTGATGGGCGGGATGTAAATTGCCAACAGCCACTCTGGAGAAGTGTACGGTGGGTCCTGAAACATCTAAAAATACGGCTTAGGGAGCATAGGGCACTTCCACTCATGGGCGTATAAATTAGGAAAACTAAAAATCAGCAAGACACAGGCACCCCAAAGTTTAGGGCTGCTCTGTTGACAAGAACCTCCACTTCCTTACAACTTAAATATCCCAGGAAAGAGAAAAATGGATAAAGAAGTTGTGGTCCTGATATACAATGGAATATCACTCAGCCATGAAATCAATGTCATAAAGGTAGCAGCAGCATGATGAGTGGATTTAGGTACGACGATTCTAAGTGAAATAAGTCACACAGAAAAAGACACTTATCATAAGCTATCACTTATAGAGGGAATGTAAAAACCGCTACACTTGAACTGAATTACAAAACAGAACAGAGTCACACGTTTAGAAAACACACTATGGCTGCTTAACGGGAAAGGTGAGGTGGGGTGATGCATAAAACAAGGGTTTCAAATTAGCTCACATACCGTTCGATAAACCCAATATGTAATAGACAAGACCTACTCCTTGCTCAGTGAACTGGACTCTACACCCCCTATACACCGCACAAGAATATATCTGAGTAGTAAGAATCTTAAAACCTATATATTGATAGCTCTCTGGAAGTGAGTCAAGTGGGTGTAAAGCCACATAAACACAGCCGTGAAAAGCAGCTAAACCCCATTATAAAAATAAATTACTTTTAAAAACCCATGAAACAAAGACAGTGAAAGAGAGAGAAATTCTTACACAATCCGTTCAGGGGCTGTGATGCAACCTGGATTGACCATATCTAGACCCACAGCTGGATGAGACATAAGGATGGACACTCTAGGGGCTCAGAGGTTTGGTGAGGTTGGGTGAGCAAACACAGACCCTTTAAAGTAATACTGCGTGGTACCCATCCCATGCGTCCCAAATCTCCAGGTTTAAGGGCATCTTCCTACATCGAAAACATGCATGAGAAACCCAGAAGATGGTACACCGTGTGATGGGGAAAGGTTTCTAAAACGCACCTCATTTCTCATCTCCTTGTGCTCGAATTCGCCATTCCAGCCACTTTACTAGCAATCTCCCTACTTGGAGTATCAGCACCTTTAACCTACTGTTCCGTACAGTTTGCAATTTGTCCTGAGGATGAACAGGAAGACGGGGAATCATTTAGAGACTAGCTCTTGGTATTGGGACAGGCACAGGTCACTCTATTTTCCCATTAGGAAGAAGAATTAACCAAAGGCTCAGCCTGCCCCCCGGAACCAGAACAGGGCCTGAAGCCATCCTGCGCTTTTGCGGCCAGCTCTTAAAAAAGCGACTTGTAAAATGGAGCTTCAGGGCTCGGGATTTCTCAAACGTGGAGAGTTATAAATAATAACTCTCGTCCACAAATATATTGAGGGAAGGCAAAGACGAGGATTTGAAATCAAGGCAGAATTGCAGGAAACAGATTTCAGGAGGTAGATTCGAATCGCCTTTAAAGCACATGAAAAGCGGCAAAACGTTGACAATGATGCCCTTGGCCAAAAAGGGCATATGCGTTTTTTCCTGAATATATTCAGGAAAAAACTCATACGCCCTTTTTGGCCAACCAAGCAACCTGGAAAGGCAAATCAGCGCTACAAAGAAGTCCCGCTTCCCATCGGTCAAAAGGGCCATGCTGAAAAAAGTCTCAAAACCAGAAATGGAGGACAGGCCATGGAGAAATGGGAGCCTTGCTACACTGATGGGCGGGATGTAAATTGCTAACAGCCACTCTGGAGAAGGGTACGGTGTGTCCTGAAACATCTAAAACACACAGCTTAGAGAGCATAGGGCACTTCCATTCATGGGGGTATAAATTGGGAAAATGAAAAATCAGCAAGACACAAGCACCCCAAAGTTTAGGGCTGCTCTGTTGCCAAGGACCTCCACTTCATTTCACCTTAAATATCCCAGGAAAGAGAAAAATGGATAAAGCATTTGTGGTCCTTATGTACAATGGAATACCACTCAGCCATGAAATCAATGTCATGAGGCTAGTAGCAGCATGATGAGTGGATTTAGGTACGACGATTCTAAGTGAAATAAGTCACACAGAAAAGGACACTTCTCATAAGGTATCACTTATAGAGGGAATGTAAAAACCGTTACACTTGAACTGAATTACAAAACAGAATAGAGTCACACAGGCAGAAAACACACTATGGCTGCTTAACGGGAAAGGTGAGGTGGGGTGATTCATAAAACAAGGGTTTCAAATTAGCTCAGATACCGTTCCAAAAAACCAATATGTAATAGACAAGACCTACTCCTTGTTCAGACTACTGGACTCAACACGCCCTTTTCACTGCACAAGAATATATCTGACTAGTAGTAATCTTAAAACCTATGTTTTGATATCTCTGTTAGTGTGTCAAGTGTGTGTAAAGCGGCATAAAGACAGCAGTGAAAAGCAGCTAAACCCCATTATAAAAATAAATTACTTTTAAAAACACATAAAACAAAGTCAGTGAAAGATAGAGAAATTCTTACACAATCGGTTCAGGGGCTGTGATGCAACCTGGATTGACCATATCTAGACCCACAGATGGATGAGACATAAGGGTGGACACTCTTGGGGCTGAGACGTTTGGTGAGGTTGGGTGAGCAAACGCAGACCCTTTAAAGTAATAGTGAGTGGTACCCATCCCATGGGTCCCAAATCTCCAGGTTCAAGGGCATCTTCCTACATCAAAAACATGCATGAGAAACCCAGAAGATGGTACACCGTGTGATGGGGAAATGTTTCTAAAACGCTCCTCATTTCTCATCTCCTTGTGCTTGGGTTCGCCATTCCAGCCACTTTAGTAGCAATCTCCCTACTTGGAGCATCAGCACCTTTCACCTCCTGTTCCGTACAGGTTGCAATTTGTCCTGAGGATGAATGGGAAGAGGGGCAACCAATGAGAGACTGGATCTAGGTGTTGGGACGGGCACAGGTCACCCTATTTTCCCATCAGGAAGAAGAATTAACCACAGGCTCAGCCTGCCCCCCGGAACCAGAAAAGGGCCTGAAGCCATCCTGCGCTTTTGCGGCCAGCTCCCAAAAAAGCGAGTTGAAAAATGCAGCTCAGGGGCACTGCAATTCTCAAACCTGCTGAGTTATAAACGATAACTCTCGTCCACAAATATATTGAGAGAAGGCAACGAAGAGGATTTGAAAGCAAGGCAGAATTGCAGGAAACAGATTTCAGGATGTAGATACGAATCACCGTAAAAGCACGTGAAAAGCCGCAAAACGTCCACAATGATGCCCTTGGCCAAAAAGGGCGTATGCGTTTTTTCCTGAATATATTCAGGAAAAAACGCATACGCCCTTTGTGGCCAACCAAGCAACCTGGAAATGCAAATCAGCGCTACAAAGAAGTCTCTCTACCCATGGGTCAAAAGGGCTACGCTGAAAAAAGTGTCAAAACCAGAAATGCAGGACAGGCCATGGAGAAATGGGAGTCTTGCTACGCTGATGGGCGGGATGTAAATTGCCAACAGCCACTCTGGAGAAGTGTATGGTGGGTCCTGAAACATCTAAAAAACACGGCTTAGGGAGCATAGGGCACTACCATTCATGGGCGTATAAATTGGGAAAACTAAAAATCAGCAAGACACAGGCACCCCAAAGTTTAGGGCTGCACTCTTGACAAGAACCTCCACTTCATGACACCTTAAATATCCCATGAAATAGAAAAATGGATAAAGAAGTGGTGGTCCTTATGTACAATGGAATATCACTCAGCCATGAAATCAATGTCATAAGGCTAGTAGCAGCATGATGAGTGGATTTAGGTAGGACGATTCTAAGTGAAATAAGTCACACAGAAAAAGACACTTATCATAAGCTATCACTTATAGAGGGAATGTAAAAACCGCTACACTTGAACTGAATTACAAAACAGAACAGAGTCACACGTTTAGAAAACACACTATGGCTGCTTAACGGGAAAGGTGAGGTGGGATGATGCATAAAACAAGGGTTTCAAATTAGCTCACATACTGTTCCATAAACCCAATATGTAATAGACAAGACCTACTCCTTGCTCAGTGAACTGGACTCTACACCCCCTATTCACTGCACAAGAATATATCTGAGTAGTAAGAATCTTAAAACCTATGCATTGGTATCTCTCTGGAAGTGAGTCAAGTGGGTGTAAAGCCGCATAAACACAGCCGTGAAAAGCAGCTAAACCCCATTATAAAAATAAATTACTTTTAAAAACCCATGAAACAAAGACAGTGAAAGAGAGAGAAATTCTTACAAAATTCTTTCAGGGGCTGTGATGCAACCTGGATTGACCATATCTAGACCCACAGCTGGATGAGACATAAGGGTGGACACTCTCGGGGCTGAGAGGTTTGGTGAGGTTGGGGGAGCAAACGCAGACCCTTTAAAGTAATACTGCATGGTACCCATCCCATGGGTCCCAAATCTCCAGGTTCAAGGGCATCTTCGTACATCGAAAACATGCATGAGAAACCCAGAAGGTGATACACCATGTGATCGGGAAAGGTTTCTAAAACGCACCTCATTTCTCATCTCCTTGTGTTCCGGTTCACCATGTAAGCTACTTTACTAGCAATCTCCCTACTTGGAGAATCAGCACCTTTAACCTCCTGTTCCGTACAGGTTGCAATTTGTCCTGAGGATGAACGGGAAGAGGGGCAACCAATGAGAGACTGGATCTAGGTGTTGGGACAGGCACAGGTCACCCTATTTTCCCATCAGGAAGAAGAATTAACCACAGGCTCAGCCTGCCACCCCGGAACCAGAATAGGGCCTGAGGCAATCCTGCGCTTTTGCGGCCAGCTCCCAAAAAAGCAAGTTGAAAAATGCAGCTCAGGGGCACTGCAATTCTCAAACCTGCTGAATTATAAATGATAACTCTCGTCCACAAATATATTGAGAGAAGGCAACGAAGAGGATTTGAAAGCAAGGCAGAATTGCAGGAAACAGATTTCAGGATGTAGATACGAATCGCCTTAAAAGCACGTGAAAAGCGGCAAAACGTCGACAATGATGCCCTTGGCCAAAAAGGGCGTATGCGTTTTTTCCTGAATATATTCAGGAAAAAACGCATACGCCCTTTTTGGCCAACCAAGCACCCTGGAAAGGCAAATCAGCGCTAAAAAGAAGTCTCGCTACCCATCGGTCAAAAGGGCTATGCTGAAAAAAGTGTCAAAACCAGAAATGCAGGACAGGCCATGGAGAAATGGGAGCCTTGCTACGCTGATGGGCGGGATGTAAATTGCCAACAGCCACTCTGGAGAAGTGTACGGTGGGTTCTGAAACATCTAAAAAACACGGCTTAGGGAGCATAGGGCACTTCCACTCATGGGCGTATAAATTCGGAAAACTAAAAATCAGCAAGACACAGGCACCCCAAAGTTTAGGGCTGCTCTGTTGACAAGAACCTCCACTTCCTTACACCTTAAATATCCCAGGAAAGAGGAAAATGGATAAAGAAGTGGTGGTCCTTATGTACAATGGAATATCACTCAGCCATGAAATCAATGTCATAAGGCTAGTAGCAGCATGATGAGTGGATTTAGGTACGACGATTCTAAGTGAAATAAATCACACAGAAAAAGACACTTATCATAAGCTATCACTTATAGAGGGAATGTAAAAACCGCTACACTTGAACTGAATTACAAAATAGAACAGAGTCACACGTTTAGAAAATACACTATGGCTGCTTAACGGGAAAGGTGATGTGGGGGTTGCATAAAACAAGGGTTACAAATTAGCTCACATACCGTTCCATAAACCCAATATGTAATAGACAAGACCTACTCCTTGCTCAGTGAACTGGACTCTACACCCCCTATTCACCGCACAAGAATATATCTGAGTAATAAGAATCTTAAAACCTATATATTGATATCTCTCTGGAAGTAAGTCAAGTGGGTGTAAAGCCACATAAACACAGCCGAGAAAATCAGCTAAACCCCATTATAAAAATAAATTACTTTTAAAAACCCATGAAACAAAGACAGTGAAAGAGAGAGAAATTCTTACACAATTCGTTCACGGGCTGTGATGCAACCTGGATTGACCATATCTAGACCCACAGCTGGATGAGACATAAGGGTGGACACTCTCGGGGCCGAGAGGTTTGGTAAGGTTGGGGGAGCAAACGCAGACCCTTTAAAGTAATACTGCGTGCTACCCATCCCATGGGTCCCAAATCTCCCGGTTCAAGGGCATCTTCGTACATCCAAAACATGCATGAGAAACCCAGAAGGTGGTACACCGTGTGATCGGGAAAGGTTTCTAAAATGCACCTCATTTCTCATCTCCTTGTGCTCAGGTTCACCATTTAATCTACTTTACTAGCAATCTCCCTACTTGGAGAATCAGCACCTTTAACCTCCTGTTCCGTACAGGTTGCAATTTGTCCTGAGGATGAACGGGAAGAGGGGCAACCAATGAGAGACTGGATCTAGGTGTTGGGACAGGCACAGGTCACCCTATTTTCCCATCAGGAAGAAGAATTAACCACAGGCTCAGCCTGCCACCCCGGAACCAGAATAGGGCCTGAGGCAATCCTGCGCTTTTGCGGCCAGCTCCCAAAAAAGCGAGTTGAAAAATGCAGCTCAGGGACACTGCAATTCTCAAACCTGCTGAGTTATAAATCATAACTCTCGTCCACAAATATATTGAGAGAAGGCAACGAAGAGGATTTGAAAGCAAGGCAGAATTGCAGGAAACAGATTTCAGGATGTAGATACGAATGGCCTTAAAAGCACGTGAAAAGCGGCAAAACGTCGACAATGATGCCCTTGGCCAAAAAGGGCGTATGCGTTTTTTCCTGAATATATTCAGGAAAAAACGCATACGCCCTTTTTGGCCAACCAAGCACCCTGGAAAGGCAAATCAGCGCTACAAAGAAGTCTCGCTACCCATCGGTCAAAAGGGCTATGCTGAAAAAAGTGTCAAAACCAGAAATGCAGAACAGGCCATGGAGAAAAGGGAGCCTTGCGACGCTGATGGGCGGGATGTAAATTGCCAACAGCCACTCTGGAGAAGTGTACGGTGGGTCCTGAAACATCTAAAAAACACGGCTTAGGGAGCATAGGGCACTTCCACTCATGGGCGTATAAATTCGGAAAACTAAAAATCAGCAAGACACAGGCACCCCAAAGTTTAGGGCTGCTCTGTTGACAAGAACCTCCACTTCCTTACACCTTAAATATCCCAGGAAAGAGGAAAATGGATAAAGAAGTGGTGGTCCTTACGTACAATGGAATATCACTCAGCCATGAAATCAATGTCATAAGGCTAGTAGCAGCATGATGAGTGGATTTAGGTACGACGATTCTAAGTGAAATAAGTCACACAGAAAAAGACACTTATCATAAGCTATCACTTATAGAGGGAATGTAAAAACCGCTACACTTGAACTGAATTACAAAACAGAACAGAGTCACACGTTTAGAAAACACACTATGGCTGCTTAACGGGAAAGATGAGGTGGGGTGATGCATAAAACAAGGGTTTCAAATTACCTCACATACCGTTCCATAAACCCAATATGTAATAGACAAGACCTACTCCTTGCTCAGTGAACTGGACTCTACACCCCCTCTTCACCGCTCAAGAATATATCTGAGTAGTAAGAATCTTAAAACCTATATATTGATATCTCTCTGGAAGTGAGTCAAGTGGGTGTAAAGCCACATAAACACAGCCGTGAGAAGCAGCTAAACCCCATTATAAAAATAAATTACTTTTAAAAACCCATGAAACAAAGACAGTGAAAGAGAGAGAAATTCTTACAAAATTCGTTCAGGGGCTGTGATGCAACCTGGATTGACCATATCTAGACCCACAGCTGGATGAGACATAAGGGTGGACACTCTCGGGGCTGAGAGGTTTGGTGAGGTTGGGGGAGCAAACGCAGACCCTTTAAAGTAATACTGCATGGTACCCATCCCATGGGTCTCAAATCTCCAGGTTCAAGGGCATCTTCGTACATCGAAAACATGCATGAGAAACCCAGAAGGTGGTACACCGTGTGATCGGGAAAGGTTTCTAAAACGTACCTCCTTTCTCATCTCCTTGTGCTCAGGTTCACTATTTAAGCTACTTTACTAGCAATCTCCCTACTTGGAGAATCAGCACCTTTAACCTCCTGTTCCGTACAGGTTGCAATTTGTCCTGAGGATGAACGGGAAGAGGGGCAACCAATGAGAGACTGGATCTAGGTGTTGGGACAGGCACAGGTCACCCTAATTTCCCATCAGGAAGAAGACTTAACCACAGGCTCAGCCTGCCACCCCGGAACCAGAATAGGGCCTGAGGCAATCCTGCGCTTTTGCGGCCAGCTCCCAAAAAAGCGAGTTGAAAAATGCAGCTCAGGGGCACTGCAATTCTCAAACCTGCTGAGTTATAAACGATAACTCTCGTCCACAAATATATTGAGAGAAGGCAACGAAGAGGATTTGAAAGCAAGGCAGAATTGCAGGAAACAGATTTCAGGATGTAGATACGAATCACCGTAAAAGCACGTGAAAAGCCGCAAAACGTCCACAATGATGCCCTTGGCCAAAAAGGGCGTATGCGTTTTTTCCTGAATATATTCAGGAAAAAACGCATACGCCCTTTGTGGCCAACCAATCAACCTGGAAATGCAAATCAGCGCTACAAAGAAGTCTCTCTACCCATGGGTCAAAAGGGCTACGCTGAAAAAAGTGTCAAAACCAGAAATGCAGGACAGGCCATGGAGAAATGGGAGTCTTGCTATGCTGATGGGCGGGATGTAAATTGCCAACAGCCACTCTGGAGAAGTGTATGGTGGGTCCTGAAACATCTAAAAAACACGGCTTAGGGAGCATAGGGCACTACCATTCATGGGCGTATAAATTGGGAAAACTAAAAATCAGCAAGACACAGGCACCCCAATGTTTAGGGCTGCACTCTTGACAAGAACCTCCACTTCATGACACCTTAAATATCCCATGAAATAGAAAAATGGATAAAGAAGTGGTGCTCCTTATGTACAATGGAATATCACTCAGCCATGAAATCAATGTCATAAGGCTAGTAGCAGCATGATGAGTGGATTTAGGTAGGACGATTCTAAGTGAAATAAGTCACACAGAAAAAGACACTTATCATAAGCTATCACTTATAGAGGGAATGTAAAAACCGCTACACTTGAACTGAATTACAAAACAGAACAGAGTCACACGTTTAGAAAACACACTATGGCTGCTTAACGGGAAAGGTGAGGTGGGGTGATGCATAAAACAAGGGTTTCAAATTAGCTCACATACTGTTCCATAAACCCAATATGTAATAGACAAGACCTACTCCTTGCTCAGTGAACTGGACTCTACACCCCCTATTCACTGCACAAGAATATATCTGAGTAGTAAGAATCTTAAAACCTATGCATTGATATCTCTCTGGAAGTGAGTCAAGTGGGTGTAAAGCCGCATAAACACAGCCGAGAAAATCAGCTAAACCCCATTATAAAAATAAATTACTTTTAAAAACCCATGAAACAAAGACAGTGAAAGAGAGAGAAATTCTTACACAATTCGTTCACGGGCTGTGATGCAACCTGGATTGACCATATCTAGACCCACAGCTGGATGAGACATAAGGGTGGACACTCTCGGGGCCGAGAGGTTTGGTAAGGTTGGGGGAGCAAACGCAGACCCTTTAAAGTAATACTGCGTGCTACCCATCCCATGGGTCCCAAATCTCCAGGTTCAAGGGCATCTTCGTACATCCAAAACATGCATGAGAAACCCAGAAGGTGGTACACCGTGTGATCGGGAAAGGTTTCTAAAACGCACCTCATTTCTCATCTCCTTGTGCTCAGGTTCACCATTTAAGCTACTTTACTAGCAATCTCCCTACTTGGAGAATCAGCACCTTTAACCTCCTGTTCCGTACAGGTTGCAATTTGTCCTGACGATGAACGGGAAGAGGGGCAACCAATGAGAGACTGGATCTAGGTGTTGGGACAGGCACAGGTCACCCTATTTTCCCATCAGGAAGAAGATTTAACCACAGGCTCAGCCTGCCACCCCAGAACCAGAATAGGGCCTGAGGTAATCCGGCGCTTTTGCGGCCAGCTCCCAAAAAAGCGAGTTGAAAAATGGAGCTCATGGGCACTGCAATTCACAAACCTGCAGAGTTATAAATGATAACTCTCGTCCACAAATATATTGAGGGAAGGCACCAAGGAGGATTTGAAAGCAAGGCGGAATTGCCGGAAACAGATTTCAGGAGGTAGATACGAATCGCCTTAAAAG
The DNA here is from genome assembly GCF_965194825.1 of Balaenoptera physalus. Lineage (NCBI taxonomy): Eukaryota > Metazoa > Chordata > Mammalia > Artiodactyla > Balaenopteridae > Balaenoptera > Balaenoptera physalus. The sequence continues at coordinate 364,152 of NW_028126012.1, forward strand.
CACGTGAAAAGTGGCAAAACGTCGACAATGATGCCCTTGGCCAAAAAGGGCGTATGCGTTTTTTCCTGAATATATTCAGGAAAAAACGCATACGCCCTTTTTGGCCAACCAAGCACCCTGGAAAGGCAAATCAGCGCTACAAAGAAGTCTCGCTACCCATCGGTCAAAAGGGCTATGCTGAAAAAAGTGTCAAAACCAGAAATGCAGGACAGGCCATGGAGAAATGGGAGCCTTGCTACGCTGATGGGCGGGATGTAAATTGCCAACAGCCACTCTGGAGAAGTGTACGGTGGGTCCTGAAACATCTAAAAATACGGCTTAGGGAGCATAGGGCACTTCCACTCATGGGCGTATAAATTAGGAAAACTAAAAATCAGCAAGACACAGGCACCCCAAAGTTTAGGGCTGCTCTGTTGACAAGAACCTCCACTTCCTTACAACTTAAATATCCCAGGAAAGAGAAAAATGGATAAAGAAGTTGTGGTCCTGATATACAATGGAATATCACTCAGCCATGAAATCAATGTCATAAAGGTAGCAGCAGCATGATGAGTGGATTTAGGTACGACGATTCTAAGTGAAATAAGTCACACAGAAAAAGACACTTATCATAAGCTATCACTTATAGAGGGAATGTAAAAACCGCTACACTTGAACTGAATTACAAAACAGAACAGAGTCACACGTTTAGAAAACACACTATGGCTGCTTAACGGGAAAGGTGAGGTGGGGTGATGCATAAAACAAGGGTTTCAAATTAGCTCACATACCGTTCGATAAACCCAATATGTAATAGACAAGACCTACTCCTTGCTCAGTGAACTGGACTCTACACCCCCTATACACCGCACAAGAATATATCTGAGTAGTAAGAATCTTAAAACCTATATATTGATAGCTCTCTGGAAGTGAGTCAAGTGGGTGTAAAGCCACATAAACACAGCCGTGAAAAGCAGCTAAACTCCATTATAAAAATAAATTACTTTTAAAAACCCATGAAACAAAGACAGTGAAAGAGAGAGAAATTGTTACACAATCCGTTCAGGGGCTGTGATGCAACCTGGATTGACCATATCTAGACCCACAGCTGGATGAGACATAAGGATGGACACTCTAGGGGCTCAGAGGTTTGGTGAGGTTGGGTGAGCAAACACAGACCCTTTAAAGTAATACTGCGTGGTACCCATCCCATGCGTCCCAAATCTCCAGGTTTAAGGGCATCTTCCTACATCGAAAACATGCATGAGAAACCCAGAAGATGGTACACCGTGTGATGGGGAAAGGTTTCTAAAACGCACCTCATTTCTCATCTCCTTGTGCTCGAATTCGCCATTCCAGCCACTTTACTAGCAATCTCCCTACTTGGAGTATCAGCACCTTTAACCTACTGTTCCGTACACTTTGCAATTTGTCCTGAGGATGAACAGGAAGACGGGGAATCATTGAGAGACTAGCTCTTGGTATTGGGACAGGCACAGGTCACTCTATTTTCCCATTAGGAAGAAGAATTAACCAAAGGCTCAGCCTGCCCCCCGGAACCAGAACAGGGCCTGAAGCCATCCTGCGCTTTTGCGGCCAGCTCTTAAAAAAGCGACTTGTAAAATGGAGCTTCAGGGCTCGGGATTTCTCAAACCTGGAGAGTTATAAATAATAACTCTCGTCCACAAATATATTGAGGGAAAGCAAAGACGAGGATTTGAAATCAAGGCAGAATTGCAGGAAACAGATTTCAGGAGGTAGATTCGAATCGCCTTTAAAGCACATGAAAAGCGGCAAAACGTTGACAATGATGCCCTTGGCCAAAAAGGGCATATGCGTTTTTTCCTGAATATATTCAGGAAAAAACTCATACGCCCTTTTTGGCCAACCAAGCAACCTGGAAAGGCAAATCAGCGCTACAAAGAAGTCCCGCTTCCCATCGGTCAAAAGGGCCATGCTGAAAAAAGTCTCAAAACCAGAAATGGAGGACAGGCCATGGAGAAATGGGAGCCTTGCTACACTGATGGGCGGGATGTAAATTGCTAACAGCCACTCTGGAGAAGGGTACGGTGTGTCCTGAAACATCTAAAACACACAGCTTAGAGAGCATAGGGCACTTCCATTCATGGGGGTATAAATTGGGAAAATGAAAAATCAGCAAGACACAAGCACCCCAAAGTTTAGGGCTGCTCTGTTGCCAAGGACCTCCACTTCATTTCACCTTAAATATCCCAGGAAAGAGAAAAATGGATAAAGCATTTGTGGTCCTTATGTACAATGGAATACCACTCAGCCATGAAATCAATGTCATGAGGCTAGTAGCAGCATGATGAGTGGATTTAGGTACGACGATTCTAAGTGAAATAAGTCACACAGAAAAGGACACTTCTCATAAGGTATCACTTATAGAGGGAATGTAAAAACCGTTACACTTGAACTGAATTACAAAACAGAACAGAGTCACACAGGCAGAAAACACACTATGGCTGCTTAACGGGAAAGGTGAGGTGGGGTGATTCATAAAACAAGGGTTTCAAATTAGCTCAGATACCGTTCCAAAAAACCAATATGTAATAGACAAGACCTACTCCTTGTTCAGACTACTGGACTCAACACGCCCTTTTCACTGCACAAGAATATATCTGACTAGTAGTAATCTTAAAACCTATGTTTTGATATCTCTGTTAGTGTGTCAAGTGTGTGTAAAGCGGCATAAAGACAGCAGTGAAAAGCAGCTAAACCCCATTATAAAAATAAATTACTTTTAAAAACACATAAAACAAAGTCAGTGAAAGATAGAGAAATTCTTACACAATCGGTTCAGGGGCTGTGATGCAACCTGGATTGACCATATCTAGACCCACAGATGGATGAGACATAAGGGTGGACACTCTTGGGGCTGAGACGTTTGGTGAGGTTGGGTGAGCAAACGCAGACCCTTTAAAGTAATAGTGAGTGGTACCCATCCCATGGGTCCCAAATCTCCAGGTTCAAGGGCATCTTCCTACATCAAAAACATGCATGAGAAACCCAGAAGATGGTACACCGTGTGATGGGGAAATGTTTCTAAAACGCTCCTCATTTCTCATCTCCTTGTGCTTGGGTTCGCCATTCCAGCCACTTTAGTAGCAATCTCCCTACTTGGAGCATCAGCACCTTTCACCTCCTGTTCCGTACAGGTTGCAATTTGTCCTGAGGATGAACGGGAAGAGGGGCAACCAATGAGAGACTGGATCTAGGTTTTGGGACAGGCACAGGTCACCCTAATTTCCCATCAGGAAGAAGACTTAACCACAGGCTCAGCCTGCCACCCCGGAACCAGAATAGGGCCAGAGGCAATCCTGCGCTTTTGCGGCCAGCTCCCAAAAAAGCGAGTTGAAAAATGCAGCTCAGGGGCACTGCAATTCTCAAACCTGCTGAGTTATAAACGATAACTCTCGTCCACAAATATACTGAGAGAAGGCAACGAAGAGGATTTGAAAGCAAGGCAGAATTGCAGGAAACAGATTTCAGGATGTAGATACGAATCACCGTAAAAGCACGTGAAAAGCCGCAAAACGTGCACAATGATGCCCTTGGCCAAAAAGGGCGTATGCGTTTTTTCCTGAATATATTCAGGAAAAAACGCATACGCCCTTTGTGGCCAACCAAGCAACCTGGAAATGCAAATCAGCGCTACAAAGAAGTCTCTCTACCCATGGGTCAAAAGGGCTACGCTGAAAAAAGTGTCAAAACCAGAAATGCAGGACAGGCCATGGAGAAATGGGAGTCTTGCTACGCTGATGGGCGGGATGTAAATTGCCAACAGCCACTCTGGAGAAGTGTATGGTGGGTCCTGAAACATCTAAAAAACACGGCTTAGGGAGCATAGGGCACTACCATTCATGGGCGTATAAATTGGGAAAACTAAAAATCAGCAAGACACAGGCACCCCAAAGTTTAGGGCTGCACTCTTGACAAGAACCTCCACTTCATGACACCTTAAATATCCCATGAAATAGAAAAATGGATAAAGAAGTGGTGGTCCTTATGTACAATGGAATATCACTCAGCCATGAAATCAATGTCATAAGGCTAGTAGCAGCATGATGAGTGGATTTAGTTAGGACGATTCTAAGTGAAATAAGTCACACAGAAAAAGACACTTATCATAAGCTATCACTTATAGAGGGAATGTAAAAACCGCTACACTTGAACTGAATTACAAAACAGAACAGAGTCACACGTTTAGAAAACACACTATGGCTGCTTAACGGGAAAGGTGAGGTGGGGTGATTCATAAAACAAGGGTTTCAAATTAGCTCAGATACCGTTCCAAAAAACCAATATGTAATAGACAAGACCTACTCCTTGTTCAGACTACTGGACTCAACACGCCCTTTTCACTGCACAAGAATATATCTGACTAGTAGTAATCTTAAAACCTATGTTTTGATATCTCTGTTAGTGTGTCAATTGTGTGTAAAGCGGCATAAAGACAGCAGTGAAAAGCAGCTAAACCCCATTATAAAAATAAATTACTTTTAAAAACACATAAAACAAAGTCAGTGAAAGATAGAGAAATTCTTACACAATCGGTTCAGGGGCTGTGATGCAACCTGGATTGACCATATCTAGACCCACAGATGGATGAGACATAAGGGTGGACACTCTTGGGGCTAAGAGGTTTGGTGAGGTTGGGTGAGCAAACGCAGACCCTTTAAAGTAATAGTGAGTGGTACCCATCCCATGGGTCCCAAATCTCCAGGTTCAAGGGCATCTTCCTACATCAAAAACATGCATGAGAAACCCAGAAGATGGTACACCGTGTGATGGGGAAATGTTTCTAAAACGCTCCTCATTTCTCATCTCCTTGTGCTTGGGTTCGCCATTCCAGCCACTTTAGTAGCAATCTCCCTACTTGGAGCATCAGCACCTTTCACCTCCTGTTCCGTACAGGTTGCAATTTGTCCTGAGGATGAACGGGAAGAGGGGCAACCAATGAGAGACTGGATCTAGGTGTTGGGACAGGCACAGGTCACCCTATTTTCCCATCAGGAAGAAGACTTAACCACAGGCTCAGCCTGCCCCCCGGAACCAGAAAAGGGCCTGAAGCCATCCTGCGCTTTTGCGGCCAGCTCCCGAAAAAGCGAATTGTAAAATGGAGCTTCAGGGCACTGCATTTCACAAACCTGCAGAGTTATAAATGATAACTATCGTCCACAAATATATTGAGGGAAGGCAAAGAAGAGGATTTGAAATCAAGGCAGAATTGCAGGAAACAGATTTCAGGAGGTAGATTCGAATCGCCTTTAAAGCACATGAAAAGCGGCAAAACGTTGACAATGATGCCCTTGGCCAAAAAGGGCGTATGTGTTTTTTTCCTGAATATATTCAGGAAAAAATGCATACGCCCTTTTTGGCCAACTAAGCAACCTGGAAAGGCAAATCAGCGCTACAAAGAAGTCTCGCTTCCCATCGGTCAAAAGGGCCATGCTGAAAAAAGTGTCAAAACCAGAAATGCAGGACAGGCCATGGAGAAATGGGAGCCATGCTACACTGATGGGTGGGATGTAAATTGCCAACAGCCACTCTGGAGAAGGGTATGGTGTGTCCTGAAACATCTAAAAAACAGAGCTTAGAGAACATAGGGCACTTCCACGCATGGGCGTATACATTGGTAAAATTAAAAATCAGCAAGACACAAGCACCCCAAAGTTTAGGGCTGCTCTGTTGACAAGGACCTCCACTTGATTCCACCTTAAATATCCCAGGAAAGAGAAAAATGGATAAAGAAGTGTTGGTCCTTATGTACAATGGTCTATCACTCAGCCATGAAATCAATGTCATGAGGCTAGTAGCAGCATGATGAGTTGATTTAGGTACGATGATTCTAAGTGCAATAAGACACACAGAAAAGGACACTTATCATAAGCTATCACTTATAGAGGGAATGTAAAAACCGCTACACTTGAACTGAATTACAAAACAGAACAGAGTCACACGTTTAGAAAACACACTATGGCTGCTTAACGGGAAAGGTGAGGTGGGGTGATTCATAAAACAAGGGTTTCAAATTAGCTCAGATACCGTTCCAAAAAACCAATATGTAATAGACAAGACCTACTCCTTGTTCAGACTACTGGACTCAACACGCCCTTTTCACTGCACAAGAATATATCTGACTAGTAGTAATCTTAAAACCTATGTTTTGATATCTCTGTTAGTGTGTCAATTGTGTGTAAAGCGGCATAAAGACAGCAGTGAAAAGCAGCTAAACCCCATTATAAAAATAAATTACTTTTAAAAACACATAAAACAAAGTCAGTGAAAGATAGAGAAATTCTTACACAATCGGTTCAGGGGCTGTGATGCAACCTGGATTGACCATATCTAGACCCACAGATGGATGAGACATAAGGGTGGACACTCTTGGGGCTAAGAGGTTTGGTGAGGTTGGGTGAGCAAACGCAGACCCTTTAAAGTAATAGTGAGTGGTACCCATCCCATGGGTCCCAAATCTCCAGGTTCAAGGGCATCTTCCTACATCAAAAACATGCATGAGAAACCCAGAAGATGGTACACCGTGTGATGGGGAAATGTTTCTAAAACGCTCCTCATTTCTCATCTCCTTGTGCTTGGGTTCGCCATTCCAGCCACTTTAGTAGCAATCTCCCTACTTGGAGCATCAGCACCTTTCACCTCCTGTTCCGTACAGGTTGCAATTTGTCCTGAGGATGAACGGGAAGAGGGGCAACCAATGAGAGACTGGATCTAGGTGTTGGGACAGGCACAGGTCACCCTATTTTCCCATCAGGAAGAAGACTTAACCACAGGCTCAGCCTGCCCCCCGGAACCAGAAAAGGGCCTGAAGCCATCCTGCGCTTTTGCGGCCAGCTCCCGAAAAAGCGAATTGTAAAATGGAGCTTCAGGGCACTGCATTTCACAAACCTGCAGAGTTATAAATGATAACTATCGTCCACAAATATATTGAGGGAAGGCAAAGAAGAGGATTTGAAATCAAGGCAGAATTGCAGGAAACAGATTTCAGGAGGTAGATTCGAATCGCCTTTAAAGCACATGAAAAGCGGCAAAACGTTGACAATGATGCCCTTGGCCAAAAAGGGCGTATGTGTTTTTTTCCTGAATATATTCAGGAAAAAATGCATACGCCCTTTTTGGCCAACTAAGCAACCTGGAAAGGCAAATCAGCGCTACAAAGAAGTCTCGCTTCCCATCGGTCAAAAGGGCCATGCTGAAAAAAGTGTCAAAACCAGAAATGCAGGACAGGCCATGGAGAAATGGGAGCCATGCTACACTGATGGGTGGGATGTAAATTGCCAACAGCCACTCTGGAGAAGGGTATGGTGTGTCCTGAAACATCTAAAAAACAGAGCTTAGAGAACATAGGGCACTTCCACGCATGGGCGTATACATTGGTAAAATTAAAAATCAGCAAGACACAAGCACCCCAAAGTTTAGGGCTGCTCTGTTGACAAGGACCTCCACTTGATTCCACCTTAAATATCCCAGGAAAGAGAAAAATGGATAAAGAAGTGTTGGTCCTTATGTACAATGGTCTATCACTCAGCCATGAAATCAATGTCATGAGGCTAGTAGCAGCATGATGAGTTGATTTAGGTACGATGATTCTAAGTGCAATAAGACACACAGAAAAGGACACTTATCATAAGCTATCACTTATAGAGGGAATGTAAAAACCGTTACACTTGAACTGGATTACAAAACAGAACAGAGTCACACATGCAGAAAACACACTATGGCTGCTTATCGGGAAAGGTGAGGTGGGGTGATTCATAAAACAAGGGTTTCAAATTAGCTGAGATACCGTTCCATAAACCCAATATGTAATAGACAAGACCTACTCCTTATTTAGACAACTGGACTCAACACGCCCTATTCACCGCACAAGAATATATCTGACTAGTAGTAATCTTAAAACCTATGTTTTGATATCTCTCTGTTAGTGTGTCAAGTGTGTGTAAAGCGGCATAAAGACAGCAGTGAAAAGCAGCTAAACCCCATTATAAAAATAAATTACTTTTAAAAACACATAAAACAAAGTCAGTGAAAGATAGAGAAATTCTTACACAATCCGTTCAGGGGCTGTGATGCAACCTAGATTGACCATATCTAGACCCACAGATGGATGAGACATAAGGGTGGACACTCTTGGGGCTGAGAGGTTTGGTGAGGTTGGGTGAGCAAACGCAGACCCTTTAAAGTAATAGTGAGTGGTACCCATCCCATGGGTCCCAAATCTCCAGGTTCAAGGGCATCTTCCTACATCAAAAACATGCATGAGAAACCCAGAAGATGGTACACCGTGTGATGGGGAAAGGTTCCTAAAACGCTCCTCATTTCTCATCTCCTTGTGCTCGGGTTCGCCATTCCAGCCACTTTACTAGCAATTTTCCTACTTGGAGTATCAGCCCCTTTAACCTCCTGTTCCGTACAGGTTGCAATTTGTCCTGAGGATGAACGGGAAGACGGGGAACCAATGAGAGTCTAGCTCTTGGTGTTGGGACAGGCACAGGTCACTCTATTTTCCCATCAGGAAGAAGAATTAACCACAGGCTCAGCCTGCCATCCCGGAACCAGAATAGGGCCTGAAGCCATCCTGCGCTTTTGCGGCCAGCTCCCAAAAAAGCGACTTGTAAAATGGAGTTTGAGGGCACTGCATTTCACAAACCTGCAGAGTTATAAATGATAACTATCGTCCACAAATATATTGATGGTAGGCAAAGAAGAGGATTTGAAATCAAGGCAGAATTGCAGGAAACAGATTTCAGGAGGTAGATTCGAATCGCCTTTAAAACACATGAAAAGCGGCAAAAGGTTGACAATGATGCCCTTGGCCAAAAAGGGCGTATGCGTTTTTTCCTGAATATATTCAGGAAAAAACGCATACGCCCTTTTTGGCCAACCAAGCAACCTGGAAAGGCAAATCAGCGCTACAAAGAAGTCTCGCTTCCCAACGGTCAAAAGGGCCATGCTGAAAAAAGTGTCAAAACCAGAAATGCAGGACAGGCCATGGAGAAATGGGAGCCTTGCTACACTGATGGGCGGGATGTAAATTGCCAACAGCCACTCTGGAGAAGGGTACTGTGTGTCCAGAAACATCTAAAAAACAGCTTAGAGAGCATAGGGCACTTCCACGCATGGGGGTATAAATTGGGAAAATTAAAAATCAGCAAGACACAAGCACCCCAAAGTTTAGTGCTGCTCTGTTGCCAAGGACCTCCAATTCATTTCACCTTAAATATCCCAGGAAAGAGAATAATGGATAAAGAATTTGTGGTCCTTATGTACAATGGAATATCACTCAGCCATGAAATCAATGTCATGAAGCTAGTAGCAGCATGATGAGTGGATTTAGGTACGACGATTCTAAGTGAAATAAATCACACAGAAAAGGACATTTCTCATAAGGTATCACTTATCGAGGGATTGTAAAAACCGTTACACTTGAACTGAATTACAAAGCAGAACAGAGTCACACTTGCAGAAAACACACTATGGCTGCTTAACGGGAAAGGTGAGGTGGGGTGATACATAAAACAAGGGTTTCAAATTAGCTCCGATACCGTTCCATAAACCCAGTATGTAACAGACAAGACCGACTCCTTGCTCAGAGAACTGGACTCAACACGCCCTATTCACCGCACAAGAATATATTTGACTAGTAATAATCTTAAAACCTATGTTTTGATATCTCTCCGTTAGTGTGTCAAGTGGGTGTAAAGCGGCATAAAGACAGCAGTGAAAATCAGCTAAACCCCATTATAAAAATAAATTACTTTTAAAAACCCATGAAACAAAGATAGTGAAAGAGAGAGAAATTCTTACACAATCCGTTCAGGGGCTGTGGTGCAACCTGGAGTGACCATATCTAGACCCACAGATGGATGAGACATAAGGGTGGACACTCTTGGGTCTGAGAGGTTTGGTGAGGTTGGGTGAGCAAACGCAGACCCTTTAAAGTAATAGTGAGTGGTACCCATCCCATGGGTCCCAAATCTCCAGGTTCAAGGGCATCTTCCTACATCAAAAACATGCATGAGAAACCCAGAAGATGGTACACCGCGTGATGGGGAAAGGTTCCTAAAACGCTCCTCATTTCTCATCTCCTTGTGCTTGGGTTCGCCATTCCAGCCACTTTAGTAGCAATCTCCCTACTTGGAGCATCAGCACCTTTCACCTCCTGTTCCGTACAGGTTGCAATTTGTCCTGAGGATGAACGGGAAGACGTGGAACCAATGAGAGACTAGCTATTGGTGTTGGGACAGGCACAGGTCACTCTATTTTCCCATCAGGAAGAAGAATTAACCACAGGCTCAGCCTGCCCCCCGGAACCAGAACAGGGCCTGAAGCCATCCTGCGCTTTTGCGGCCAGCTCCCGAAAAAGCGAATTGTAAAATGGAGCTTCAGGGCACTGCATTTCACAAACCTGCAGAGTTATAAATGATAACTATCGTCCACAAATATATTGAGGGAAGGCAAAGAAGAGGATTTGAAATCAAGGCAGAATTGCAGGAAACAGATTTCAGGAGGTAGATTCGAATCGCCTTTAAAGCACATGAAAAGCGGCAAAACGTTGACAATGATGCCCTTGGCCAAAAAGGGCGTATGTGTTTTTTCCTGAATATATTCAGGAAAAAATGCATACGCCCTTTTTGGCCAACTAAGCAACCTGGAAAGGCAAATCAGCGCTACAAAGAAGTCTCGCTTCCCATCGGTCAAAAGGGCCATGCTGAAAAAAGTGTCAAAACCAGATATGCAGGACAGGCCATGGAGAAATGGGAGCCATGCTACACTGATGGGTGGGATGTAAATTGCCAACAGCCACTCTGGAGAAGGGTATGGTGTGTCCTGAAACATCTAAAAAAACAGAGCTTAGAGAACATAGGGCACTTCCACGCATGGGCGTATACATTGGTAAAATTAAAAATCAGCAAGACACAAGCACCCCAAAGTTTAGGGCTGCTCTGTTGACAAGGACCTCCACTTGATTCCACCTTAAATATCCCAGGAAAGAGAAAAATGGATAAAGAAGTGTTGGTCCTTATGTACAATGGTCTATCACTCAGCCATGAAATCAATGTCATGAGGCTAGTAGCAGCATGATGAGTTGATTTAGGTACGACGATTCTAAGTGCAATAAGACACACAGAAAAGGACACTTCTCATAAGTTATCACTTATAGAGGGAATGTAAAAACCGTTACACTTGAACTGAATTACAAAACAGAACAGAGTCACACATGCAGAAAACACACTATGGCTGCTTATCGGGAAAGGTGAGGTGGGGTGATTCATAAAACAAGGGTTTCAAATTAGCTGAGATACCGTTCCATAAACCCAATATGTAATAGACAAGACCTACTCCTTATTTAGACAACTGGACTCAACACGCCCTATTCACCGCACAAGAATATATCTGACTAGTAGTAATCTTAAAACCTATGTTTTGATATCTCTCTGTTAGTGTGTCAAGTGTGTGTAAAGCGGCATAAAGACAGCAGTGAAAAGCAGCTAAACCCCATTATAAAAATAAATTACTTTTAAAAACACATAAAACAAAGTCAGTGAAAGAGAGAGAAATTCTTACACAATTCGTTCAGGGGCTGTGATGCAATCTGGATTGACCATATCTAGACCCACAGCTGGATGAGACATAAGGGTGGACACTCTTGGGGCTGAGAGGTTTGGTGAAGTTGGGTGAGCAAACGCAGACCCTTTAAAGTAATACTGCGTGCTACCCGTCCCATGGGTACCAAATCTCCAGGTTCAAGGGCATCTTCCTACATCGAAAACATGCCTGAGAAACCCAGAAGATGGTACACCGTGTGATGGGGAAAGGTTTCTAAAACGCACCTCATTTCTCATCTCCTTGTGCTCGGGTTCGCCATTCCAGCCACTTTACTAGCAATCTCCCTACTTGGAGCATCAGCACCTTTAACCTCCTGTTCCGTACAGGTTTCAATTTGTCCTGAGGATGAACGGGAAGACGGGGAACCACTGAGAGACTAGTTCTTGGTGTTGGGACAGGCACAGGTCACTCTATTTTCCAATCAGGAAGAAGAATTTACCACAGGATCAGCCTGCCCCCCGGAACCAGAAAAGGGCCTGAAGCTCTCCTGCACTTTTGCGACCAGCTCCCAAAAAAGCGAGTTGTAAAATGGAGCTTCAGGGCAATGCAATTCACCAACCTGCAGAGTTATAAATGATAACTCTCGTCCACAAATATATTGAGGGAAGGCAAAGAAGAGGATTTGAAATCAAGGCAGAATTGCAGGAAACAGATTTCAGGAGGTAGATTCGAATCGCCTTTAAAGCACATGAAAAGCGGCAAAACGTTGACAATGATGCCCTTGGCCAAAAAGGGCGTATGCGTTTTTTCCTGAATATATTCAGGAAAAAACGCATACGCCCTTTTTGGCCAACCAAGCAACCTAGAAAGGCAAATCAGCACTACAACAAGTCTCACTTCCCATCGGTCAAAAGGGCCATGCTGAAAAAAGTGTGAAAACCAGAAATGCAGGACAGGCCATGGAGAAATGGGAGCCTTGCTACACTGATGGACGGGATGTAAATTGCCAACAGCCACTCTGGAGAAGGGTACGGTGTGTCCTGAAACATCTAAAAAACACAGCTTAGAGAGCATAGGGCACTTCCACTCATGGGGGTATAAATTGGGAAAATGAAAAATCAGCAAAACACAAGCACCCCAAAATTTAGGGATGCTCTGTTGACAAGGACCTCCACTTCATCCCACCTTAAATATCCCAGGAAAGAGAAAAATGGATAAAGAAGTTGTGGTAATTATGTACAATGGAATATCACTCATCCATGAAATCAATGTCATAAGGCTAGTAGCAGCATGATGAGTGGATTTAGATACGACGATTCTAAGTGAAATAAGTCACACAGAAAAGGTCATTTCTCATAAGTTATCACTTATAGAGGGAATGTAAAAACCGTTACACTTGAACTGAATTACAAAACAGAATAGAGTCACACATGCAGAAAACACACTATGGCTGCTTAACGGGAAAGGTGAGGTGGGGTGATACATAAAACAAGGGTTTCAAATTAGCTCAGATACCGTTCTTTAAACCCAATATGTAATAGACAAGACCTACTCCTTGCTCAGGAAATGGACTCTACACCCCCTATTAACCGCAAAAGGATATATCTGACTAGTAAGATTCTTAAAACCTGTGTATTGATATATCACTGTAAATGTGTAAAGTGGCATAATCACAGGAATGAAAAGCAGCTATACCGCATCATAAAAATAAATTACTTTTAAAACCCCATTGAACAAAGACAGTGAAAAAGAGAGAAATTCTTACAGAATTCGTTCAGGGGCTTTGATGTCACCTGGATTGACCATATCTAGACCCACAGCTGGATGAGACATATGGGTGGACACTCTTGGGGCTGAGAGGTTTGGTGAGGTTGGATGAGCAAACGCAGACCCTTAAAATAATACTGCGAGTTACCCCTCCTATGGGTCCCTAATCTCCAGGTTCAAGGGCATCTTCCTACATCGAAAACATGCATGAGAAACCCAGAAGATGGTACAGCGTGTGATGGCGAAAGGTTTCTAAAACGCACCTCATTTCTCATCTCCTTGTGCTAGGGTTCCCCATTTCAGTCGCTTTACTAGCAATTTCCCTACTTGGAGCATCAGCACCTTTAACCTCCTGTTCCGTACAGATGGCAATTTGTCCTGAGGGTGAACGGGAATAGGGGCAACCAATGAGAGACTAGCTCTAGGTGTTGGAACAGGCACAGGTCACTCTATTTTCCCATCGGGAAGAAAAATTAAACATAGGCTCAGAATTCCCCCAGGAACCAGAATAGGGCCTGAAGCAATCCTGTGCTTCTGCAGTCAGCTCCCTAAAAAGCGAGTTGAAAAATGGGGGTCAGGGGCACTGCAATTCACAAACCTGCAGAGTTATAAATGATAACTCTCATCCACAAATATATTGAGGGAAGGCAGCAAAGAGGATTTGAAAGCAAGGCAGAATTGTCGGAAACAGATTTCAGAAGGTAGATTCGAATCGCCTTTAACGCACATGAAAAGAGGCAAAACGTCGACAATGATGCCCTTGGCCAAAAGGGCGTATGCGGTTTTTCCTGAATATATTCAGGAAAAAACGCATACGCCCTTTTTGGCCAACCAAGCAACCTGGATATGCAAATCAGCGGTACAAAGAAGTATCACTTCCATTTGGTCAAAAGTGCCATGGTGAAAAAACTGAACAAACCAGAAATGCAGGACAGGCCATGGAGAAATGGGAGCCTTGCTCTTCTGATGGACGGGATGTAAATTGCCAACAGCCACTCTGGAGAAGTGTACGGTGTGTCCTGAAACTTCTAAAAAACACAGCTTAGAGAGCATAGGGAACTTCCACTCATGGGTGTATAAATTGGGAAAACCAAAAATCAGCAGGACACAGGCACCCCAAAGTTTAGGGCTACTCTGTTGACAGGATCCTCCACTTCATTCCACCTTAAATATCCAAGGAAAGAGAAAAATGGATAAAGAAGTTGTGTTCCTTATGTACAATGGAATATCATTCAGCCATGAAATCAATGTCATAAGGCTAGTAGCAACAGGAGGAGTGGATTTAGGTACGACGATTCTAAGTGAAATTAGTCACACAGAAAAAGACACTTATCATAAGATATCACTTATAGAGAGAATGTAAAATCCGTTACACTTGAACTGATTTACAAAATAGAACAGAGTCACACATGCAGAAAACACACGATGGCTGCTTAATGGGAAAGGTGAGGTGAGGTAATGCATATAACAAGGGTTTCAAATTAGCTCAGATACCATTCCATAAACCAAATATGTAATAGACAAGACCCACTCCATGCTCAGAGAACTGAACACAACACCCGCTATTCACCGCATAAGAATATATCTGACTAGTAAGAATCTTAAAATATGTATTGATATCTCTCTGTAAGTGTGTCAAGTGGCTGTAAAGCGTCATAAACAGAGCCGTGAAAAGCAGCCAAACCCCATTATAAAAATAAATTACTTTTAAAAACCCATGAAAAAAGACAGTGAAAGAGCAAGAAATACTTACACAATTCGTTCAGGGGCAGTGATGCAAACTGGATTTACCATATCTAGACCCACAGCTGGATGAGACATAACGGTGGACACTCTTGGGGCTGAGAGGTTTGGTGAGGTTGGGTAAGCAAACGCAGACCCTTCACAGTAATACTGCGTGGTACCCATCCCAAGTGTCCCTAATCTCCAAGTCCAATGGCGTCTTCCTACCTCGAAAACATGCAAGAGAAACCCAGAAGTTGGTACACCGTGTGAAGGGGAAAGGTTTCTAAAACGTACCTCATTCCTCATCTCCTTGTGCTTGGGTTCGGCATTCCAGCCGCTATACTAGCAATCTCACTACTTGGAGCATCAACACCTTTAACCTCTTGTTCCGTACAGTTTGCAATTTGTCCTGAGGGTGAACGGGAAGAGGGGGAACCAATGAGAGACTAGCTCTAGGTGTTGGAACAGGCACAGGTCACTCTATTTTCCCATCGGGAAGAAGAATTAAACATAGGCTCTGCCTTCCCTCCGGAACCAGAATAGTGCCTGAAACAAACCTGCGCTTTTGCGGAGAGCTCCCAAAAAAGCGAGTTGAAAAATGGAGCTCAAGGGCACAGCAATTCACAAACCTGCAGAGTTATAAATGATAACACTCATTCACAAATATATTGAGGGAAGGCAACGAAGAGGATTTGAAAGCAAGGCAGAATTGCAGGAAACAGATTTCAGGAGGTAGATGCGAATCGCCTTTAAAGCACATGAAAAGCTGCAAAACGTGGACAATGATGCCCTTGGCCAAAAAGGGCGTATGCGTTTTTTCCTGAATATATTCAGGAAAAAACGCATACGCCCTTTTTGGCCAACCAAGCAACCTCGAAAGGCAAATCAGCGCTACAAAGAAGTCTCGCTTCCCATCGGTCAAAAGGGCCATGCTGAAAAACGTGTAAAATCCAGAAATGCAGGACAGACCGTGGAGAAATGTGAGCCTTGCTATGCTCCTGGGTGGGATGTAAATTGCCAACAGCCACTCTGGAGAAGTGTACGGTGTTTCCTGAAACATCTAAAAAACACAGCTTAGAGAGCATAGGGCACTTCCACGCATGGGGTATAAATCGGGAAAATGAAAAATCAGCAAGATACAGGCACCCCAAAGTTTAGGGGTACTCTGTTGACAAGGACCTCCACTTCATTCCACCTTAAATATCCAAGAAAGAGAAAAATGGATAAAGAAGTTGTGGTCCTTATGTACAATGGAATATCATTCAGCCATGAAATCAAAGTCATAATGCTAGTAGCAGCATGATGAGTGGATTTAGGTACGACGATTCTAAGTGAAATAAGTCACACAGAAAACGGCACTTATCATAAGATATCACTTATAGAGGGAATGTAAAAACCGTTACACTTGAACTGAATTACTAAACAGAACAGAGTCAAATATTTAGAAAACAGACTATGGCTGCTTAACGGGAAAGCTGAGGTGGGGTGATACATAAAACAAGAGTTTCAAATTAGCTCAGATACTGTTCCATAAACCCAATATGTAATAGACAAGACCTAGTCCTTGCTCAGTGAAGTGGACGCAACACCCCCTATTTAACGAAGAAGAATATATCTGACTAGTAAAAATCTTAAAACCTATGTATTGATATCTCTCTGTAAGTGAAAGAAGTGGATGTAAAGTGGCATAAACACAGCAGTGAAAATCAGGTAAACCCCATTATAAAAATAAATTACTTTAAAAAACCCAAAAAACAAAGAGAGTGATAGAGGGAGAAATTTTTACATAATTCGTTCCGGGGCTGTGATGCAACCTGGTGTGACCATATCTAGACCCACAGCTGGATGAGAAATAAAGCTGGACACTCTTGGGGGTGAAGGTCTCTTTCCCTAGTTACCAGATTGGGGAACGTAGAAAGGCTGCCGCCCTCTTGCCGTTACCTGTAAAAGCAGCTTTAAAACCTGTGCTAATGGTCACTTCATATGAACAAGTACTTCAGGGCTGTAAATGAAACCTGCCCTCAAAATGTCTTGACGGAGGTAATGGCCAAAAATTTTCAAAATGTGACACTTACTTTAAGAAAACACTTTGAACAACTAAGCTGTAATCACAGTTTGATAAATAAAAAGGGCATGCTTTAAAGCTCCATTTCAACAGATTATGGGACACATGCAAATTCAACCACAGAGAGGTATCAGCTCACACCTGTTAGAATAACCATCAGCAAGAAAACTACAAACAATAAATATTGAAGGTGTTTTGGAGAAATGCATACCCTCAATTTTAAGTGGGACGTAACCTGGAAAGAGCCACTAATGAACACTGAATGGTGGTGCCTTTAAAACGTACACACTGCGCTACCATATGATACAGCAAGCCCACTCCTTGGCCTATAACATAAGAAGATAGAACTGGAAAGACACAGGCAAGCAAATGTGCATTGCAGCAGTATTACAATAGCCAAGACATGGAGGCAACCAGAAAGTCCATCAACAGGTGCGTGGCCAAAGAAGAACTGGTACACGTACAGATGGACTATTAGCCAGGGAAAAAAATGAAACAATGCCATTTGCAGCACCATGTATGATTCTTGAGGTAATCAGGCAAATTGTACTAAGTCAGAAAGCAAAAGACACATATCCTATAATATCACTTATAGGTCTTAGCTAAAAATTGATACCAATGAAGATATTTCCACAGAGAAATGCAATCACAGGTTCATTAAACAAACTTATGGTTCACCAAATGGAAAGGTGTGAGGATTGGAGACATTAGGATATTGGGGTTAAGATAGATATAGAAACACATGTGAAATATGTAATCACCAAAGACCTACGTAATACCAAGACAAGACTACTCAACATTGTATCATAACCTACATGGGAAAATGATCCAAAGAAGAATAGATATATGTATATGTTTAAAAGAACCACATCTTGCACACCTAGAAGAAACAAAACATTTTAATTACACTTGCTCTGACAAAAAATAAAAATTAAATTAAAAAAAGAACAAGAAGTAATGAGACATAAACTTAAGGGGCTTTTTGCTGGCACATTGCATTCTAATTTACAATCAGAACATGACTTCCATTAAGGCTCTGTCATCACTAATAAAGCAGCTTTATAAGCAATGTTGAAGGTAGCTTAAAAGAAGTCTCACTAATTATTGATAGTAACAAGGAAACAAAGAAAAGTAAAAATCTCACTGCAAAAAGTATACATAGGGTAAGGATAGTAGATCAAACACTTATTAAACTTCTGTAAAGAATAAAAGACAACAGTCGTATGTTTTTTTAAAAAGAGAGGGCCCAAATAAATCTGAAATGAAAGAGATGATGTTACAACAGACACCACAGAAATACAAAGGATCCTAAGATACACACAGGGTAACTCAGGGCTCAGACTGGACAGAGCCCACTCTTCAGTCCCCTGTACATGACTTACAGGAGCCTCAGGAACTGAGGAGGGGCTCCCTGAGGAGAGGCTCAAGATAGAATATGGTAGGCATTAACATGACTGCATTCATCTTAAACATGCCTGAACTACATTCACACGAGATGATTTTGTCCTGTATGTACATCGGCACCTCTAGTTGGAACTGCAGATCTTTGGCTTCAACACCTCTACTGACAAATTAGTGTCACCTGCTGTGGACCGTCTCCTATAGGATTTCTAGAATCAGAAAACATCGAAGCTTCACAGGACCCAGAGTCTGTGCGACTCCACACAGAGAATCAGAGTCTCAACTCCACTCAGATACTCCACTCTTGGAAGGCACACACAAAGTAGTGTGCACATCAGGACCCAGGGGAAGGAGCAGTGACCCCGTAGGAGAATGACCAGAATTACCTGCTACTTTTAGAGGGTCTCCTGCAGAGGCAGGTGGTGTCTGTGGCTGTGGCTCACCATGAGGACAACGACACTGGCAGCAGAAGTTCTGGGAAATACTCCTTGGTGTGAGCCCTCCCAGAGTCCGCCGTTAGCCCCACCAAGAGCAAGGTAGGCTCCAGTGCTGGGTCGCCTCAGGCCAAACAACCAACAGGGAGGGAAACCAGCCCCATGCATCAGCAGACAAGCGGATTAAACTTTTTATTAAAGTTTTATTTAATCCGTAGACAAGCAGATTAAAGCTCTGTCCACCAAAGCAACACCCAGCTCTACCCACCACCAGTCCCTCCCATCAGGAAGCTTGCACAAGCCTCTAAGATAGACTCATCCACCAGAGAGCAGACAGCAGAAGCAAGAAGAACTACAATTCTGCAGCCTGTGGAAGGAAAACCACATTCACAGAAAGATAGACAAAATGAAAAGGCAGAGGACATTATACCAGATCAAGGAACAAGATAAAACCCCAGAAAAAAAATGAAATGAGGTGGAGATAGGGAACCTTCCAGAAAAAGAATTCAGAATAATGATAGTGAAGTTGAGCCAAGACCTTGGAAAAAGAAAGGAGGCAAAGATCGAGAAGACGCAAGAAATGCTTAACAAAGACCTAGAAGAATTAAGGAACAAACACCTAGAAGAATTAAAGAACAAACAAACAGAGGTGAACAATGGAATAACTGAAATGAAAAATACACTAGAAGGAATCAGTAGCAGAATAACTGTGGCAGAAGAACGGATAAGTGACCTGGAAGACAGAAAGGTGGAAATCACTGCCATGGAACAGATTAAAGAAAAAGAATGAAAATAAATGAAGACACCCCAAGAGTCCTCTGGGACAACATTAAACGCAACAACATTCGCATTAGAGGGGTCCCAGAAGGAGAAGAGAGAGAGAAAGGACCCGAGAATATAT
Source organism: Balaenoptera physalus (assembly GCF_965194825.1). NCBI lineage: Eukaryota > Metazoa > Chordata > Mammalia > Artiodactyla > Balaenopteridae > Balaenoptera > Balaenoptera physalus. The sequence continues at coordinate 384,016 of NW_028126012.1, forward strand.
TTGAAGAGATTATGGTCAAAAACTTCCCTAGCATGGGAAAAGAAATAGCCACCCAAGTCCAGAAGCACAGAGTGTCCCAGGCAGGATAAACCAAAGGAGAAAAATGACAAGACACATAGTAATCAAATTGACAAAAATTAATGACAAAGAGAAATGATTGAAAGCAGCAAGGGAAAAATGACAAATAACATACAAGGGAACTCCCATAAGGATAACAGCTGATTTCTCAGTAGAAAATCTACAAGCCAGAAGGAAGTGGCATGATAAATTTAAAGTGATGAAAGGGAAGAACCTACAACCAAGAGTACTCCACCCTGCAAAGAGCTCATTCAGATTTGATGGAGAAATCAAAAGCCTTACAGACAAGCAAAAGCTAAGAGAATTCAGCACCATGAAACCAGCTCTACACCAAATGCTGAAGAAACTTCTCTAAGTGGGAAACACAAGAGAAGAAAAGGACCCACCAAGACAAACCTATAACAATTAAGAAAATAGTACTAGGAACATACATATCGATAATTACCTTAAAGGTGAATGCACTAAATGTTCCAACCAAAAGACACAGGCTCGCTGAATGGATACAAAAACAAGACCCATATATATGCTGTCTACAAGAGATCCATTTCAGAGCTAGGGACACATACAGACTCAAAGTGAGGCGATGGAAAAATATATTCTATGCAAATGAAAATCAAAAGAAAGCTGGAGTAGCAATACTCATATCAGATAAAATAGACTTTAAAATAAAGAATGTTACAAGAGACAAGGAAAGACACTACATAATGGTCAAGGGATCAATCCAAGAAGAAGATATAACAATTATAAATATATATGTACCCAAAATAGGAGCACCTCAATGTATAAGGCAACTGCTAACAGCTATAACAGAGGAAATCGACAGTAACACAATAATAGCGGGGGACTTTAACAGCTCATTTACACCAGTGGAGATCAGCCAGACAGAAAATTAATAAGGAAACACAAGCTTTAAATGACACAATAGACCAGATAGAGTTAATTGATATTTATAGGACATTCCATCCAAAAGCAGCAGATTACACGTTCTTCTCAACTGCACACGGAACATGCTCCAGGATAGATCACATCTTGGGTCACAGATAAAGCCTCAGTAAATTTAAGAAAAGTGAAATCATATCAAGCAGCTGTTCCGACCACAATGCTATGAGATTAGAAATCAATTACATGAAAAAAAAAAAAGAAATCAATTACATGGAAAAAAACGTAAAAAACACAAACACATGGAGGCTAAACAATACGTTAATAAATAACCAAGGGATCACTTAGGAAATCAAAGAGGAAATCAAAAACTACCTAGAGACAAATGACAACAAAAACACGATGATCCAAAACCTATGGGATGCAGCAAAAGGAGTTCTAAGAGGGAAGTTTATAGCAATACAAGCCTACCTCAAGAAACAAGAAAAATCTCAAATAAATAATCTAACCTTACACCTAGAGGAACTAGAGAAAGAAGAACAAAACCCAAAGTTAGTAGAAGGAAAGAAATCATAAAGATCAGAGCGGAAATAAATGAAATAGAAACAAAGAAAACGAAAGCAAAGATCAATAAAACTAAAAGCTGGTTCTTTGAGAAGATAAGCAAAAATGATCAACCTTTAGCCAGACTCCAGAACAAGAGGGAGAGGACGCAAATCAACAAAATTAGAAGTGAAAAAGCAGAAGTTACAACAGACACCACAGGAGTACAAAGCATCCTAAGAGACTACTACAAGCAACTCTAGGGCAATAAAATGGACAATCTGGAAGAAATGGGCAAATTCTTAGAAAGGGATAACCTTCTAAGACTGAACCAGGAAGAAATAGAAAATGTGAACAAACCTATCGCAAGCAATGAAATTGAAACTGTGATTAAAAATCTTCCAACAAACAAAAGTTCAGAACCAGATGGCATCACAGGTGAATTCTATCAAACATTTAGAGAAGAGCTAACACCCAACCTTCTCAAATTCTTCAAAACAATTGCAGGGGAAGGAACACTCCCAAACTCATTCTATGAGACCACCATCACCCTGATACCAAAATCAGACAGAGATACTACAAGGAAAGAAAATTATAGACCAATATCACTGATGAATATAGATGTAAAAATCCTCAACAAAATACTAGCAAACAGAATCGAACAACACATTAAAAGGATCATACACCATGATCAAGTGGGGTTTATCCCAGGGATGCAAGGATTCTTCAATATACACAAATCAATGTGATACACCATATTAACAAATTGTAGAATAAAACCATATGATCATCTCAATAGATGAAGGAAAAGATTTTGAGAAAATTCAACACTCATTTACGATAAAAACTCTGCAGAGTGTGGGCATAGAGGGAAACTACCTCAACATAATAAAGGCCATATATGACAAACCCACAGCAAACAGCATTCTCAATGGTGAAAAACTGAAAGCGTTTCCTCTAAGATCAGGAACAAGACGAGGATGTCCACTCTCACCACTGCTATTCAACATAGTTTTGGAAGTCCTAGCCATGGCAATCAGAGAAGAAAAAGAAATAAAAGGAATACAAAAAGGTAAAGAAGAAGTAAAATTGTCACTGTTTGCAGATGACATGATATCATAGATAGAGAATCCTAAAGATGCCACCAGAAAACCACTGGAGCTAATCAATGAATTTGGTAAAGTTGCAGGATACAAAATTAATGCACAGAAATTGCTTGCATTCCTATACACTAACAATGAAAGATCAGAAAGAGAAATTAAGGAAACAATCCCATTACCACTGCAACAAAAAGAATAAAATACCTAGGAATAAACCTACCTAAGGAAGTAAAAGACCTGTACTCAGAAAACTATAAGACACTGATGAAAGAAATCAAAGATGATATAAACAGATGGAGACATATACCATGTTCTCGGATTAGAAGAATCAATATTGTGAAAATGACTATACTACCCAAAGCAATCTACATATTCAATGCAATCCCGATCAAAATACCTTTGGCATTTTCTACAGAACAAGAAAAAAAAATCTTAAAATTTGTAGGGAGACACAAAAGACCCTGGATAGCCAAAGCAGTCTTGAGGGGGAAAAAAAAGAGCTGGAGGAATCAGACTTCCAGACTTCAGACTATATTACAAAGCTACAGTAATCAAGATAATATGGTACTGACAGAAAAACAGAAATATAGGTCAATAGAACAGGATAGAAAGCACAGAGATAAACCCACGTACCTATGGTTCACTAATCTATGACAAAGGAGGCAAGGGTATACAATGGAGAAAAGACAGTGTCTTCAGTAAGTGGTGCTGGGAAAACTGGACAGTTACATGTAAAAGAATGAAATTAGTACACTCCCTAACACCATACACAAAAGTAAACTCAAAATGCATTAGAGACCTAAATATAAGACCAGCCACTATAAAACTCTTAGAGGAAAACATAAGCAGAACAGTCTATGACATAAATCACAGCAAGATCCTTTTTGACCCACCTCCTAGAGAAATGGAAATAAAAACAAAAATTAAAAAATGGGACCGAATGAAACATAAATTCTTTTGCACAGCAAAGGAAAACATTAGCAAGATGAAAAGACAACCATCAGAATGGGAGAAAATATTTTCAAATGAAGCAAATGGCAAAGGATTAATCTCCAAAAAGCAGCTCATGTAGCTCAATATCACAAAACCAAACAACCCAATCCAAAAATGGGCAGAAGACCTAAATAGACATTTCTCCAAAGAAGATATACAGGTTGCCAACAAACACATGAAAGGATGCTGAACATCACTAATCATTAGAAAAATGCAAATCAAAACTACAGTGAGGTATCACCTCACACCAGTCAGATTGGCCATCATCAAAAAATCTACCAACAATAAATGCTGGAGAGGCATTTATTGGAGCAAAGGGAACCCTCTTGCACTGTTGGTGGGAATGTAAATTGATATAGCCACTAGGGAGAACGGTATGGGGGTTCCTTAAAAACTAAAAATAGAACTACCATACAACCCAGCAAACCCACTCCTGGACATTTACCCTGAGAAAACCATAATTCAAAAAGAGTCATGTACCACAATGTTCACTGTAGCTCTATTTACAATAGCCAGGACATGGAAGCAACCTAAGTGTCCAACAACAGATAAATGGATAAAGAAGATGTGGCACATATATACAATGGAACATTATTCAGCCATAAAAAGAAACGAAATTGAGTTATTTTTAGTGAGGTGGATGGATCTAGAGTCTGTCCTACATAGTGAAGTAAGTCAGAAAGAGAAAAACAAATACCGTATGCTAACACATATATATGGAATCTAAAAAAAAAAGTTTATGAAGAACCTAGGGGCAGGAAAGGATTAAGGACACAGACGTAGAGAAAGGACTTGAGGACATGGGGAGAGGGAAGGGTAAGCTGGGACAAAGTGAGAGAGTGGTATGGACAAATATACACTACCAAATGTAAAATTGATAGCTACTGGGAAGCAGCCACATAGCACAGGGAGATCAGCTCTGTGCTTTGTGACCACCTAAAAGGGTGGGATAAGGGAGTGAGAGGGAGGTGCAAGAGGTAGGGGATATGGTGTTATATGTATACGCAGAGCTGATTCACTTTTTTATACAGCAGAAACTAACACACAATTGTAAAGCAATTATACTCCAATAAAGATGTAAAAGAAAAAAAAAAAAAGAAAGCCCAGAGATAAACCTACACACCTATGGCCCACTAATCTATGACAAAGGAGGCAAGGGTATACAAAGGAGAAAAGACAGTCTCTTCAATAAGTGGTGCTGGGAAAAATGGACAGCTACATGTAAAAGAATGAAATTAGAACACTCCCTAACACCATACACAAAAAATAAACTCAAAATGGATTAGAGACCAAAATGTAAGACCGGACTCTATAAAACTCTTAGAGGAAAACATAGGAAGAATACTCTTTGACATAAATCACAGCAAGATCTTTTTTGATCCACCTTGTAGAGTAATGGAATAAAAAAAAAAATAAACATATGGGAGCAAATGAAACCTAAAAGCTTTTGCAAAGCAAAGGAAACTACAAACAAGACGAAAAGACAACCCTCACAATGGGAGAAAATATTTGCAAATGAATCAATGGACAAAGGAGTAATCTCCAATGTATATAAACAGCTCATGCAGCTCAACAGTAAAAAAACAAACAACCCAATCCAAAAATGGGCAGATGATGTAAATAGACATTTGTCCCAAGAAGACATACAGATGACTAAGAAGCACATGAAAAGCTGCTCAACATCACTAATTATTAGAGAAATATAAACCAAAACTACAATGAGGTATCACTTCACACGAGTTAGAATGGGCATCATCAGAAAATCTACAAGCAACAAATGCTGGAGAGGGTGTGGAGAAAAGGGAACCCTCTTACACTATTTGTGGGAATGTAAATTGATACAGTCACTATGGAGAACAGTATGGAGGTTCCTTAAAAAACTAAAAATAGAATTACCATATGACCCAGCAATCCCACTACTGGCCATATACCCAGAGAAAACCATAATTCAAAAAGACATATTCACCACAATATTCATTGCAGCACTATTTATAATAGCCAGGTCATGGAAGCAACTTAAATGCCCATAGACAGACGAACAGAAAAGATGTGCTACATGTATAAAATGGAATTTTACTCAGCCATAAAAAGGAATGAAATTGGGTCATTTGTAGAGACGTGGATAGATCTAGAGACTGTCATACAGAGTGAAGTAAGTCAGAAAGAGAAAACAAATATCGTATATTAATGCATACATGGGGAACCTAGAAAAATGGTAAAGATGAACCGGTTTGCAAGGGAGAAATAGAGACACAGATGTAGAGAACAAATGTATGGACACCAAGGGGGGAAAGTGGCAGGGTGGTGGTGGTGGGATGAATTGCGAGCCTGGGATTGACATATATACACTTATATGTATAAAATAGATAACCAATAAGAGCCTGCTGTATAAAAAAATGAATAAAATAAATTCAAAAATTAAAAAATAAATAATACTTAAAGAAATAAAACAGAAAAAAAAGTTCTGTCCTTCCCATAGACGTATTTATATGAATGAATTATTTCCATGCTTATATCCATAAATACAAAATGAGGAATAAAACTTACCTTGAACCAAAAAAGAAAAAAAAAAAAAAAACAGAACCCACTGGTCATACAGAGGAAAACCCTATCAGGGCACTTGCTCCAGTGGTAAACAATTCTGAAGTTGGTCACAGGTGGGGAATCATCTCCCATGCAGCCAGCAGCCCCCACACGAGGAGCGTCCTCATTGCAAAGCTGGGGGACCGTGAGGAGGCGTCTCTGAGTAAACGTGAGCTGAGCCCCAGGCCAGCTGCTGCTGAACTTTTCCAACCCTTCCCAGGTAAAACACCTGAATGTGTGCAAAGACTTTAAAAACTAGAGGAAGGGGCTTGGAGTCACACCAGTGACAGCACGCAGGCCGACGTGGTGCCTGCAGGCCAGCCAGGATGGTCCTGGCCCCGGGTGCTCGTCTGGAAGCTTTCCATTTCCCTGCCTGAGGTACCCCTCCTGTCCCGGCCCCCACTGCTTTTTTCCTTCCTCACCTCTGCCCAGGGAGAAATTCCAGCAGCAAGTATGGGTGACACATCCTCTTCTTTAGCAGGTGGCAGCCCGGCAACTCCTGCAGAAAGTCCAGCAGAGCCCCAGTCACACCGGGCCACTCATAGAGCCGTGGGCCCTACTCCCTCCCACCAGCCCAACCCCGAGACTGCTGACGGGGCAGAGAATATGGCGTCAGGCACAGCTGCAGAGGCTTTTGCTGCCTGGAGGGGTGTTTATATTGACCTCAACCCAGGCACACCTGGGAAGGGCTGGCCGGCCGGGTCAGGCTGCCCAGGTCAGCCAATCCTCGCCCCTCAGGGGCTCAGAGTTGCAGAGAATGGGCCTTGCTGCACCGGCCAGATCCAAGGAACAGGTGTAGGGTCCCGAGAGTCAGGATAGATAAGGGGCGGCAGCCCTGGCTTGTTTTCTAATCATTTTATCTGGTCCATGAGTGGGAGACAACTTCAAGAAGACCCTCTGCTAATGAGAGGAACCCAGGAGTCAGGGAGAGGAGGGGTGGTGGGTGGAGACAGAGGCCTGGTGCCCCGGCTGCAGTGGAAGCCCCTGGAAGACCAGGCAGAGGGAGGCTGCACAGAGTGAAGCCTAGGGTCACAGACCTGTTGGAGCTGCTGTTTGTTAGTTCAAGCTCTGCTCTGAGGTGCTCTGTGTCAGCTCTGAGTGACAGGTGTGCTGGGGGTGCTCTGCAATGAGGGCTATGTGCACGGATCCTGTGTGCCCAGCCCTGCCGGGGTACCTGTCCACGGGAGCTCCATATCCAGGGAGGGGCCTGCCAACGAGAGCCCCGTGGGCTGCTGCGTACCTGCCCAGGTGAGCTCCATATCCTGGGAGGGGCCTGACCATGAGGGCCCCATGGGCTGCTGGGTACCTGCCCAGGTGAGCTCCATATCCTGGGAGCGGCCTAACCACCAGAGCCCCGTGGGCCGCTGGGTACCTGCCCAGGTAAGCTCCATATCCTGGGAGGGGCCTGACCACAAGAGCCCCGTGGGCTGCTGGGGACCTGGTAGAGGACGCCAGGACAGTCAGTGAAGCCACAGAGGATATACATCTAGTAGTTCCTAATTCCTACACCCTGCTGGTCATTCTACCATCCACCAGGACATGGTATTCTGTATTAGACTTCAATGATGCCTTCTTCTGTATTCCATTACTCCCAGAGTCACAAGAAATTTTGGCTGTGAGTGGCAGGACTCAACATACAACAAAAACAATACTGCTGGGCCGTCCTGCCCCAGGGGTTCAAAAATTCCCACACCATCTTTGGGGAAACGTTAGCTAAAGACCTAAAAGATCTACCTCTGGAGAAGGGAACCCTCCTTCAATATGCAGATGACATTCTGATCACCAGCCCGACTAAGGAGGCCTCTGAACTACCTAGCCAATAAAAGATAGAAGGTGTCCAAGGAAAAGGCTCAAATATCACAAACTAAAGTGGCCTTCCTGGGCTTCATTCGCACAGAAGGTCGGAGAAGCCCACCCCAGGAAAGGGAAGAAGCCATTTGCAGCCTCAGCCTTCCTGAAACTAGAAGACAGCTTAGGGGTTCCTGGGGAGACCGGGGTTTGCTGCATCTGGATCCCTAACTAGAGTCTAATAGCTGGGCCTCTATATGAAACACTGAAAGGAAAAGATGATGATCCTTTTGAATAGAATCCAGAAGCGGCCTTTCAAGAATGGAAAGAGCAGTCAATTCAGACCCTGGCCCTGGACCTCCCTAAGTTAGCTAAACCCTTTGACCTTTACATTCCTGGTCCAAGGCGAATCGCCCTTGGAGTATTAGTGCAAAAACTGGGACCACTTGAAATGGAACAATGCAAGAATGCCCTCCAGGCATTGGCCAGCCACCCCATCTGACCAGGATACTGGGGGTATCTAAAAACCTGGAAATCAGCAGCCCGCAAGGCCAGCTCCCTCCTAAGGGAAAAGGACACCACTTGGTGATCCTAACCACCCACCATGCCCTGAAGTTGCAGGGATTGCTCCGTGGGCACAATGACCTCGAGTGAGGAGGCCCTCCAACACCAACCTCCAGAGAGACAACCTGGGGCAATGGGCCCCCATGACGACTCGTGTGACCATCACTTGACCTGGAGCTTCTCTCAGAAAACAACAAGAGTGTGCCCCTAAAGAGCTGACTATTGCTTACAGGACTTACTGCACCCAGAGCGGAGCTAATAAACTTGGCAGGGGAACCGTAAATAACGCTGCCACCATAGAAAAGCCTACAGACACCGTGGTGACGGGGGCTAATGAGACCGGCTGTACTCCTGGCTACTTCAAAAGGCCGTTGACTGAGTGGCCGTCATGGTCCTGGATCACCACCGGCCCTGGAATGTCTGGGAGTTGAGCAAGCAGGGCTCTGACACCTGGTGCTGTTTGTACGTTAATTCAGTTGGCCTAACTGAAGAAAGCGCAGACTACTGGTCAGAGCATCTAGGCTGGCAGAAACCGTCAGCCTAAGGGGGCCGAACCAATGTGGAGCAGGGTAAAACCGCCCACCCCCTCAGCGTCTCTGCACATCTCTTTCCTGGACCCTTAAAGGTCATTAGAATCTATAAAACTTCCAATGCTGGTGCTCAGGCAGACGAGCAGTGAGGGAGGAGGCCTGCGGACAATCAACCTCACCTGGAGGCTGCTGGGGAGAAGTCCTGCCCCTCCCCCCGGGTATGAGGACACCCAACTCAGCACGAAGCATTTACAGAAGACGTGTCTGCACCCTCAGCGCCCCAAGAATGAGGAATGGGACAAAAGGCAGAGGAGGGCTTTGTCACTGGCAAAGCCCATTAAAAATTCCTGGGAGATAAAAATAGAATCTGGGCAATAAAATAAAGTCTAACCATTTTTTCCTTTGTGCTTTGTCTAATTTCACTTGCTCCTAGGTTTCCACATGCAGAGGTCCCACACCCAACACTTCAGACCCGATTTCCTAGTGCAAAATGGCTGGGCCGACACCTCAGCTCGTGGGGCCCTGTGCAGACTCTGCGACATAGAGCCTGAGCTCCAGGCAACCCAGCCCTCGAGAGCTCCGCCCCCTCCCTCCCGCTGATGCTGACAGGATCCCTACACAGCAGCCCAGCCCACAACCCGCAGGGGAGCACACACTATCACCTCTCCATTCTCTGATCAAAATATAAAGATTTCCTTTGCTTCTGAACCAAAGTCAGTCTCGATCTGTTGGCTCCAATGACACTGTGCAGGGAGACCCTTGTTGGGGCCCACTCTGCAGGATCAGTAACAGAATTTGAGAACATTGTAACTTCAATGAACAGATGTGTGAGCCAAACTGTAATTAACATAGAGCAGTGTATAAGGCTCGTGTAAAATAAGATGTTTCTAACACTTCCATTTGATATTTCCATCACTTTATTATAAGCAAGTTCAGTGGAGGGGTTTGTCTTATTTGTCAGGTCAACAGTAGAGAAATGCAGTGATTTCTTTCCAAGGATGTACATCTAATAATCTTGGTTGAAGTTTAAACCTTGTTTCGAATGATTTTCCATTGAAAATGATACCTGTCTTTCAGCTCCTAGATTTCTGAGAAGTATAAAATCTTATATTTTTTATTACCAAAGGGGAAAGGTGGGAGGAGGGATAAATTAACAGTTTCAGATTAACATATACACACTGCTATGTATAAAATATATCATCAACAAGGAACTACTGTATAGCACAGGGAACTATACTCAATATTTTGTAATGACCCCTGAGGGGAAATAATCTGAAAAACCATAGATATCTATATCGACATCATCTATCAACTACAGATAAAATGGAAACTAAAGGAGGCCGATGGTGAGCGTTTCTGAACCTGAAGACTTCAATCATCTAAAGTTCGGACTCTGCCTATGGCCCAAGTCCCTTAATGAACACACATGTACTAGTAGCTTAAAAATTCCCCAGATTGGAGTTCGGGGAGACACTGATTTGGAAAAATGCCTTGTGTTCTCCTTACATACACGGGACCTTTCCTACAGCTACAACATGCCTGTGACACCCAGAAGATGGAACACGGTTGGATCAGGAAGATTTTGGAAAAGGCACTAAAATTCCTAATTTCCTGGTTGTTGGGTTCACCCCTCCAGCCTTTTTCCTTAAAATCTCCCCACTTGAGGATGTCAGCACCTTCAAAAACCAGTTGCACAGAAATTGGAATTTGTCCAAAGGAAGAAGGGGAAGGAGGAGAAACAAGGAGAGCCAAGCCCTAGATGTTCAAAGAGGCACATGTCACTCTACTTTCCAGTCAGGAAGAAGAATTAAGCAAAGGCTTAGCCTGCAACTGGGAACCAGAGTAGGGCCAAAAGCAAACCAGCGGTTCTGCGGAAAGCTCCCAAAAAAGCGAGTTGAAAAATGGAGCTCAGGGGCCCTGCAATTCACAAACCTGCAGAGTTATAAATAATAACTCTCGTCCACAAATATATTGAGGGAAGGCAACGAAGAGGATTTGAAATCAAGGCAGAATTGCAGGAAACAGATTTCAGGAGTTAGATTCGAATCGCCCCTAAAGCACAAGAAAAGCGGCCAAACGTCCACAATGATGCACTTGGCCAAAAAGACAATATGCGTTTTTTTCGGAATAAATTCAGGAAAAAACCCATAGGCCCTTTTTGGCCAACCAAGCAAGCCGGAAATGCAATTCAGCACTACAAAGAAGTCTCACTTCCCATCGGTCAAAAGGTCCTTCCTAAAAAAGTGTAAAAACAAGAAATGCAGGAGAGGCCAGGGAGGAAAGGGAGCCTTGTTACACTGATGGGTGGGATGTAAATTGCCAATGACAACTCTGGAGAAGGGTATGGTGTTTCCTAAAACATCTAAAAAACACAGCTAGAGAGAAAGGGGCACATCCACTCATGGGGGTATAAATTGGGAAAACTAAAAATCAGCAAGACACAGGCACCACAAACTTTAGGGCTGCTCTGTTGACAAGAACCTCCACTTCATTCCACCCTAAATGTCCCAGGAAAGAGAAAAATGGATAAATAATTTGTGGTCCTTATGTACAATACAATATCACTCGGGCGTGAAATCAATATCATAAGGCTACTAGCAGCATGATGAGTGGATTTAGGTACGACAATTCTAAGTGAAATAAGTCACACAGAAAAAGACACTTATCATAAGATATCACTAACAGAATGAATGTAAAAACCGTTACACTTGAACAGAATTACAAAACAGAACAGAGTCACACATTTAGAAAACACACTATGGTTGCTTAATGGGAAAGGTGAGCTGGGGTGATGCAAAAACAAGGATTTCAAATTAGCTCAGATAACGTTCCATAAACCCAATATGTAATAGACAAGACTTACTCCTTGCTCAGTGAACTGGACTCAACACTCCTTATTCACCGCACAAGAACATATCTGACTAGTAAGAATCTTAAAACCTATGTATTGATATCTCTCTGTAAGTGTGTCAAGTGGGTGTAAAGCGGCATAAACACAGCAGTGAAAAGCAGCTAAACGCCATTATAAAAACAAACTACTTTTAAAACCCCATGAAACAAAGAGAGTGAAAGAGAGAGAAATACGTACACAATTCATTCAGAGGCTGTGATGCAACCTGGATTGATCGTATCTAGACCCACAGCTGGATGAGACATAAAGGTGGACACTCTTGGGGCTGAGAGGTTTGGTGAGGTTGGGTGAGCAAACGCAGACCCTTTAAAATAATACTGCGTGGTACCCATCGCATGGGTCCCAAATCTCCAGGTTAAAGGGCATCTTCCTACATCGAAAACATGCATTTGAAACCCAGAATATGGTACACCATGTGATCGGGAAAGGATTCTAAAACGCACCTCATTTCTCACGTCCTTGTGCTCGGATTCGCCATTCAAGCCACTTTAATAGCAATCTCCCTACTTGGAGAATCAGCACCTTTAACCTCCTGTTCCGTACACGTGGCAATTTGTAATGAGGATAAATGGGAAGAGGGAGAACCAATGAGAGACTAGCTCTAAGTTTTGGGACAGGCACAGGTCACTCTATTTTCCCATCAGGAAGAAGAATTAACCACAGGATCAGCTTGCCCACCGGAACCAGAATAGTGCCTGAAACCATTCTGAGCTTTTGCGGCCAGCTCCCATAAAAGCGAGTTGAAAAATGGAGCTCAGGGGCACTGCAATTCAAAAAACTGCAGAGATATAAATGATAACTGTCGTCCACAAATATATTGAGGGAAGGCAATGAAGAGGATTTGAAAACAAGGCAGAATTGCAGGAAAAAGATTTCAAGAGGTAGATGCGAATCACATTTAAAGCCCATGAAAAGCGGCAAAAGTTCAACAAATATGCCCATGACCAAAAAGGGTGTATGCGTTTTTTCCTGAATATACTCAGGAAAAAAGCATATGCCCTTTTTGGCTAACCAAGCAAACTGGAAAGGCAATTCAGTGCTACAAAGAAGTCTCGCTTCCCATCGGTCAAAAGGGCCATGCTGAAAAAAGTGTCAAAACCAGAAATGCAGGACAGGCCATGGAGAAATGGGAGCCTTGCTATGCTGATGGGCGGGATGTAAATTGCCAACAGCCACTGTGGAGAAGTGTACGGTGTGTCCTGAAACATGTAAGAAACACAGCTTAGAGAGCATAGGGCACTGCCACTCATGGGTGTATAATTTGGGAAAACTAAAAATCAGCATGACACAGGCACACCAAAGTTTAGGGCTGCTCTGTTGACAAGAACGTCCACTTCATTCCACCTAAATATCTCAGGAAAGAGAAAAATGGATAAAGAAGTTCTGATCTATATGTACAATGGAATATCACACAGCCATGAACTCAATGTCATAAGGGTAGTGGGAGAATCATGAGTGGAGTAAGCTATGACAATTCTAAATGAAATAAGTCACACATAAAACGACAGTTATCATAAGATATCACTTATAGAGGGAATGTAAAAATCATTACAATTGAACTGAATTAAAAAACAATACAGAGTCACACATGCAGAAAACACACTATGGCTGCTTAACGGGAAAGGTGAGGTGGGGTGATGCATAAAACAAGGGTTTCAAATTAGCTCAGATACCGTTCCTTAATCCCAATATGTTATAGACAAGAAATACTCTGTTCAGGAAATGGACTCAACACCCCCTATTCACCGCACAAGAATATATCTGACTAGTAAGAAACTTAAAACCCTTGTATTGATATCTCACTGTAAGAGTGTCAAGTGGGTGTAAAGTGGCAGAAACACAGCAGTGAAAAGCAGCTACACCCCATTAGAAAAATAAATTACTTTTAAAACCCCATGAAACAAAGACAGTGAAAGAGAGAGAAATTCTTAAAACATTTGTTCAAAGGCTGTGATACAACCTGGATTGACCATATGTAGACACACAGCTGGATGAGACACAAGGGTGGACACTCTTGGGGATGAGAGGTTTGGTGAGGTTAGGTGAGCAAACGCAGATCCTTTAAAATAATACTGCGTGGTACCCATCCCATGGGTCCTAAAACTCCAGGTTCAAGGGCATCTTCCTACATCGAAAACATGCAAGAGAAACCCAGAAGATGGTACACCGTGTGATCGGGAAAGGTTTCTAAAACACACCTCATTTCTCATGTCCTTGTGCTCGGATTCGCCATTCCAGCCGCTTTACTAGAAATCTCTCTACTTGGAGCATCAGCTCCTTTAACCTCCTGTTTCGTACAGGTTGCAATTTGTCCTGAGGATGAATAGGATGAGGGGCAACAAATGAGAGACTATCTCTAGGTGTTTGGAGCGGCACAGGTCACTCTATTTTCCCATCAGGAAGAAGAATTAACCACAGGCTCAGCCTGCCACCCGGAACCAGTACAGCGCCTGAAGCAATCGTGCGCTTTTGCGGACAGCTCCCAAAAAAGTGAGTTGAAAAACGAAGCTCTGGGGCACTGCAATTTACAAAACTGCAGACTTATAAATGACAACTCTCATCCAAAAATATACTGAGGGAAGGCATCGAAGAGGATATGAAATCAAGGCAGAATTGCAGGAAACAGATTTCAGGAGGTAGATGCGAATCGCCATTAAAGCACATGAAAAACGGCAAAACGTCGACAAGGATGCCCTTTGCCAAAAAGTGCGTATGCGTTTTTTCCTGCATATATTCAGGAAAAAACACATATGCCCTTTTTGGCCAAACAAGCAACCTGGAAATGCACATCAGTGCTACAAAGAAGTCTCGCTTCTCATCGGTCAAAAGTGCCATGCTGAAAAAAGTGTCAAAACAAGAAATGCATGACAGGCCATGGAGAAATGGGAGCCTTGCTACGCTGATGGGCGGGATGTAAATTGCCAACAGCCACTCTGGAGAAGTGTACGGTGTGTCCTGAAACATCTAAAAAACACAGCTTAGAGAGCATAGGGCACTTCCTCTCATGGGTGCATAAAATGTGAAAAGTAAAAATCAGCAAGACACAGGCACCCCTAAGTTTAGGGCTGCTCTGTTGAGAGAAACATCCACTTCATTCCACCTTAAATATCCCAGGAAAGAGAACAATGGATAAAGAAGTTGTGATCCTTATGTACAGTGGAGTATGAAACAGCCATGAAATCAATGTCATAACGCTAGTAGCAGCATGAGTGGATTTAGGTACGACGATTCTAAGTGAAATAAGTCACACAGAAAAAGACACTTATCATAAGATATCACTTATAGAGGGAATGTAAAAACCGTTACACTTGAACTGAATTACAAAACAGAACAGAGTCACACATGTCGAAAACACACTATGGCTGCTTAACGGGAAAGGTGAGGTAGGGTGATGCATAAAACAAGGGTTTCAAATTAGCTGAGATACCGTTCCATAAACCCAATATGTAATAGACAAGACCTACTCCTTGCTCAGAGAACTGGACTCAACATGCCCGATTCACCGCACAAGGATATATCTGACTAGTAATAATCTTAAAACCTATGAATTGATATCTCTCTGTTAGTGTGTCAAGTGGGTGTAAAGCGGCATAAACACAGCCGTGAAAAGTAGCTAAACCCCATTATAAAAATAAATTACTTTTAAAAACCCATGAAACAAAGACAGTGAAAGAGAGAGAAATCCTTACACAAATCGTTCAGGGGCTGTGATGCAAACTGGATTGACCATATCTAGAACCACAGCTGGATGAGACATATGGGTGGACACTCTTGTTGCTGAGAGGTTTGGTGAGGTTGGGTGAGCAAACGCAGACCATTTAAAGTAATACTGCATGATACCAATCCCATGGGTCCCAAATCTC
This sequence comes from Balaenoptera physalus, assembly GCF_965194825.1. Lineage (NCBI taxonomy): Eukaryota > Metazoa > Chordata > Mammalia > Artiodactyla > Balaenopteridae > Balaenoptera > Balaenoptera physalus. Next base: position 399,848 of record NW_028126012.1, read on the forward strand.
CAGGTTCAAGGGAATCTTGCTACATAGAAAACATGCATGAGAAACCCAGAAGATGGTACACCGTGTGATGGGTAAAGGTTTCTAAAACACACCTCATTTCTCATCTACTTGTGCTCACGTTCGCCATTCCACCCGCTCTACTAGCAATCTCCCTAGTTGGAGCATCAGCACCTTTAACCTCCTGTTCCGTACAGGTTGCAAGCTGTCCTGAGGATGAACGGGAAGACTGGGAACCAGTAAGAGACTAGCTCTAGGTTTCGGGACAGGCACAGGTCACTCTATTTTCCCATCAGGAAGAAGAATTAACCCCAGGCTCAGCCTGCCCCCCGGAAGCAGATCAGGGCCTGAAGCAATCCTGCGCTTTTGCGGCCAGCTCCCAAAAAAGCGAGTTGAAAAATGGAGGTCAGGGGCACTACAATTCACAAAGCTGCAGAGTTATAAATTGTAACTCTCATCCACAAATATATTGAGGGAAGGCAACGAAGAGGATTTGAAAGCAAGGCAGAATTGCAGGAAACACATTTCAGGAAGTAGATGTGAATCGCCTTTAAAGCACATGAAAAGCTGCAAAACGTCAACAATGATGCCCTTGCCCAAAAAGGGCGTATGCGTTTTTTCCTGAATATATTCAGGAAAAAACGCATACGCCCTTTTTGGCCAACCAAGCAACCTGGAAAGGCAAATCAGCGCTACAAAGAAGTCTCACTTCCCATCGGTCAAAAGGGCCATGCTGAAAAAAGTGTACAAACTAGAAATTCAGGCTAGGCCATGGAGAAATGGGAGCCTTGCTACTCTGATGGGCGGAATGTAAATTGCCAACAGCCACACTGGAGAAGTTTACAGTGTGTCCTGAAATATGTAAGAAACACAGCTTAGAGAGCATACGGCACTTGTACTCATTTGTGTATAAATTGGGAAAACTAAAATCAGCAAGACACAGGCAACCCAAAGTTTAGCGCTGCTCTGTTGACAGGAAACTCCACTTCATTCCACCTTAAATATCCCAGGAAAGAGAAAAATGGATAAAGAAATTGTGGTCCTTATGTTCAATAGAATATCACTCAGCCATGGAATCAATGTTATAAGACTAGTAGCAGCATGATGAGTGGAGTTACGTACGACGATTTTAAATGAAATAAGTCACAGAGAAAAAGACACTTATCATAAGATATCAGTTATAGAGCGATTGTAAAAACCGTTACACTTGAACTTAATTACAAAACAGAACAGAGTCACACATGTAGAAAACACACTATTGCTGCTTAACGGGAAAGGTGAAATGGGGTGATGCATAAAACAAGGGTTTCAAATTAGCTCAGATACCGTTCCATAAACCCAATATGTAATAGACAAGACCTACTCCTTGCTCTGGAAATGGACTCAACACCCCCTATTCACCGCAAAGGAATATATCTGACTATTAAGAATCTTAAACCTATATACTGATATGTCACTGTAAGTGTGTCAAGTTGGTGTAAAGCGGCATGAACACAGCAGTGAAAAGCAGCTTAACCCCATTAAAAAAATAAATTACTTTTAAAAACCCATGAAACAAAGACAGTGATAGAGGGAGAAATTCTTACACAATTCATTCTGGGGATGTGATGCAACCTGGATTGACCATACCTAGACCCACAGCTGGATGTGACATAAGGTTGGACACTCTTGGGGCTGAGAGTTTTGATGAGGTTGGGGGAGCGAATGCAGTACCGTCAAAGTAATCCTGCACGGTACCCACCCCATGGGTCCGAAATCTCCAGGTTCAAAGGCATCTTCCTACATCGAAAACAGGCATGAGAAACCCAGAATATGGTACACTGGGTGATGGGGAAAGGTTTCTAAAACGCACCTCATTTTTCATCTCCTTCTGCTCGGATTCGCCATTCCAGCCGCTTTACTAGCAATCTCCCTACTTGGAGCATCAGCACCTTTCACCTCCTGTTCCGTACAGCTTGCAATTTGTCCTGTGGATGAACGGGAAGAGGGGGAACCAATGAGAGACTAGCTCTAGGTGTTGGGACAGGCACAGGTCACTCTATTTTCCCATCAGGAAGAAGAATTAACCACAGGCTCAGCCTGCCCTCCGGAACCAGAATAGGGCCTGAAGCAATCCTCTGCTTTTGCGGACAGCTCCCAAAAAAGCGAGTTGAAAAATGGGGGTCAGGGGCACTGCAATTCACAAACCTGCAGAGTTATAAATGGTAACTCTCATCCACAAATATATTGAGGGAAGGCAACGAAGAGGATTTGAAAGCAAGGCAGAATTGCAGGAAACAGATTTCAGGAGGTAGATTCGAATCGCATTTAGGCACATGAAAACAGGCCTAAGGTCGACAATGATGCACTTAGCCAAAAAGGGCGTATGCGTTTTTTCCTGAATATATTCAGGAAAAAACGCATACGCCATTTTTGCCCAACCAAGCAACCTGGAAAGGGAAATCAGCGGTACAAAGCAGTCTCGCTTCCCATTTGTCAAAAGTGCCATTCTGAAAAAAGTGTACAAACCAGAAATGCAGGAAAGGCCACGGAGAAATGGGAGCCTTTCTATTCTGATGGACCGGATGTAAATTGCCAACAGCCACTCTGGAGAAGTGTACGGTGTGTCCTGAAACATCTAAAAAACAAAGCTTAGAGAGCATAGGGCACTTCCACTCATGGGGGTATAAATAGGGAAAACCAAAAATCAGCAAGACACAGGCACCCCAAAGTTTAGGGCTCCTCTCTTGACAGGATCCTCCACTTCATTCCACCTTAAATATCCCAGGAAAGAGAAAAATGGATAAAGAAGTTGTTTTCCTTATGTACAATGGAATATCACTCAGCCATGAAATCAATGTCATAAGGCTAGTAGCAGCAGGAGGACTGGATTTAGGTACGACGATTCTAACTGAAATTAGTCTCACAGGAAAAGACACATCATAAGATATAACTTATAGAGGGAATGTAAAATCCGTTACACTTGAACTGAATTACAAAACAGAACAGAGTCACACATGCAGAAAACACACGGTGGCTGCTTAATGGGAAAGATGAGGTGAGGTAATGCATAAAACAAGGGTTTCATATTAGCTCAGATACCATTCCATAAACCAAATATGTAATAGACAAGACCTACTCCTTGCTCAGAGAACTGAACTCAACACCCGCTATGCACCGCATATGAAAATATCTGACTAGTAAGAATCTTAAAACATATGTATTGATATCTCTCTGTAAGTGTGTCAAGTGGCTGTAAAGCGGCATAAACACAGCCGTGAAAAGCAGTCAAACCCCATTATAAAAATAAATTACATTTAAAAACCCATGAAAAAAGACAGTGAAGGAGCTAGAAATACTTACACAATTCGTTCAGGGGCAGTGATGCAACCTGGATTGACCATATCTAGACCCACAGCTGGATGAGACATAAGGGTGGACACTCTTGGGGCTGAGAGATTTGGTGAGGTTGGGTGAGCAAGCGCAGACCCTTTAAAGTTATACTGCGTCGTACCCATCCCATGGGTCCCAAATCTCCAGGTTAAAGGACATCTTCCTACATCAAAAACATGCATGATAAACCCAGAAGATGGTACACCGTGTGATGGGGAAAGTTTTCTAAAACGCACCTCGTTTCTCATCTCCTTTTGCCGGGTTCGCCATTCCAGCCGCTTTACTAGCAATCTCCCTACTTGGAGCATCAGCACCTTTAACCTCCTGTTCCGTACAGGTTGCAATTTGTCCTGAGGATGAACGGGAAAACGGGGAACCAATGAGAGACTAGCTGTTGGTGTTGGGACAGGCACAGGTCACTCTATTTTCCCATCAGGAAGAAGAATTAACCACAGGCTCAGCCTGCCACCCCGGAACCTGAATAGGGCCTGAGGCAATCCTGCGCTTCTGTGGCCAGCTCCCCAAAAACGAGTTGAAAAATAGAGCTTCAGGGCCCTGCAATTCACAACCCTGCTGAGTTATAAATGGTATCTCTCGTCCCCAAATATATTGAGGGAAGGCAAAGAAGAGGATTTGAAAGCAAGGCCGAATTGCAGGAAAAAGATTTCAAAAGGTAGATGCGAATCGCCTTTAAACCCCATGAAAAGCGGCAAAGGTTCGACAAATATGCCCTTGGCCAAAAAGTGCGTAGGCGTTTTTTCCTGAATATATTCAGGAAAAAATGTCTACGCCCTTTTTGGCCAACCAAGCCACCTGGAAAGGCAAATCAGCGCTACAAAGAAGTCTCGCTTCCCATCGGTCAAAAGGGCCATGCTGAAAAAAGTGTCAAAACCAGAAATGCAGGACAGGCCATGGAGAAATGGGAGCCTTGCTACACTGATAGGCGGGATGTAAACTGCCAACAGCCACTCTGGAGAAGTGTACGGTGTGTCCTGAAACATCTAAAAACCACAGCTTAGAGAGCATAGGGCACTTCCACTCATGGGGGTATAAATTGGGAAAATGAAAAATCAGCAAAACACAAGCACCCCAAAATTTAGGGCTGCTCTGTTGACAAGGACCTCCACTTCATTCCACCTTAAATATCCCAGGAAAGAGAAAAATGGATAAAGAAGTTGGGGTCCTTATGTACAATGGAATATCACTCAGCCATGAAATCAATGTCATAAGGCTAGTAGCAGCATGATTAGTGGATTTAGGTACGACGATTCTAAGTGAAATAAGTCACACAGAAAAGGACACTTCTCATAAGGTATCACTTATAGAGGGAATGTAAAAACCGTTACACTTGAAGTGAATTAGAAAACAGAACAGAATCACACATGCAGAGAACACACTATGGCTGCTTAACGGGAAAGGTGAGGTGGGGTGATACATAAAACAAGGGTTTCAAATTAGCTCAGATACCGTTCCATAAACCCAATATGTAATAGACAAGACCTACTCCTTGCTCAGAGAACTGGACTCAACACGCCCTATTCACCGCACAAGAATATATCTGACTGGTAATAATCTTAAAACCAATGTATTATTATCTCTCTCTTAGTGTGTCAAGTGGGTGCAAAGCGGCATAAACACAGCAGTGAAAAGCATCTAAACCCCATTATAAAAATAAATTACTTTTAGGGGGCCTCGGGAAGATGGCGGAAGAGTAAGACGCGGAGATCACCTTCCTTCCCACAGGTACAGTAGAAATACATCTACACGTGGAACTGCTCCTACAGAACACCCACTGAACGCTGGCAGAAAACGTCCGACCTCCAAAAAGGCAAGAAACTCCCCCCGTACTTGGGTAGGGCAAAAGAAAAAAGAAATAACAGAGACAAAAGAATAGGGACGGCACCTGCACTAGTGGGAGGGAGCCGTGAAGGAGGAAAGATTTCCACGCACTAGGAAGCCCCTTCGCGGGCAAAGACTGTGGGTGGCAGAGGGGGGAAGCTTCGGAGCCACGGAGGAGAGCGCAGCCACAGGGGTGCGGAGGGCAAAGCGAAGAGGTTCCCACGGAGGAGCGGTGCCGACCAGCACTCTCCAGCCCGAGAGGCTTGTCTGCTCCCCTGCCGGGGCGGGCGGGGCTGGGAACTGAGGCTCGGCTTCGGTTGGATTGCAGGGAGAGGAATGAGGCTGGCAGCGTGAACACAGCCTGAAGGGATTAGCGCACAACAGCTGGCTGGGAGGGAGACCGGGAAAAAGTCTGCAGCTGCCAAAGAGGCAAGAGACTTTTTCTTGCCTCTTTGTTTCACGGCGCGCAAGGAGAGGGGATTCAGAGCGCCGCCTAAACGAACTCCAGAGAAGGGCGCGAGCCGCGGCGATCAACGCAGACCCCACAGCAACAGGGGCGCAGAGGAAAAAAACAGAGAGACTCCCGCACAGAGGCTCGGCGCCGAGCAGCACTCACCAGCCCAAGAGGCTTGTCTGCTCGGCGGGCGGGGCTGGGAGCTGAGGCTCGGGCTTCGGTTGGATCGCAGGGAGAGGACTGGGGCTGGCGGCGTGAACACAGCCTGAAGGGGTTAGCGCACCACAGCTGGCTGGGAGGGAGACCGGGAAAAGGTCTGCAGCTGCCGAAGAGGCAAGAGACTTTTTCTTGCCTCTTTGTTTCGCTGAGCGCAAGGAGAGGGGATTCAGAGTGCTGCCTAAACGAACTCCAGAGAAAGGCGTGAGCCGCGGCGATCAGCACGGACCCCAGAGACGGGCGTGAGACGCTCGGGCTGATGCTGCCGCCTCCAAAAAGCCTGTGTGTGAGCACAGGTCACTCTCCACATCGCCCCTCCCGGGAGCCTTTGCAGCCCGCCACTGCCAGGGTCCCGTGATCCGGGGACAAGTTCCCCGGGAGAACGCACTGCCCGCCTCAGGCTGGTGCAACGTCACGCTGGCCTCGGCCACCGCAGGCTCACCCCGCCTCCTCTGTACACCTCCCTCCCCGCGGCCTGAGTGAGCCAGAGCCCCCGAACAGCTGCTCCTTTAACCCCGTCCTGTCTGGGCGGGGAATAGACGCCCTCAGGCGACCTACATGCAGAGGCGGGTCCAAATCCAAAGCTGAACCCCAGGAGCTGTGCGAACAGGGAAAATAAGGGGAAATCTCTCCCAGCAGCCTTAGAAGCAGCGGATTAAGACTCCACAAACAACTTGATGTGCCTGCATCTGTTGAATACCTGAATAGACAACGAATCATCCCAAATTCAGGAGGTGGACTTTGGGAGCAGGATATATTAATTTTTCCCCTTTTCCTTTTATTTGTGAGTGTATATGTATATGCTTCTGGGTGCGATTTTGTCTGTATAGCTTTGCTTTACAATAGCTTTATTTTACTTCACTATATTATAGCCTCTTTCTTTCTTTCTTTCTTTCTTTCTATTTTTTCTCCCTTTTACTCTGAGCCGTGTGGACGAAAGGCTCTTGGTACTCCAGCCAGGCATCAGGGCCGTGCCTCTGAGGTGGGAGAGCCAACTTCAGGACACTGGTCCCCAAGAGACCTCCCAGCTCCACGTAATACCAAACGGCAAAAATCTCTCAGAGATCTCCATCTCAACATCAAGACCCAGCTTCACTCAACGACGAGCAAGCTACAGTGCTGGACACCATATGCCAAACAACTAGCAAGACAGGACCACAGCCCCATCCATTAGCAGAGAGGCTGCCTAAAATCATAATAAGGCCACAGACACCCCAAAATACACCACCAGACGTGGACGTGCCCACCAGAAAGACAAGATCCAACCTCATCCACCAGAGCTCAGGCACTAGTTCCCTCCACCAGGAAGCCTACACAACCCACTGAACCAACCATAGCCACTGGGGACAGATACCAAAAACAACAGGAACTACGAACCTGCAGCCTGTGAAAAGGAGACCCCAAACACAGTAAGATAAGCAAAATGAGACGACAGAAAAACACACAGCAGATGAAGGAGCAGGGTCAGAACATACCAGACTTAACAAATGAAGAGGAAATAGGTAGTCTACCTGAAAAAGAATTCAGAATAATGATAGTAAGGATGATCCAAAATCTTGGAAACAGAATAGAGAAAATGCAAGAAACATTTAACAAGGACGTAGAAGAACTAAAGAGGAACCAAGCAATGATGAAAACCACAATAAATGAAATTAAAAATACTCTAGATGGGATCAATAGCAGAATAACTGAGGCAGAAGAAAGGATAAGTGACCTGGAAGATAAAATGGTGGAAATAACTACTGCAGAGCAGGATAAAGAAAAAAGAATGAAAAGAACTGAGGACAGTCTCAGAGACCTCTGGGACAACATTAAACGTGCCAACATTCGAATTATAGGGGTCCCAGAAGAAGAAGAGAAAAAGAAAGGGACTGAGAAGATATTTGAAGAGATTATATTTGAAAACTTCCCTAATATGGGAAAGGAAATAGTTAATCAAGTCCTGGAAGCACAGAGAGTCCCATACAGGATAAACCCAAGGAGAAACACACCAAGACACATATTAATCAAACTGTCAAAAATTAAATATAAGGAAAACATATTAAAGGCAGCAAGGGAAAAAAAAACAAATAACACACAAGGGAATCCCCATAAGGTTAACATCTGATCTTTCAGCAGAAACTCTGCAAGCCAGAAGGGAGTGGCAGGATATACTTAAAGTGATGAAGGAGAAAAACCTACAACCAAGATTACACTACCCAGCAAGGATCTCATTCAGATTCGATGGAGAAATTAAAACCTTTACAGACAAGCAAAAGCTGAGAGAGTTCAGCACCACCAAACCAGCTTTACAACAAATGCTAAAGGAACTTTTCTAGGCAAGAAACACAAGAGAAGGAAAACACCTACAATAACAAACCCAATACATTTAAGAAAATGGGAATAGGAACATACATATCGATAATTACCTTGAATGTAAATGGATTGAATGCTCCCACCAAAAGACACAGGCTGGCTGAATGGATACAAAAACAAGACCCATATATATGCTGTCTACAAGAGACCCACTTCAGACCTAGAGACACATATAGACTGAAAGTGAGGGGATGGAAAAAGATATTCCATGCAAATGGAAATCAAAAGAAAGCTGGAGTAGCAATTCTCATATCAGACAAAATAGACTTTAAAATAAAGACTATTACAAGAGACAAAGAAGGACACTATATAATGATCAAGGGATCGATACAAGAGGAAGGTATAACAATTGTAAATATTTATGCACCCAACATAGGAGCACCTCAATACATAAGGCAAATACTAACAGACATAAAAGGGGAAATCGACAGCAACACAATCATAGTAGGGGACTTTAACACCCCACTCTCACCAATGGACAGATCATCCAAAATGAAAATAAATAAGGAAACACAAGCTTTAAATGATACATTAAACAAGATGGACTTAATTGATATTTATAGGACATTCCATCCAAAAACAACAGAATACACATTTTTCTCAAGTGCTCATGGAACATTCTCCAGGATAGATCATATCTTGGGTCACAAATCAAGCCTTGGTAAATTTAAGAAAATTGAAATCGTATCAAGTATCTTTTCCGACCACAACGCTATGAGACTAGATATCAATTACAGGAAAAGATCTGTAAAAAATACAAACACATGGAGGCTACACAATACATTACTTAATAACGAAGTGATCACTGAAGAAATCAAAGGGGAAATCAAAAAATACCTAGAAACAAATGACAATGGAGATACGACGACCCAAAACCTATGGGACGCAGCAAAAGCAGTGCTAAGAGGGAAGTTTATAGCAATACAAGCCTACCTCAAGAAACAGGAAACATCTCGAATAAACAACCTAACCTTGCACCTAAAGCAATTAGAGAAAGAAGAACAAAAAAACCCCAAAGCCAGCAGAAGGAAAGAAATTATAAAGATCAGGTCAGTAATAAATGAAAAAGAAATGAAGGAAACAATAGCAAAAATCAATGAAACTAAAAGCTGGTTCTTTGAGAAGATAAACAAAATTGATAAACCATTAGCCACACTCATCAAGAGAAAAAGGGAGAAGACTCAGATCAATAGAATTAGAAATGAAAAAGGAGAAGTAACCACTGACACTGCAGAAATACAAAAGATCATGAGAGATTACTACAAGCAACTCTATGCCAATAAAATGGACAACCTGGAAGAAATGGACAGATTCTTAGAAATGCACAAACTGCCGAGACTGAACCAGGAAGAAATAGAAAATATGAACAGACCAATCACAAGCACTGAAATTGAAACTGTGATTAAAAACCTTCCAACAAACAAAAGCCCAGGACCAGATGGCTTCACAGGTGAATTCTATCAAACATTTAGAGAAGAGCTAACACCTATCCTTCTCAAACTCTTCCAAAATATTGCAGAGGGAGGAACACTCCCAAACTCATTCTACGAGGCCACCATCACCCTGATACCAAAACCAGACAAAGATTCACAAAGAAAGAAAACTACAGGCCAATATCACTGATGAACATAGATGCAAAAATCCTCAACAAAATACTAGCAAACAGAATCCAACAGCACATTAAAAGGATCATACACCATGATCAAGTGGGGTTTATCCCAGGAATGCAAGGATTCTTCAATATACGCAAATCAATCAATGTGATACATCATATTAATAAACTGAAGGAGAAAAACCATATGATCATCTCAATAGATGCAGAGAAAGCTTTTGACAAAATTCAACACCCATTTATGATAAAAGCCCTGCAGAAAGTAGGCATAGAGGGAACTTTCCTCAACATAATAAAGGCCATATATGACAAACCCACAGCCAACATTGTCCTCAATGGTGAAAAACTGAAACCATTTCCACTAAGATCAGGAACAAGACAAGGTTGCCCACTCTCACCACTATTATTCAACATAGTTTTGGAAGTGTTAGCCACAGCAATCAGAGAAGACAAAGAAATAAAAGGAATCCAAATAGGAAAAGAAGAAGTAAAGCTGTCACTATTTGCAGATGACATGATACTATACATAGAGAATCCTAAAGATGCTACCAGAAAACTCCTAGAGCTAATCAATGAATTTGGTAAAGTAGCAGGATACAAAATTAATGCACAGAAATCTCTTGCATTTCTATACACTAATGATGAAAAATCTGAAAGTGAAATTAAGAAAACACTCCCATTTACCATTGGAACAAAAAGAATAAAATATCTAGGAATAAACCTACCTAAGGAGACAAAAGACCTGTATGCAGAAAATTATAAGACACTGATGAAAGAAATTAAAGATGATACAAATAGATGGAGAGATATACCATGTTCCTGGATTGGAAGAATCAACATTGTGAAAATGACTCTACTACCCAAAGCAATCTACAGATTCAATGCAATCCCTATCAAACTACCACTGGCATTTTTCACAGAACTAGAACAAAAAATTTCACAATTTGTATGGAAACACAAAAGACCCCGAATAGCCAAAGCAATCTTGAGAACGAAAAATGGAGCTGGGGGAATCAGGCTCCCTGACTTCAGACTATATTACAAAGCTTCAGTAATCAAGACAGTGTGGTACTGGCACAAAAACAGAAATATAGATCAATGGAACAGGATAGAAAGCCCAGAGATAAACCCACACACATATGGGCACCTTATTTTTGATAAAGGAGGCAAGCATATACAGTGGAGAAAAGACAGCCTCTTCAATAATTGGTGCTGGGAAAATTGGACAGGTACATGTAAAAGTATGAAAATAGAACACTCCCTGACACCATGCACAAAAATAAACTCAAAATGGATTAAAGACCTAAGTGTAAGGGCAGACACTATCAAACTCTTAGAGGAAAACATAGGCAGAACACTCTATGACATACATCACAGCAAGATTCTTTTTGACCCAGCTCCCAGAGAAATGGAAATAAGAACACAAATAAACAAATGGGACCTAATGAAACTTAAAAGCTTTTGCACAGCAAAGGAAACCATAAACAAGACCAAAAGACAACCATCAGAATGGGAGAAAATATTTGCAAATGAAGCAACTGACAAAGGATTAATCTCCAAGATTTACAAGCAGCTCATGCAGCTCAATAACAAAAAAACGAACAACCCAATCCAAAAATGGGCCGAAGACCTAAATAGACATTTCTCCAAAGAAGATATACAAATGGCCTACAGACACATGAAAGAATGCTCAACATCATTAATCATTAGAGAAATGCAAATCAAAACTACAATGAGATATCATCTCACACCAGTCAGAATGGCCATCATCAAAAAATCTAGAAACAATAAATGCTGGAGAGGGTGTGGAGGAAAGGGAACACTCTTGCACTGTTGGTGGGAATGTAAATTGATACAGCCACTATGGAGAACAGTATGGAGGTTCCTTGAAAAACTACAAATAGAACTACCATACGACCCAGCAATCCCACTAATGGGCATACACCCTGAGAAAACCATAGGTCAAAAAGAGTCATGTACCAAAATGTTCATTGCAGCTCTATTTACAATAGCCAGAACATGGAAGCAATATAAATGTCCATCGACAGATGAATGGATAAAGAAGATGTGGCACATATATACAATGGAATATTACTCAGCCATAAAAAGAAAAGAAATGGAGGTATTTGTAATGAGGTGGATGGAGTTAGAGTCTGTCATACAGAGTGAAGTAAGTCAGAAAGAGAAAAACAAATACAGTATGCTAACACATATATACGGAATCTAAGGGAAAAAAAAAAAAGGCCATGAAGAACCTAGTGGCAAGACGGGAATAAAGACACAGACATACTAGAGAATGGACTTGAGGATATGGGGAGGGGGTGGGGTGAGATGTGACAGGGTAAGAGAGTGTCATGGACATATATACACTACCAGATGTAAAATAGATAAATAGTGGGAAGCAGCCGCATAGCACAGGGAGATCAGCTCGGTGCTTTCTGACCACCTAGAGGGATGGGAAGGGGAGGGTGGGAGGGAGGGAGATGCAAGAGGGAAGAGAAATGGGAACATATTGTATATGTATTACTGATTCACTTTGTTATAAAGCAGAAGCTAACACACCATTGTAAGGCAATTATACTTCAATAAAGATTTAAAAAAAAATAAAAAATAAATAAATAAATAAATAAATTACTTTTAAAAACACATGAAACAAAGACAGTGAAAGAGAGAGAAATTCTTACACAATTCGTTCAGGGGCTGTGATGCAACCTGGATTGACCATATCTAGACCCACAGCTGGATGAGACATAAGGGTGGACACTCTTGGGGCTGAGAGGTTTGGTGAGGTTGGGTGAGCAAACGCAGACCCTTTCAAGTAATACTGCGTGGTACCCATCGCATGGGGCCCAAATCTCCAGGTTCAAGGGCATCTTCCTACATCGAAAACATGCATGAGAAACCCAGAAGATGGTACACAGTGTGATGGGGAATGGTTTCTAAAATGCACCTCATTTCTCATCTCCTTGTGCTCGGGTTCGCCATTCCAGCCACTTTAGTAGCAATCTCCCTACTTGGAGCATCAGCACCTTTAACCTTCTGTTCCGTACAGGTTGCAATTTGTCCTGAGGATGAACGGGAAGACGGGGAACCAATGAGAGAGTAGCTCTTGGTGTTGGGACAGGCACAGGTCACTCTATTTTCCCATCAGGAAGAAGAATTAACCACAGGCTCAGCCTGCCCCCCGGAACCAGAACAGGGCCTGAAGCCATCCTGCGCTTTTGCGGCCACCTCCCAAAAAAGCGAGTTGTAAAATGGAGCTTCAGGGCACTGCAATTCACAATCCTACAGAGTTATAAATGATAACTCTCGTCCACAAATATATTGAGGGAAGGCAAAGACGAGGAATTGAAATCAAGGCAGAATTGCAGGAAACAGATTTCAGGAGGTAGATTCGAATCGCCTTTAAAGCACATGAAAAGCGCCAAAACGTTGACAATGATGCCCTTGGCCAAAAAGGGCGTATGCGTTTTTTCCTGAATATATTCAGGAAAAAACGCATACGCCCTTTTTGGCCAACCAAGCAACCTGGAAAGGCAAATCAGCGCTACAAAGAAGTCTCGCTTCCCATCGGTCAAAAGGGCCATGCTGAAAAAAGTGTCAAAACCAGAAATGCAGGACAGGCCATGGAGAAATGGGAGCCTTGCTACACTGATGGGCGGGATGTAAATTGCCAACAGCCACTCTGGAGAAGTGTACGGTGTGTCCTGAAACATCTAAAAAACACAGCTTAGAGAGCATAGGGCACTCCACGCATGGGGGTATAAAGTGGTAAAATTAAAAATCAGCAAGACACAAGCACCCCAAAGTTTAGGGCTGCTCTGTTGACAAGGACCTCCACTTCATTCCACCTTAAATATCCCAGGAAAGCGAAAAATGGATAAAAAATTTGAGGTCCTTATGTACAATGGAATATCACTCAGCCATGAAATCAATGTCATAAGGCTAGTAGCAGCATGATGAGTGGATTTAGGTATGACGATTCTAAGTGAAATAAGTCACACTGAAAAGGACACTTCTCATAAGGTGTCACTTATAGAGGGAATGTAAAAACCGTTACACTTGAACTGAATTACAAAACAGAACAGAGTCACACATGCAGAAAACACACTATGGCTGCTTAACGGGAAAGGTGAGGTGGGGTGATACATAAAACAAGAGTTTCAAATTAGCTCAGATACCGTTCCATAAACCCAATATGTAATAGACAAGACCTACTCCTTGCTCAGAGAACTGGACTCAACACGCCCGATTCACCGCACAAGAATATATCTGACTAGTAATAATCTTAAAACCTATGTATTGATATCTCTCTGTTAGTGTGTCAAGTGGGTGTAAAGCGGCATAAACACAGCCGTGAAAAGCAGCTAAACCCCATTATAAAAATAAATTACTTTTAAAAACCCATGTAACAAAGACAGTGAAAGAGAGAGAAATTCTTACACAATTCGTTCAGGGGCTGTGATGCAACCTGGATTGACCATATCTAGACCAACAGCTGGATGAGACATAAGGGTGGACACTCTTGGGGCTGAGAGGTTTGGTGAGGTTGGGTGAGCAAACGCAGACCCTTTAAAGTAATACTGCGTGCTACCCATCGCATGGGTCCCAAATCTCCAGGTTCAAGGGCATCTTCCTACATCGAAAACATGCATGAGAAACCCAGAAGATGGTACACCGTGTGATGGGGAAAGGTTTCTAAAACGCACCTCATTTCTCATCTCCTTGTGCTCGGGTTGGCCATTCCAGGCACTTTACTAGCAATCTCCTTACTTGGAGCATCAGGACCTTTAACCTCCTGTTCCGTACAGGTTGCAATTTGTCCTGAGGATGAACGGGAAGACTGGGAACCAATGAGAGACTAGCTCTTGGTGTTGAGACAGGCACAGGTCACTCTATTTTCCCATCCGGAAGAAGACTTAACCACAGGCTCAGACTGCCCCCCGGAACCAAAACAGGGCCTGAAGCCATCCTGCGCTTTTGCGGCCAGCTCCCAAATAAGCGAGTTGTAAAATTGAGCTTCAGGGCACTGCAATTCACAAACCTGCAGAGTTATAAATGATAACTCTAGTCCACAAATATATTGAGAGAAGACAAAGAAGAGGATTTGAAATCAAGGAAGAATTGCAGGAAACAGATTTCAGGAGGTAGATTCGAATCGCCTTTAAAGCACATGAAAAGCGGCAAAACGTTGACAATGATGCCCTTGGCCAAAAAGGGCGTATGCGTTTTTTCCTGAATATATTCAGGAAAAAACGCATACGCCCTTTTTGGCCAACCAAGCAACCTGGAAAGGCAAATCAGCGCTACAAAGAAGTCTCGCTTCCCATCGGTCAAAAGGGCCATGCTGAAAAAAGTGTCAAAACCAGAAATGCAGGACAGGCCATGGAGAAATGGGAGCCTTGCTACACTGATGGGCGGGATGTAAATTACCAACAGCCACTCTGGAGAAGTGTACGGTGTGCCCTGAAACATCTAAAAAACACAGCTTAGAGAGCATAGGGCTCTTCCACGCATGGGGGTATAAAGTGGGAAAATTAAAAATCAGCAAGACACAAGCACCCCAAAGTTTAGGGCTGCTCTGTTGACAAGGACCTCCACTTCATTCCACCTTAAATATCCCAGGAAAGAGAAAAATGGATATAAAAGTTGTGGTCCTTATGTACAATGGAATATCACTCAGCCATGAAATCAATGTCATAAGGCTAGTAGCAGCATGATGAGTGGATTTAGGTACGACAATTCTAAGTGAAATAAGTCACACAGAAAAGGACACTTCTCATAAGGTGTCACTTATAGAGGGAATGTAAAAACCGTTACACTTGAACTGAATTACAAAACAGAAGAGAGTCACACATGCAGAAAACACACTATGGCTGCTTAACGGGAAAGGTGAGGTGGGGTGATACATAAAGCAAGAGTTTCAAATTAGCTCAGATACCGTTCCATAAACCCAATATGTAATAGACAAGACCTACTCCTTGCTCAGAGAACTGGACTCAACACGCCCGATTCACCACACAAGAATATACCTGACTAGTAATAATCTTAAAACCTATGTATTGATATCTCTCTGTTAGTGTGTCAAGTGTGTGTAAAGCGGAATAAACACAGCCGTGAAAAGCAGCTAACCCTCATTATAAAAATAAATTACTTTTAAAAACCCATGAAACAAAGACAGTGAATGAGAGAGAAATTCTTACACAATTCGTTCAGGGGCTGTGATGCAACCTGGATTGACCATATCTAGGCCCACAGCTGGATGAGACATAAGGGTGGACACTCTTGGGGCTGAGAGGTTTGGTGAGGTTGGGTGAGCAAACGCAGACCCTTTAAAGTAATACTGCGTGCTACCCATCGCATGGGTCCCAAATCTCCAGGTTCAAGGGCATCTTCCTACATCGAAAACTTGCATGAGAAACCCAGAAGATGGTACACCGTGTGATGGGGAAAGGTTTCTAAAACGCACCTTATTTCTCATCTCCTTGTTCTCGGGTTCTCAATTCCAGCCACTTTACTAGCAATCTCCCTAATTGGAGCATCAGCACCTTAAACCTCCTGTTCCGTACAGGTTGCAATTTGTCCTGAGGATGAACGGGAAGACGGGGAACCAATGAGAGACTAGCTCTTGGTGTTGGGACAGGCACAGGTCACTCTATTTTCCCATCAGGAAGAAGACTTAACCACAGGCTCAGACTGCCCCCAGGAACCAGAAGAGGGCCTGAAGCCATCCTGCGCTTTTGCGGCCAGCTCCCAAATAAGCGAGTTGTAAAATTGAGCTTCAGGGCACTGCAATTCACAAACCTGCAGAGTTATAAATGATAACTCTCGTCCCCAAATATATTGAGGGAAGGCAAAGACGAGGAATTGAAATCAAGGCAGAATTGCAGGGAACAGATTTCAGGAGGTAGATTCGAATCTCCTTTAAAGCACATGAAAAGCAGGAAAACGTTGACAATGATGCCCTTGGCCAAAAAGGGCGTATGCGTTTTTTCCTGAATATATTCAGGAAAAAACGCATACGCCCTTTTTGGCCAACCAAGCAACCTGGAAAGGCAAATCAGCGCTACAAAGAAGTCTCGCTTCCCATCGGTCAAAAGGGCCATGCTGAAAAAACTGTCAAAACCAGAAATGCAGGATAGGCAATGGAGAAATGGGAGCTTTGCTACACTGATGGGCGGGATGTAAATTGCCAACAGCCACTCTGGAGAAGTGTACCGTGTGTCCTGAAACATCTAAAAAACACAGCTGATAGAGCATAGGGCACTTCCACGCATGGGGTTATAAAGTGGGAAAATTGAAAATCAGCAAGACACAAGCACCCCAAAGTTTAGGGCTGCTCTGTTGCCTAGGACCTCCACTTCATTCCACCTTAAATATCCCAGGAAAGAGAAAAATGGATAAAGAAGTTGGGGTCCTTATGTACAATGGAATATCACTCAGCCATGAAATCAATGTCATAAGGCTAGTAGAAGCATGATGAGTGGATTTAGGTACGATGATTCTAAGTGAAATAAGTCACACAGAAAAGGACACTTCTCATAAGGTATCATTTATAGAGGGAATGTAAAAACCGGTACACTTGAACTGAATTACAACACAGAACAGAGTAACACATGCAGAAAACACTCTATGGTTGCTTAACGGGAAAGGTGAGCTGGGGTGATGCATAAAAGAAGGATTTCAAATTAGCTCAGATAACGTTCCATAAACCCAATATATAATAGACAAGACCTCCTCCTTGCTCAGCGAACTGAACTCAACACCCCCTATTCACCGCAAAAGAACATATCTGACTAGTAAAAATCTTAAAACCTATGTGTTGATATCTCTCTTGAAGTGTGTCAAGTGGGTGTAAAGCGGCATAAATAGAGCAGTGAAAAGCAGCTAAACCCCATTATAAAAATAAATTACTTTTAAAACCCCATGAAACAAAGACAGTGAAATAGAGAGAAATTCTTACACACTTCATTCAGAGGTTGTGATGCAACCTGGATTGACCATATCTAGACCCACAGCTGGATGAGACATAAGGGTGGACACTCTTGGGGCTGAGAGGTTTGGTGAGGTAGGGTGAGCAAACGCAGACCCTTTAAAGTAATACTGTGTGGAACCCGTCGCATGGGTCCCAAATCTCCAGGTTCAAGGGCATCTTCCTACTTCGAAAACATGCATGAGAAACCCAGAAGATGGTACACCATGTGATCGGGAAAGGATTCTAAAACGCAGCTCATTTCTCATCTCCTTGTGCTCGGGTTCGCCATTCCAGCCACTTTAGTAGCAATCTCCCTACTTGGAGCATCAGCACGATTAACCTCCTGTTCCGTACAGGTTGCAAATTGTCCTGAGGATGAACGGGAAGACGGGGAACCAATGAGAGATTAGCTCTTGGTGTTGGGACAGGCACAGGTCACTCTATTTTCCCATCAGGAAGAAGAATTAACCACAGGCTCAGCCTGCCCCCCGGAACCAGAACAGGGCCTGAAGCCATCCTGCGCTTTTGCGGCCACCTCCCAAAAAAGCGAGTTGTAAAATGGAGCTTCAGGGCACTGCAATTCACAATCCTACAGAGTTATAAATGATAACTCTCGTCCACAAATATATTGAGGGAAGGCAAAGACGAGGAATTGAAATCAAGGCAGAATTGCAGGAAACAGATTTCAGGAGGTAGATTCGAATCGCCTTTAAAGCACATGAAAAGCGCCAAAACGTTGACAATGATGCCCTTGGCCAAAAAGGGCGTATGCGTTTTTTCCTGAATATATTCAGGAAAAAACGCATACGCCCTTTTTGGCCAACCAAGCAACCTGGAAAGGCAAATCAGCGCTACAAAGAAGTCTCGCTTCCCATCGGTCAAAAGGGCCATGCTGAAAAAAGTGTCAAAACCAGAAATGCAGGACAGGCCATGGAGAAATGGGAGCCTTGCTACACTGATGGGCGGGATGTAAATTGCCAACAGCCACTCTGGAGAAGTGTACGGTGTGTCCTGAAACATCTAAAAAACACAGCTTAGAGAGCATAGGGCACTTCCACGCATGGGGGTATAAAGTGGGAAAATTAAAAATCAGCAAGACACAAGCACCCCAAAGTTTAGGGCTGCTCTGTTGACAAGGACCTCCACTTCATTCCACGTTAAATATCCCAGGAAAGCGAAAAATGGATAAAAAATTTGAGGTCCTTATGTACAATGGAATATCACTCAGCCATGAAATCAATGTCATAAGGCTAGTAGCAGCATGATGAGTGGATTTAGGTACGACAATTCTAAGTGAAATAAGTCACACAGAAAAGGACACTTCTCATATGGTGTCACTTATAGAGGGAATGTAAAAACCGTTACACTTGAACTGAATTACAAAACAGAACAGAGTCACACATGGAGAAAACACACTATGGCTGCTTAACGGGAAAGGTGAGGTGGGGTGATACATAAAGCAAGAGTTTCAAATTAGCTCAGATACCGTTCCATAAACCCAATATGTAATAGACAAGACCTACTCCTTGCTCAGAGAACTGGACTCAACACGCCCGATTCACCGCATAAGAATATATCTGACTAGTAATAATCTGAAAACCTATATATTGATATCTCTCTGTTAGTGTGTCAAGTGGGTGTAAAGCAGCATAAACACAGCCGTGAAAAGCAGCTGAACCTCATTATAAAAATAAATTACTTTTAAAAACCCATGAAACAAAGACAGTGAAAGAGAGAGAAATTCTTACACAATTCGTTCAGGGGCTGTGATGCAACCTGGATTGACAATATCTAGACCCACAGCTGGATGAGACATAAGGGTGGACACTCTTGAGGCTGAGAGGTTTGGTGAGGTTGGGTGAGCAAACGCAGACCCTTTAAAGTAATACTGCGTGCTACCCATCGCATGGGTCCCAAATCTCCAGGTTCAAGGGCATCTTCCTACATAGAAAACATGCCTGAGAAACCCAGAAGATGGTACACCGTGTGATGGGGAAAGGTTTCTAAAACGCACCTCATTTCTCATCTCCTTGTTCTCGGGTTCTCAATTCCAGCCACTTTACTAGCAATCTCCCTAATTGGAGCATCAGCACCTTTAACCTCCTGTTCCGTACAGGTTGCAATTTGTCCTGAGGATGAACGGGAATACGGGGAACCAATGAGAGACTAGCTCTTGGTGTTGGGACAGGCACAGGTCACTCTATTTTCCCATCAGGAAGAAGACTTAACCACAGGCTCAGACTGCCCCCCGGAACCAGAACAGGGCCTGAAGCCATCCTGCGCTTTTGCGGCCAGCTCCCAAATAAGCGAGATGTAAAATTGAGCTTCAGGGCACTGCAATTC
Source organism: Balaenoptera physalus (assembly GCF_965194825.1). Lineage (NCBI taxonomy): Eukaryota > Metazoa > Chordata > Mammalia > Artiodactyla > Balaenopteridae > Balaenoptera > Balaenoptera physalus. The sequence goes on from NW_028126012.1 coordinate 420,011, forward strand.
ACAAACCTGCAGAGTTATAAATGATAACTCTCGTCCACAAATATATTGAGAGAAGGCAAAGAAGAGGATTTGAAATCAAGGCAGAATTGCAGGAAACAGATTTCAGGAGGTAGATTCGAATCGCCTTTAAAGCACATGAAAAGCGGCAAAATGTTGACAATGATGCCTATGGCCAAAAAGGGCGTATGCGTTTTTTCCTGAATATATTCAGGAAAAAACGCATACGCCCTTTTTGGCCAACCAAGCAACCTGGAAAGCAAATCAGCACTACAAAGAAGTCTCACTTCCCATCGGTCAAAAGGGCCATGCTGAAAAAAGTGTCAAAACCCGAAATGCAGGACAGGCCATGGAGAAATGGGAGCCTTGCTACACTGATGGGCGGGATGTAAATTGCCAACAGCCACTCTGGAGAAGTGTACGGTGTGTCCTGAAACATCTAAAAACCACAGCTTAGAGAGCATAGGGCACTTCCACTCATGGGGGTATAAATTGGGAAAATGAAAAATCAGCAAAACACAAGCACCCCAAAGTTTAGGGCTGCTCTGTTGCCTAGGACCTCCACTTCATTCCACCTTAAATATCCCAGGAAAGAGAAAAATGGATAAAGAAGTTGGGGTCCTTATGTACAATGGAATATCACTCAGCCATGAAATCAATGTCATAAGGCTAGTAGAAGCATGATGAGTGGATTTAGGTACGACGATTCTAAGTGAAATAAGTCACACAGAAAAGGACACTTCTCATAAGGTATCATTTATAGAGGGAATGTAAAAACCGGTACACTTGAACTGAATTACAACACAGAACAGAGTCACACATGCAGAAAACACTCTATGGTTGCTTAACGGGAAAGGTGAGCTGGGGTGATGCATAAAAGAAGGATTTCAAATTAGCTCAGATAACGTTCCATAAACCCAATATATAATAGACAAGACCTACTCCTTGCTCAGTGAACTGAACTCAACACCCCCTATTCACCGCAAAAGAACATATCTGACTAGTAAAAATCTTAAAACCTATGTGTTGATATCTCTCTTGAAGTGTGTCAAGTGGGTGTAAAGCGGCATAAATAGAGCAGTGAAAAGCAGCTAAAACCCATTATAAAAATAAATTACTTTTAAAACCCCATGAAACAAAGACAGTGAAATAGAGAGAAATTCTTACACACTTCATTCAGAGGTTGTGATGCAACCTGGATTGACCATATCTAGACCCACAGCTGGATGAGACATAAGGGTGGACACTCTTGGGGCTGAGAGGTTTGGTGAGGTTGGGTGAGCAAACGCAGACCCTTTAAAGTAATACTGCGTGCTACCCATCGCATGGGTCCCAAATCTCCAGGTTCAAGGGCATCTTCCTACATCGAAAACATGCATGAGAAACCCAGAAGATGGTACACCGTGTGATGGGGAAAGGTTTCTAAAACGCACCTCATTTCTCATCTCCTTGTGCTCGGGTTCGCCATTCCAGCCACTTTACTAGCAATCTCCCTACTTGGAGCATCAGCACCTTTAACCTCCTGTTCCGTACAGGTTGCAATTTGTCCTGAGGATGAAAGGGAAGACGGGGAACCAATGAGAGACTAGCTCTTGGTGTTGGGACAGGCACAGGTCACTCTATTTTCCCATCAGGAAGAAGAATTAACCACAGGCTCAGCCTGCCCCCCGGAACCAGAACAGGGCCGGAGGCCATCCTGCGCTTTTGCGGCCAGCTCCCGAAAAAGCGAGTTGTAAAATGGAGCTTCAGGGCACTGCAATTCACAAACCTGCAGAGTTATAAATGATAACTCTCGTCCACAAATATATTGAGGGAAGGCAAAGAAGAGGATTTGAAATCAAGGCAGAATTGCAGCAAACAGATTTCAGGAGGTACATTCGAATCGCCTTTAAAGCACATGAAAAGCGGCAAAACGTTGACAATGATGCCCTTGGCCAAAAAGGGCGTATGCGTTTTTTCCTGAATATATTCAGGAAAAAACGCATACGCCCTTTTTGGCCAACCAAGCAACCTGGAAAGGCAAATCAGCGCTACAAAGAAGTCTCGCTTCCCATTCGTCAAAAGGGCCATGCTGAAAAAAGTGTCAAAACCAGAAATGCAGGACAGGCCATGGAGAAATGGGAGCCTTGCTACACTGATGGGAGGGATGTAAATTGCCTACAGCCACTCTGGAGAAGTGTACGGTGTGCCCTGAAACATCTAAAAAACACAGCTTAGAGAGCATAGGGCACTTCCACGCATGGGGGTATAAAGTGGGAAAATTAAAAATCAGCAAGACACAAGCACCCCAAAGTTTAGGGCTGCTCTGTTGACAAGGACCTCCACTTCATTCCACCTTAAATATCCCAGGAAAGAGAAAAATGGATATAAAAGTTGTGGTCCTTATGTACAATGGAATATCACTCAGCCATGAAATCAATGTCATAAGGCTAGTAGCAGCATGATGAGTGGATTTAGGTACGACAATTCTAAGTGAAATAAGTCACACAGAAAAGGACACTTCTCATAAGGTGTCACTTATAGAGGGAATGTAAAAACCGTTACACTTGAACTGAATTACAAAACAGAACAGAGTCACACATGCAGAAAACACACTATGGCTGCTTAACGGGAAAGGTGAGGTGGGGTGATACATAAAGCAAGAGTTTCAAATTAGCTCAGATACCGTTCCATAAACCCAATATGTTATAGACAAGACCTACTCCTTGCTCAGAGAACTGGACTCAACACGCCCGATTCACCGCATAAGAATATATCTGACTACTAATAATCTGAAAACCTATATATTGATATCTCTCTGTTAGTGTGTCAAGTGGGTGTAAAGCGGCATAAACACAGCCGTGAAAAGCAGCTGAACCTCATTATAAAAATAAATTACTTTTAAAAACCCATGAAACAAAGACAGTGAAAGAGAGAGAAATTCTTACACAATTCGTTCAGGGGCTGGGATGCAACCTGGATTGACCATATCTAGACCGACAGCTGGATGAGACATAAGGGTGGACACTCTGGGGGCTGAGAGGTTTGGTGAAGTTGGGTGAGCAAACGCAGACCCTTTAAAATAATACTGCGTGCTACCCATCGCATGGGTCCCAAATCTCCAGGTTCAAGGGCATCTTCCTACATCGAAAACATGCATGAGAAACCCAGAAGATGGTACACCGTGTGATGGGGAATGGTTTCTAAAACGCACCTCATTTCTCATCTCCTTGTGCTCGGGTTCGCCATTCCAGCCACTTTAGTAGCAATCTCCCTACTGGGAGCATCAGCACCTTTAACCTCCTGTACCGTACAGGTTGCACTTTGTCCTGAGGATGAACGGGAAGACGGGGAACCAATGAGAGATTAGCTCTTGGTGTTGGGACAGGCACAGGTCACTCTATTTTCCCATCAGGAAGAAGAATTAACCACAGGCTCAGCCTGCCCCCCGGGACCAGAACATGGCCTGAAGCCATCCTGCCCTTTTGCTGCCACCACCCGAAAAAGCGAGTTGTAAAATGGAGCTTCAGGGCACTGCAATTCACAAAACTGCACAGTTATAAATGATAACTCTCGTCCCCAAATATATTGAGGGAAGGCAAAGACGAGGAATTGAAATCAAGGCAGAATTGCAGGAAACAGATTTCAGGAGGTAGATTCGAATCTCCTTTAAAGCACATGAAAAGCGGGAAAACGTTGACAATGATGCTCTTGGCCAAAAAGGGCGTATGCGTTTTTTCCTGAATATATTCAGGAAAAAACGCATACGCCCTTTTTGGCCAACCAAGCAACCTGGAAAGGCAAATCAGCGCTACAAAGAAGTCTCCCTTGCCATCGGTCAAAAGGGCCATGCTGAAAAAAGTGTCAAAACCAGAAATGCAGGACAGGCCATAGAGAAATGGGAGCCTTGCTACACTGATGGGCGGGATGTAAATTGCCAACAGCCACTCTGGAGAAGTGTACCGTGTGTCCTGAAACATCTAAAAAACACAGCTTAGAGAGCATAGGGCACTTCCACGCATGGGGGTATAAAGTGGGAAAATTGAAAATCAGCAAGACACAAGCACCCCAAAGTTTAGGGCTGCTCTGTTGACAAGGACCTCCACTTCATTCCACCTTAAATATCCCAGGAAAGAGAAAAATGGATATAAAAGTTGTGGTCCTTATGTACAATGGAATATCATTCAGCCATGAAATCAATGTCATAAGGCTAGTAGCAGCATGATGAGTGGATTTAGGTACGACGATTCTAAGTGAAATAAGTCACACAGAAAAGGACACTTCTCATAAGGTATCATTTATAGAGGGAATGTAAAAACCGGTACACTTGAACTGAATTACAAAACAGAACAGAGTCACACATGGAGAAAACACACTATGGCTGCTTAACGGGAAAGGTGAGGTGGGGTGATACATAAAACAAGAGTTTCAAATTAGCTCAGATACCGTTCCATAAACCCAATAAGTAACAGACAAGACCTACTCCTTGCTCAGAGAACTGGACTCAACACGCCCGATTCACCGCACAAGAATTTATCTGACTAGTAATAATCTTAAAACCTATGTATTGATATCTCTCTGTTAGTGTGTCAAGTGGGTGTAAAGCGGCATAAACACAGCCGTGAAAAGCTGCAAAACCCCATTATAAAAATAAATTACTTTTCAAAACCCATGAAACAAAGACAGTGAAAGAGAGAGAAATTCTTACAAAATTCGTTCAGTGTGTGTGATGCAACCTGGATTGACCATATCTAGACCCACAGCTGGATGAGACATAAGGGTGGACACTCTTGGGGCTGAGAGGTTTGGTGAGGTTGGGTGAGCAAATGCAGACCCTTTAAAGTAATACTGCGTGATACCCATCGCATGGGTCCCAAATCTCCAGGTTCAAGGGCATCTTCCTACATCGAAAACATGCATGAGAAACCCAGAAGATGGTACACCGTGTGATGGGGAAAGGTTTCTAAAACGCACCTCATTTCTCATCTCCTTGTGCTCGGGTTCGCCATTCCAGCCACTTTAGTAGCAATCTCCCTACTTGGAGCATCAGCACCTTTAACCTTCTGTTCCGTACAGGTTGCAATTTGTCCTGAGGATGAACGGGAAGACGGGGAACCAATGAGAGAGTAGCTCTTGGTGTTGGGACAGGCACAGGTCACTCTATTTTCCCATCAGGAAGAAGAATTAACCACAGGCTCAGCCTGCCCCCCGGAACCAGAACAGGGCCTGAAGCCATCCTGCGCTTTTGCGGCCACCTCCCAAAAAAGCGAGTTGTAAAATGGAGCTTCAGGGCACTGCAATTCACAATCCTACAGAGTTATAAATGATAACTCTCGTCCACAAATATATTGAGGGAAGGCAAAGACGAGGAATTGAAATCAAGGCAGAATTGCAGGAAACAGATTTCAGGAGGTAGATTCGAATCGCCTTTAAAGCACATGAAAAGCGCCAAAACGTTGACAATGATGCCCTTGGCCAAAAAGGGCGTATGCGTTTTTTCCTGAATATATTCAGGAAAAAACGCATACGCCCTTTTTGGCCAACCAAGCAACCTGGAAAGGCAAATCAGCGCTACAAAGAAGTCTCGCTTCCCATCGGTCAAAAGGGCCATGCTGAAAAAAGTGTCAAAACCAGAAATGCAGGACAGGCCATGGAGAAATGGGAGCCTTGCTACACTGATGGGCGGGATGTAAATTGCCAACAGCCACTCTGGAGAAGTGTACGGTGTGTCCTGAAACATCTAAAAAACACAGCTTAGAGAGCATAGGGCACTCCACGCATGGGGGTATAAAGTGGTAAAATTAAAAATCAGCAAGACACAAGCACCCCAAAGTTTAGGGCTGCTCTGTTGACAAGGACCTCCACTTCATTCCACCTTAAATATCCCAGGAAAGCGAAAAATGGATAAAAAATTTGAGGTCCTTATGTACAATGGAATATCACTCAGCCATGAAATCAATGTCATAAGGCTAGTAGCAGCATGATGAGTGGATTTAGGTATGACGATTCTAAGTGAAATAAGTCACACTGAAAAGGACACTTCTCATAAGGTGTCACTTATAGAGGGAATGTAAAAACCGTTACACTTGAACTGAATTACAAAACAGAACAGAGTCACACATGCAGAAAACACACTATGGCTGCTTAACGGGAAAGGTGAGGTGGGGTGATACATAAAACAAGAGTTTCAAATTAGCTCAGATACCGTTCCATAAACCCAATATGTAATAGACAAGACCTACTCCTTGCTCAGAGAACTGGACTCAACACGCCCGATTCACCGCACAAGAATATATCTGACTAGTAATAATCTTAAAACCTATGTATTGATATCTCTCTGTTAGTGTGTCAAGTGGGTGTAAAGCGGCATAAACACAGCCGTGAAAAGCAGCTAAACCCCATTATAAAAATAAATTACTTTTAAAAACCCATGTAACAAAGACAGTGAAAGAGAGAGAAATTCTTACACAATTCGTTCAGGGGCTGTGATGCAACCTGGATTGACCATATCTAGACCAACAGCTGGATGAGACATAAGGGTGGACACTCTTGGGGCTGAGAGGTTTGGTGAGGTTGGGTGAGCAAACGCAGACCCTTTAAAGTAATACTGCGTGCTACCCATCGCATGGGTCCCAAATCTCCAGGTTCAAGGGCATCTTCCTACATCGAAAACATGCATGAGAAACCCAGAAGATGGTACACCGTGTGATGGGGAAAGGTTTCTAAAACGCACCTCATTTCTCATCTCCTTGTGCTCGGGTTGGCCATTCCAGGCACTTTACTAGCAATCTCCCTACTTGGAGCATCAGCACCTTTAACCTTCTGTTCCGTACAGGTTGCAATTTGTCCTGAGGATGAACGGGAAGACGGGGAACCAATGAGAGAGTAGCTCTTGGTGTTGGGACAGGCACAGGTCACTCTATTTTCCCATCAGGAAGAAGACTTAACCACAGGCTCAGACTGCCCCCCGGAACCAGAACAGGGCCTGAAGCCATCCTGCGCTTTTGCGGCCAGCTCCCAAATAAGCGAGATGTAAAATTGAGCTTCAGGGCACTGCAATTCACAAACCTGCAGAGTTATAAATGATAACTCTCGTCCACAAATATATTGAGAGAAGGCAAAGAAGAGGATTTGAAATCAAGGCAGAATTGCAGGAAACAGATTTCAGGAGGTAGATTCGAATCGCCTTTAAAGCACATGAAAAGCGGCAAAATGTTGACAATGATGCCTATGGCCAAAAAGGGCGTATGCGTTTTTTCCTGAATATATTCAGGAAAAAACGCATACGCCCTTTTTGGCCAACCAAGCAACCTGGAAAGCAAATCAGCACTACAAAGAAGTCTCACTTCCCATCGGTCAAAAGGGCCATGCTGAAAAAAGTGTCAAAACCCGAAATGCAGGACAGGCCATGGAGAAATGGGAGCCTTGCTACACTGATGGGCGGGATGTAAATTGCCAACAGCCACTCTGGAGAAGTGTACGGTGTGTCCTGAAACATCTAAAAACCACAGCTTAGAGAGCATAGGGCACTTCCACTCATGGGGGTATAAATTGGGAAAATGAAAAATCAGCAAAACACAAGCACCCCAAAGTTTAGGGCTGCTCTGTTGCCTAGGACCTCCACTTCATTCCACCTTAAATATCCCAGGAAAGAGAAAAATGGATAAAGAAGTTGGGGTCCTTATGTACAATGGAATATCACTCAGCCATGAAATCAATGTCATAAGGCTAGTAGAAGCATGATGAGTGGATTTAGGTACGACGATTCTAAGTGAAATAAGTCACACAGAAAAGGACACTTCTCATAAGGTATCATTTATAGAGGGAATGTAAAAACCGGTACACTTGAACTGAATTACAACACAGAACAGAGTCACACATGCAGAAAACACTCTATGGTTGCTTAACGGGAAAGGTGAGCTGGGGTGATGCATAAAAGAAGGATTTCAAATTAGCTCAGATAACGTTCCATAAACCCAATATATAATAGACAAGACCTACTCCTTGCTCAGTGAACTGAACTCAACACCCCCTATTCACCGCAAAAGAACATATCTGACTAGTAAAAATCTTAAAACCTATGTGTTGATATCTCTCTTGAAGTGTGTCAAGTGGGTGTAAAGCGGCATAAATAGAGCAGTGAAAAGCAGCTAAAACCCATTATAAAAATAAATTACTTTTAAAACCCCATGAAACAAAGACAGTGAAATAGAGAGAAATTCTTACACACTTCATTCAGAGGTTGTGATGCAACCTGGATTGACCATATCTAGACCCACAGCTGGATGAGACATAAGGGTGGACACTCTTGGGGCTGAGAGGTTTGGTGAGGTTGGGTGAGCAAACGCAGACCCTTTAAAGTAATACTGCGTGCTACCCATCGCATGGGTCCCAAATCTCCAGGTTCAAGGGCATCTTCCTACATCGAAAACATGCATGAGAAACCCAGAAGATGGTACACCGTGTGATGGGGAAAGGTTTCTAAAACGCACCTCATTTCTCATCTCCTTGTGCTCGGGTTCGCCATTCCAGCCACTTTACTAGCAATCTCCCTACTTGGAGCATCAGCACCTTTAACCTCCTGTTCCGTACAGGTTGCAATTTGTCCTGAGGATGAAAGGGAAGACGGGGAACCAATGAGAGACTAGCTCTTGGTGTTGGGACAGGCACAGGTCACTCTATTTTCCCATCAGGAAGAAGAATTAACCACAGGCTCAGCCTGCCCCCCGGAACCAGAACAGGGCCGGAGGCCATCCTGCGCTTTTGCGGCCAGCTCCCGAAAAAGCGAGTTGTAAAATGGAGCTTCAGGGCACTGCAATTCACAAACCTGCAGAGTTATAAATGATAACTCTCGTCCACAAATATATTGAGGGAAGGCAAAGAAGAGGATTTGAAATCAAGGCAGAATTGCAGCAAACAGATTTCAGGAGGTACATTCGAATCGCCTTTAAAGCACATGAAAAGCGGCAAAACGTTGACAATGATGCCCTTGGCCAAAAAGGGCGTATGCGTTTTTTCCTGAATATATTCAGGAAAAAACGCATACGCCCTTTTTGGCCAACCAAGCAACCTGGAAAGGCAAATCAGCGCTACAAAGAAGTCTCGCTTCCCATCCGTCAAAAGGGCCATGCTGAAAAAAGTGTCAAAACCAGAAATGCAGGACAGGCCATGGAGAAATGGGAGCCTTGCTACACTGATGGGAGGGATGTAAATTGCCTACAGCCACTCTGGAGAAGTGTACGGTGTGCCCTGAAACATCTAAAAAACACAGCTTAGAGAGCATAGGGCACTTCCACGCATGGGGGTATAAAGTGGGAAAATTAAAAATCAGCAAGACACAAGCACCCCAAAGTTTAGGGCTGCTCTGTTGACAAGGACCTCCACTTCATTCCACCTTAAATATCCCAGGAAAGAGAAAAATGGATATAAAAGTTGTGGTCCTTATGTACAATGGAATATCACTCAGCCATGAAATCAATGTCATAAGGCTAGTAGCAGCATGATGAGTGGATTTAGGTACGACAATTCTAAGTGAAATAAGTCACACAGAAAAGGACACTTCTCATAAGGTGTCACTTATAGAGGGAATGTAAAAACCGTTACACTTGAACTGAATTACAAAACAGAACAGAGTCACACATGCAGAAAACACACTATGGCTGCTTAACGGGAAAGGTGAGGTGGGGTGATACATAAAGCAAGAGTTTCAAATTAGCTCAGATACCGTTCCATAAACCCAATATGTTATAGACAAGACCTACTCCTTGCTCAGAGAACTGGACTCAACACGCCCGATTCACCGCATAAGAATATATCTGACTACTAATAATCTGAAAACCTATATATTGATATCTCTCTGTTAGTGTGTCAAGTGGGTGTAAAGCGGCATAAACACAGCCGTGAAAAGCAGCTGAACCTCATTATAAAAATAAATTACTTTTAAAAACCCATGAAACAAAGACAGTGAAAGAGAGAGAAATTCTTACACAATTCGTTCAGGGGCTGGGATGCAACCTGGATTGACCATATCTAGACCGACAGCTGGATGAGACATAAGGGTGGACACTCTGGGGGCTGAGAGGTTTGGTGAAGTTGGGTGAGCAAACGCAGACCCTTTAAAATAATACTGCGTGCTACCCATCGCATGGGTCCCAAATCTCCAGGTTCAAGGGCATCTTCCTACATCGAAAACATGCATGAGAAACCCAGAAGATGGTACACCGTGTGATGGGGAATGGTTTCTAAAACGCACCTCATTTCTCATCTCCTTGTGCTCGGGTTCGCCATTCCAGCCACTTTAGTAGCAATCTCCCTACTGGGAGCATCAGCACCTTTAACCTCCTGTACCGTACAGGTTGCACTTTGTCCTGAGGATGAACGGGAAGACGGGGAACCAATGAGAGATTAGCTCTTGGTGTTGGGACAGGCACAGGTCACTCTATTTTCCCATCAGGAAGAAGAATTAACCACAGGCTCAGCCTGCCCCCCGGGACCAGAACATGGCCTGAAGCCATCCTGCCCTTTTGCTGCCACCACCCGAAAAAGCGAGTTGTAAAATGGAGCTTCAGGGCACTGCAATTCACAAAACTGCACAGTTATAAATGATAACTCTCGTCCCCAAATATATTGAGGGAAGGCAAAGACGAGGAATTGAAATCAAGGCAGAATTGCAGGAAACAGATTTCAGGAGGTAGATTCGAATCTCCTTTAAAGCACATGAAAAGCGGGAAAACGTTGACAATGATGCTCTTGGCCAAAAAGGGCGTATGCGTTTTTTCCTGAATATATTCAGGAAAAAACGCATACGCCCTTTTTGGCCAACCAAGCAACCTGGAAAGGCAAATCAGCGCTACAAAGAAGTCTCCCTTGCCATCGGTCAAAAGGGCCATGCTGAAAAAAGTGTCAAAACCAGAAATGCAGGACAGGCCATAGAGAAATGGGAGCCTTGCTACACTGATGGGCGGGATGTAAATTGCCAACAGCCACTCTGGAGAAGTGTACCGTGTGTCCTGAAACATCTAAAAAACACAGCTTAGAGAGCATAGGGCACTTCCACGCATGGGGGTATAAAGTGGGAAAATTGAAAATCAGCAAGACACAAGCACCCCAAAGTTTAGGGCTGCTCTGTTGACAAGGACCTCCACTTCATTCCACCTTAAATATCCCAGGAAAGAGAAAAATGGATATAAAAGTTGTGGTCCTTATGTACAATGGAATATCATTCAGCCATGAAATCAATGTCATAAGGCTAGTAGCAGCATGATGAGTGGATTTAGGTACGACGATTCTAAGTGAAATAAGTCCCACAGAAAAGGACACTTCTCATAAGGTGTCATTTATAGAGGGAATGTAAAAACCGTAACACTTGAACTGAGTTACAAAACAGAACAGAGTCACACATGCAGAAAACACACTATGGCTCCTTAACGGGAAAGGTGAGGTGGGGTGATACATAAAACAAGAGTTTCAATTTAGCTCAGATACCGTTCCATAAACCCAATATGTAATAGACAAGACCTACTCCTTGCTCAGAGAACTGGACTCAACACGCCCGATTCACCGCACAAGAATATATCTGACTAGTAATAATCTTAAAACCTATGTATTGATATCTCTCTGTTAGTGTGTCAAGTGGGTTTAAAGCGGCATAAACACAGCCGTGAAAAGCAGATAAACCTCATTATAAAAATAAATTACTTTTAAAAACCCATGAAACAAAGACAGTGAATGAGAGAAAAATTCTTACACAATTCGTTCAGGGGCTGTGATGCAACCTGGATTGACCATATCTAGACCCACAGCTGGATGAGACATAAGGGTGGACACTCTTGGGGCTGAGAGGTTTGGTGAGGTTGGGTGAGCAAACGCAGACCCTTTAAAGTAATACTGCGTGGTACCCATCGCATGGGTACCATATCTCCAGGTTCAAGGGCATCTTCCTACATCGAAAACATGCATGAGAAACCCAGAAGATGGTACACCGTGTGATGGGGAAAGGTTTCTAAAACGCACCTCATTTCTCATCTCCTTGTTCTCGGGTTAGCAATTCCAGCCACTTTACTAGCAATCTCCCTACTTGGAGCATCAGCATCTTTAACCTCCTGTTCCGTACAGGTTGCAATTTGTCCTGAGGATGAACGGGAAGAAGGGGAACCAATGAGAGACTAGCTCTTGGTGTTGGGACAGGCACAGGTCACTCTATTTTCCCATCAGGAAGAAGAATTAACCACAGGCTCAGCCTGCCCCCCGGAACCAGAACAGGGCCTGAAGCCATCCTGCGCTTTTGCGGCCAGCTCCCAAATAAGCGAGTTGTAAAATTGAGCTTCAGGGCACTGCAATTCACAAACCTGCAGAGTTATAAATGATAACTCTCGTCCACAAATATATTGAGAGAAGGCAAAGAAGAGGATTTGAAATCAAGGCAGAATTGCAGGAAACAGATTTCAGGAGGTAGATTCGAATCGCCTTTAAAGCACATGAAAAGCGGCAAAATGTTGACAATGATGCTTTTGGCCAAAAAGTGCATATGGGTTATTCCTGAATATATTCAGAAAAAAACACATACGCCCTTTTTGACCAACCAAGCAACCTGGAAAGGCAAATCAGCACTACAAAGAAGTCTCACTTCCCATCGGTCAAAAGGGCCATGCTGAAAAAAGTGTCAAAACCCGAAATGCAGGACAGGCCATGGAGAAATGGGAGCCTTGCTACACTGATGGGCGGGATGTAAATTGCCAACTGCCACTCTGGAGAAGTGTACGGTGTGTCCTGAAACATCTAAAAAACACAGCTTAGAGAGCATAGGGCACTTCCACGCATGGGGGTATAAAGTGGGAAAATTGAAAATCAGCAAGACACAAGCACCCCAAAGTTTAGGGCTGCTCTGTTGACAAGGACCTCCACTTCATTCCACCTTAAATATCCCAGGAAAGAGAAAAATGGATATAAAAGTTGTGGTCCTTATGTACAATGGAATATCACTCAGCCATGAAATCAATGTCATAAGGCTAGTAGCAGCATGATGAGTGGATTTAGGTACGACGATTCTAAGTGAAATAAGTCCCACAGAAAAGGCCACTTCTCATAAGGTGTCATTTATAGAGGGAATGTAAAAACCGTAACACTTGAACTGAGTTACAAAACAGAACACAGTCACACATGCAGAAAACACAATATGGCTCCTTAACGGGAAAGGTGAGGTGGGGTGATACATAAAACAAGAGTTTCAATTTAGCTCAGATACCGTTCCATAAACCCAATATGTAATAGACAAGACCTACTCCTTGCTCAGAGAACTGGACTCAACACGCCCGATTCACCGCACAAGAATATATCTGACTAGTAATAATCTTAAAACCTATGTATTGATATCTCTCTGTTAGTGTGTCAAGTGGGTTTAAAGCGGCATAAACACAGCCGTGAAAAGCAGCTAAACCTCATTATAAAAATAAATTACTTTTAAAAACCCATGAAACAAAGACAGTGAATGAGAGAAAAATTCTTACACAATTCGTTCAGGGGCTGTGATGCAACCTGGATTGACCATATCTAGACCCACAGCTGGATGAGACATAAGGGTGGACACTCTTGGGGCTGAGAGGTTTGGTGAGGTTGGGTGAGCAAACGCAGACCCTTTAAAGTAATACTGCGTGGTACCCATCGCATGGGTACCAAATCTCCAGGTTCAAGGGCATCTTCCTACATCGAAAACATGCATGAGAAACCCAGAAGATGGTACACCGTGTGATGGGGAAAGGTTTCTAAAATGCACCTCATTTCTCATCTCCTTGTGCTCGGGTTAGCCATTCCAGCCACTTTAGTAGCAATCTCCCTACTTGGAGCATCAGCACCTTTAACCTCCTGTTCCGTACAGGTTGCAATTTGTCCTGAGGATGAACGGGAAGACGGGGAACCAAAGAGATTAGCTCTTGGTGTTGGGACAGGCACAGGTCACTCTATTTTCCCATCAGGAAGAAGAATTAACCACAGGCTCAGCCTGCCCCCCGGAACCAGAACAGGGCCTGAAGCCATTCTGCGCTTTTGCGGCCACCTCCCAAAAAAGCGAGTTGTAAAATGGAGCTTCAGGGCACTGCAATTCACAATCCTACAGAGTTATAAATGATAACTCTCGTCCACAAATATATTGAGGGAAGGCAAAGACGAGGAATTGAAATCAAGGCAGAATTGCAGGAAACAGATTTCAGGAGGTAGATTCGAATCGCCTTTAAAGCACATGAAAAGCGCCAAAACGTTGACAATGATGCCCTTGGCCAAAAAGGGCGTATGCGTTTTTTCCTGAATATATTCAGGAAAAAACGCATACGCCCTTTTTGGCCAACCAAGCAACCTGGAAAGGCAAATCAGCGCTACAAAGAAGTCTCGCTTCCCATCAGTCAAAAGGGCCATGCTGAAAAAAGTGTCAAAACCAGAAATGCAGGACAGGCCATGGAGAAATGGGAGCCTTGCTACACTGATGGGCGGGATGTAAATTGCCAACAGCCACTCTGGAGAAGTGTACGGTGTGTCCTGAAACATCTAAAAAACACAGCTTAGAGAGCATAGGGCACTTCCACGCATGGGGGTATAAAGTGGGAAAATTAAAAATCAGCAAGACACAAGCACCCCAAAGTTTAGGGCTGCTCTGTTGACAAGGACCTCCACTTCATTCCACCTTAAATATCCCAGGAAAGCGAAAAATGGATAAAAAATTTGAGGTCCTTATGTACAATGGAATACCACTCAGCCATGAAATCAATGTCATAAGGCTAGTAGCAGCATGATGAGTGGATTTAGGTATGACGATTCTAAGTGAAATAAGTCACACAGAAAAGGACACTTCTCATAAGGTGTCACTTATAGAGGGAATGTAAAAACCGTTACACTTGAGCTGAATTACAAAACAGAACAGAGTCACACATGCAGAAAACACACTATTGCTGCTTAACGGGAAAGGTGATGTGGGGTGATACATAAAGCAAGAGTTTCAAATTAGCTCAGATACCGTTCCATAAACCCAATATGTAATAGACAAGACCTACTCCTTGCTCAGAGAACTGGACTAAACACGCCCGATTCACCGCATAAGAATATATCTGACTAGTAATAATCTGAAAACTTATATATTGATATCTCTCTGTTAGTGTGTCAAGTGGGTGTAAAGCGGCATAAACACAGCCGTGAAAAGCAGCTGAACCTCATTATAAAAATAAATTACTTTTAAAAACCCATGAAACAAAGACAGTGAAAGAGAGAGAAATTCTTACACAATTCGTTCAGGGGCTGGGATGCAACCTGGATTGACCATATCTAGGCCGACAGCTGGATGAGACATAAGGGTGGACACTCTGGGGGCTGAGAGGTTTGGTGAAGTTGGGTGAGCAAACGCAGACCCTTTAAAATAATACTGCGTGCTACCCATCGCATGGGTCCCAAATCTCCAGGTTCAAGGGCATCTTCCTACATCGAAAACATGCATGAGAAACCCAGAAGATGGTACACCGTGTGATGGGGAATGGTTTCTAAAACGCACCTCATTTCTCATCTCCTTGTGCTCGGGTTCGCCATTCCAGCCACTTTAGTAGCAATCTCCCTACTGGGAGCATCAGCACCTTTAACCTCCTGTACCGTACAGGTTGCACATTGTCCTGAGGATGAACGGGAAGCCGGGGAACCAATGAGAGATTAGCTCTTGGTGTTGGGACAGGCACAGGTCACTCTATTTTCCCATCAGGAAGAAGAATTAACCACAGGCTCAGCCTGCCCCCCGGGACCAGAACAGGGCCTGAAGCCATCCTGCCCTTTTGCTGCCACCACCCGAAAAAGCGAGTTGTAAAATGGAGCTTCAGGGCACTGCAATTCACAAAACTGCACAGTTATAAATGATAACTCTCGTCCCCAAATATATTGAGGGAAGGCAAAGACGAGGAATTGAAATCAAGGCAGAATTGCAGGAAACAGATTTCAGGAGGTAGATTCGAATCTCCTTTAAAGCACATGAAAAGCGGGAAAACGTTGACAATGATGCTCTTGGCCAAAAAGGGCGTATGCGTTTTTTCCTGAATATATTCAGGAAAAAACGCATACGCCCTTTTTGGCCAACCAAGCAACCTGGAAAGGCAAATCAGCGCTACAAAGAAGTCTCGCTTGCCATCGGTCAAAAGGGCCATGCTGAAAAAAGTGTCAAAACCAGAAATGCAGGACAGGCCATAGAGAAATGGGAGCCTTGCTACACTGATGGGCGGGATGTAAATTGCCAAAAGCCACTCTGGAGAAGTGTACCGTGTGTCCTGAAACATCTAAAAAACACAGCTTAGAGAGCATAGGGCACTTCCACGCATGGGGGTATAAAGTGGGAAAATTGAAAATCAGCAAGACACAAGCACCCCAAAGTTTAGGACTGCTCTGTTGACAAGGACCTCCACTTCATTCCACCTTAAATATCCCAGGAAAGAGAAAAATGGATATAAAAGTTGTGGTCCTTATGTACAATGGAATATCACTCAGCCATGAAATCAATGTCATAAGGCTAGTAGCAGCATGATGAGTGGATTTAGGTACGACGATTCTAAGTGAAATAAGTCCCACAGAAAAGGACACTTCTCATAAGGTGTCATTTATAGAGGGAATGTAAAAACCGTAACACTTGAACTGAGTTACAAAACAGAACAGAGTCACACATGCAGAAAACACACTATGGCTCCTTAACGGGAAAGGTGAGGTGGGGTGATACATAAAACAAGAGTTTCAATTTAGCTCAGATACCGTTCCATAAACCCAATATGTAATAGACAAGACCTACTCCTTGCTCAGAGAACTGGACTCAACACGCCCGATTCACCGCACAAGAATATATCTGACTAGTAATAATCTTAAAACCTATGTATTGATATCTCTCTGTTAGTGTGTCAAGTGGGTTTAAAGCGGCATAAACACAGCCGTGAAAAGCAGATAAACCTCATTATAAAAATAAATTACTTTTAAAAACCCATGAAACAAAGACAGTGAATGAGAGAAAAATTCTTACACAATTCGTTCAGGGGCTGTGATGCAACCTGGATTGACCATATCTAGACCCACAGTTGGATGAGACATAAGGGTGGACACTCTTGGGGCTGAGAGGTTTGGTGAGGTTGGGTGAGCAAACGCAGACCCTTTAAAGTAATACTGCGTGGTACCCATCGCATGGGTACCATATCTCCAGGTTCAAGGGCATCTTCCTACATCGAAAACATGCATGAGAAACCCAGAAGATGGTACACCGTGTGATGGGGAAAGGTTTCTAAAACGCACCTCATTTCTCATCTCCTTGTTCTCGGGTTAGCAATTCCAGCCACTTTACTAGCAATCTCCCTACTTGGAGCATCAGCATCTTTAACCTCCTGTTCCGTACAGGTTGCAATTTGTCCTGAGGATGAACGGGAAGAAGGGGAACCAATGAGAGACTAGCTCTTGGTGTTGGGACAGGCACAGGTCACTCTATTTTACCATCAGGAAGAAGAATTAACCACAGGCTCAGCCTGCCCCCCGGAACCAGAACAGGGCCTGAAGCCATCCTGCGCTTTTGCGGCCAGCTCCCAAATAAGCGAGTTGTAAAATTGAGCTTCAGGGCACTGCAATTCACAAACCTGCAGAGTTATAAATGATAACTCTCGTCCACAAATATATTGAGAGAAGGCAAAGAAGAGGATTTGAAATCAAGGCAGAATTGCAGGAAACAGATTTCAGGAGGTAGATTCGAATGGCCTTTAAAGCACATGAAAAGCGGCAAAATGTTGACAATGATGCTTTTGGCCAAAAAGTGCGTATGCGTTATTCCTGAATATATTCAGAAAAAAAGGCATACGCCCTTTTTGGCCAACCAAGCAACCTGGAAAGCAAATCAGCACTACAAAGAAGTCTCACTTCCCATCGGTCAAAAGGGCCATGCTGAAAAAAGTGTCAAAACCCGAAATGCAGGACAGGCCATGGAGAAATGGGAGCCTTGCTACACTGATGGGCGGGATGTAAATTGCCAACAGCCACTCTGGAGAAGTGTACGGTGTGTCCTGAAACATCTAAAAACCACAGCTTAGAGAGCATAGGGCACTTCCACTCATGGGGGTATAAATTGGGAAAATGAAAAATCAGCAAAACACAAGCACCCCAAAGTTTAGGGCTGCTCTGTTGCCTAGGACCTCCACTTCATTCCACCTTAAATATCCCAGGAAAGAGAAAAATGGATAAAGAACTTGGGGTCCTTATGTACAATGGAATATCACTCAGCCAAGAAATCAATGTCATAAGGCTAGTAGAAGCATGATGAGTGGATTTAGGTACGACGATTCTAAGTGAAATAAGTCACACAGAAAAGGACACTTCTCATAAGGTATCATTTATAGAGGGAATGTAAAAACCGGTACACTTGAACTGAATTACAACACAGAACAGAGTCACGCATGCAGAAAACACTCTATGGTTGCTTAACGGGAAAGGTGAGCTGGGGTGATGCATAAAAGAAGGATTTCAAATTAGCTCAGATAACGTTCCATAAACCCAATATATAATAGACAAGACCTACTCCTTGCTCAGTGAACTGAACTCAACACCACCTATTCACCGCAAAAGAACATATCTGACTAGTAAAAATCTTAAAACCTATGTGTTGATATCTCTCTTGAAGTGTGTCAAGTGGGTGTAAAGCGGCATAAATAGAGCAGTGAAAAGCAGCTAAACCCCATTATAAAAATAAATTACTTTTAAAACCCCATGAAACAAAGACAGTGAAATAGAGAGAAATTCTTACACACTTCATTCAGAGGTTGTGATGCAACCTGGATTGACCATATCTAGACCCACAGCTGGATGAGACATAAGGGTGGACACTCTTGGGGCTGAGAGGTTTGGTGAGGTTGGGTGAGCAAATGCAGACCCTTTAAAGTAATACTGCGTGGAACCCGTCGCATGGGTCCCAAATCTCCAGGTTCAAGGGCATCTTCCTACATCGAAAACATGCATGAGAAACCCAGAAGATGGTACACCATGTGATCGGGAAAGGATTCTAAAACGCACCTCATTTCTCATCTCCTTGTGTTCGGATTCGCCATTCCAGCCGCTTTAATAGCAATCTCCCTACTTGGAGAATAATCACCTTTATCCTCCTGTTCCGTACAGGTGGAAATTTGTAATGAGGATGAATGGGAAGAGGGAGACCCAATGAGAGAATAGCTCTACGTTTTGGGACAGGCACAGGTCACTCTATTTTCCCATCAGGAAGAAGAATTAACCACAGGCTCAGCCTGCCCCCCGGAACCAGAACAGGGCCTGAAGCCATCCTGTGCTTTTGCGGCCAGCTCCCAAAATAGCGAGTTGTAAAATGTAGCTTCAGGGCACTGTAATTCACAAACCTGCAGAGTTATAAATGATAACTCTCGTCCCCAAATATATTGAGGGAAGGCAAAGAAGAGGATTTGAAATCAAGGCAGAATTGCAGCAAACAGATTTCAGGAGGTACATTCGAATCGCCTTTAAAGCACATGAAAAGCGGCAAAACGTTGACAATGATGCCCTTGGCCAAAAAGGGCGTATGCGTTTTTTCCTGAATATATTCAGGAAAAAACGCATACGCCCTTTTTGGCCAACCAAGCAACCTGAAAAGGCAAATCAGCGCTACAAAGAAGTCTTGCTTCCCATCCGTCAAAAGGGCCATGCTGAAAAAAGTGTCAAAACCAGAAAGGCAGGACAGGCCATGGAGAAATGGGAGCCTTGCTACACTGATGTGCGGGATGTAAATTGCCAACAGCCACTCTGGAGAAGTGTACGGTGTGCCCTGAAACATCTAAAAAACACAGCTTAGAGAGAATAGGGCACTTCCACGCATGGGTGTATAAAGTGGGAAAAATAAAAATCAGCAAGACACAAGCACCCCAAAGTTTAGGGCTGCTCTGTTGACAAGGACCTCCACTTCATTCCACCTTAAATATCCCAGGAAAGAGAAAAATGGATATAAAAGTTGTGGTCCTTATGTACAATCGAATATCACTCAGCCATGAAATCAATGTCATAAGGCTAGTAACAGCATGATGAGTGGATTTAGGTACGACGATTCTAAGTGAAATAAGTCACACAGAAAAGGACACTTCTCATAAGGTGTCACTTATAGAGGGAATGTAAAAACCGTTACACTTGAACTGAATTACAAAACAGAACAGAGTCACACATGCAGAAAACACACTATGGCTGCTTAACGGGAAAGGTGAGGTGGGGTGATACATAAAGCAAGAGTTTCAAATTAGCTCAGATACCGTTCCATAAACCCAATATGTAATAGACAAGACCTACTCCTTGCTCAGAGAACTGGACTCAACACGCCCGATTCACCGCATAAGAATATATCTGACTAGTAATAATCTGAAAACCTATATATTGATATCTCTCTGTTAGTGTGTCAAGTGGGTGTAAAGCGGCATAAACACAGCCGTGAAAAGCAGCTGAACTTCATTATAAAAATAAATTACTTTTAAAAACCCATGAAACAAAGACAGTGAAAGAGAGAGAAATTCTTACACAATTCGTTCAGGGGCTGGGATGCACCCTGGATTGACCATATCTAGACCGACAGCTGGATGAGACATAAGGGTGGACACTCTGGGGGCTGAGAGGTTTGGTGAGGTTGGGTGAGCAAACGCAGACCCTTTAAAGTAATACTGCGTGCTACCCATCGCATGGGTCCCAAATCTCCAGGTTCAAGGGCATCTTCCTACATCGAAAACATGCATGAGAAACCCAGAAGATGGTACACCGTGTGATGGGGAATGGTTTCTAAAACGCACCTCATTTCTCATCTCCTTGTGCTCGGGTTCGCCATTCCAGCCACTTTAGTAGCAATCTCCCTACTGGGAGCATCAGCACCTTTAACCTCCTGTTACGTACAGGTTGCACTTTGTCCTGAGGATGAACGGGAAGATGGGGAACCAATGAGAGACTAGCTCTTGGTGTTTGGACAGGCACAGGTCACTCTATTTTCCCATCAGGAAGAAGAATTAACCACAGGCTCAGCCTGCCCCCCGGAACCAGAACAGGGCCTGAAGCCGTCCTGCGCTTTTGCTGCCACCACCCGAAAAAGCGAGTTGTAAAATGGAGCTTCAGGGCACTGCAATTCACAAACCTGCAGAGTTATAAATGATAACTCTCGTCCACAAATATATTGAGGGAAGGCAAAGAAGAGGATTTGAAATCAAGGCAGAATTGCAGCAAACAGATTTCAGGAGGTACATTCGAATCGCCTTTAAAGCACATGAAAAGCGGCAAAACGTTGACAATGATGCCCTTGGCCAAAAAGGGCGTATGCGTTTTTTCCTGAATATATTCAGGAAAAAACGCATACGCCCTTTTTGGCCAACCAAGCAACCTGGAAAGGCAAATCAGCGCTACAAAGAAGTCTCGCTTCCCATCCGTCAAAAGGGCCATGCTGAAAAAAGTGTCAAAACCAGAAATGCAGGACAGGCCATGGAGAAATGGGAGCCTTGCTACACTGATGGGAGGGATGTTAATTGCCTACAGCCACTCTGGAGAAGTGTACGGTGTGCCCTGAAACATCTAAAAAACACAGCTTAGAGAGCATAGGGCACTTCCACGCATGGGGGTATAAAGTGGGAAAATTAAAAATCAGCAAGACACAAGCACCCCAAAGTTTAGGGCTGCTCTGTTGACAAGGACCTCCACTTCATTCCACCTTAAATATCCCAGGAAAGAGAAAAATGGATATAAAAGTTGTGGTCCTTATGTACAATGGAATATCACTCAGCCATGAAATCAATGTCATAAGGCTAGTAGCAGCATGATGAGTGGATTTAGGTATGACAATTCTAAGTGAAACAAGTCACACAGAAAAGGACACTTCTCATAAGGTGTCACTTATAGAGGGAATGTAAAAACCGTTACACTTGAACTGAATTACAAAACAGAACAGAGTCACACATGCAGAAAACAAACTATGGCTGCTTAACGGGAAAGGTGAGGTGGGGTGATACATAAAGCAAGAGTTTCAAATTAGCTCAGATACCATTCCATAAACCCAATATGTTATAGACAAGACCTACTCCTTGCTCAGAGAACTGGACTCAACACGCCCGATTCACAGCATAAGAATATATCTGACTACTAATAATCTGAAAACCTATATATTGATATCTCTCTGTTAGTGTGTCAAGTGGGTGTAAAGCGGCATAAACACAGCCGTGAAAAGCAGCTGAACCTCATTATAAAAATAAATTACTTTTAAAAACCCATGAAACAAAGACAGTGAAAGAGAGAGAAATTCTTACACAATTCGTTCAGGGGCTGGGATGCAACCTGGATTGACCATATCTAGACCGACAGCTGGATGAGACATAAGGGTGGACACTCTGGGGGCTGAGAGGTTTGGTGAAGTTGGGTGAGCAAACGGAGACCCTTTAAAATAATACTGCGTGCTACCCATCGCATGGGTCCCAAATCTCCAGGTTCAAGGGCATCTTCCTACATCGAAAACATGCATGAGAAACCCAGAAGATGGTACACCGTGTGATGGGGAATGGTTTCTAAAACGCACCTCATTTCTCATCTCCTTGTGCTCGGGTTCGCCATTCCAGCCACTTTAGTAGCAATCTCCCTACTGGGAGCATCAGCACCTTTAACCTCCTGTACCGTACAGGTTGCACTTTGTCCTGAGGATGAACGGGAAGACGGGGAACCAATGAGAGATTAGCTCTTGGTGTTGGGACACTCACAGGTCACTCTATTTTCCCATCAGGAAGAAGAATTAACCACAGGCTCAGCCTGCCCCCCGGGACCAGAACAGGGCCTGAAGCCATCCTGCCCTTTTGCTGCCACCACCCGAAAAAGCGAGTTGTAAAATGGAGCTTCAGGGCACTGCAATTCACAAAACTGCACAGTTATAAATGATAACTCTCGTCCCCAAATATATTGAGGGAAGGCAAAGACGAGGAATTGAAATCAAGGCAGAATTGCAGGAAACAGATTTCAGGAGGTAGATTCGAATCGCCTTTAAAGCACATGAAAAGCGGCAAAATGTTGACAATGATGCTTTTGGCCAAAAAGTGCATATGGGTTATTCCTGAATATATTCAGAAAAAAACACATACCCCCTTTTTGACCAACCAAGCAACCTGGAAAGGCAAATCAGCACTACAAAGAAGTCTCACTTCCCATCGGTCAAAAGGGCCATGCTGAAAAAAGTGTCAAAACCCGAAATGCAGGACAGGCCATGGAGAAATGGGAGCCTTGCTACACTGATGGGCGGGATGTAAATTGCCAACTGCCACTCTGGAGAAGTGTACGGTGTGTCCTGAAACATCTAAAAAACACAGCTTAGAGAGCATAGGGCACTTCCACGCATGGGGGTATAAAGTGGGAAAATTGAAAATCAGCAAGACACAAGCACCCCAAAGTTTAGGGCTGCTCTGTTGACAAGGACCTCCACTTCATTCCACCTTAAATATCCCAGGAAAGAGAAAAATGGATATAAAAGTTGTGGTCCTTATGTACAATGGAATATCACTCAGCCATGAAATCAATGTCATAAGGCTAGTAGCAGCATGATGAGTGGATTTAGGTACGACGATTCTAAGTGAAATAAGTCCCACAGAAAAGGCCACTTCTCATAAGGTGTCATTTATAGAGGGAATGTAAAAACCGTAACACTTGAACTGAGTTACAAAACAGAACACAGTCACACATGCAGAAAACACAATATGGCTCCTTAACGGGAAAGGTGAGGTGGGGTGATACATAAAACAAGAGTTTCAATTTAGCTCAGATACCGTTCCATAAACCCAATATGTAATAGAAAAGACCTACTCCTTGCTCAGAGAACTGGACTCAACACGCCCGATTCACCGCACAAGAATATATCTGACTAGTAATAATCTTAAAACCTATGTATTGATATCTCTCTGTTAGTGTGTCAAGTGGGTTTAAAGCGGCATAAACACAGCCGTGAAAAGCAGCTAAACCTCATTATAAAAATAAATTACTTTTAAAAACCCATGAAACAAAGACAGTGAATGAGAGAAAAATTCTTACACAATTCGTTCAGGGGCTGTGATGCAACCTGGATTGACCATATCTAGACCCACAGCTGGATGAGACATAAGGGTGGACACTCTTGGGGCTGAGAGGTTTGGTGAGGTTGGGTGAGCAAACGCAGACCCTTTAAAGTAATACTGCGTGGTACCCATCGCATGGGTACCATATCTCCAGGTTCAAGGGCATCTTCCTACATCGAAAACATGCATGAGAAACCCAGAAGATGGTACACCGTGTGATGGGGAAAGGTTTCTAAAACGCACCTCATTTCTCATCTCCTTGTTCTCGGGTTAGCAATTCCAGCCACTTTACTAGCAATCTCCCTACTTGGAGCATCAGCATCTTTAACCTCCTGTTCCGTACAGGTTGCAATTTGTCCTGAGGATGAACGGGAAGAAGGGGAACCAATGAGAGACTAGCTCTTGGTGTTGGGACAGGCACAGGTCACTCTATTTTCCCATCAGGAAGAAGAATTAACCACAGGCTCAGCCTGCCCCCCGGAACCAGAACAGGGCCTGAAGCCATCCTGCGCTTTTGCGGCCAGCTCCCAAATAAGCGAGTTGTAAAATTGAGCTTCAGGGCACTGCAATTCACAAACCTGCAGAGTTATAAATGATAACTCTCGTCCACAAATATATTGAGAGAAGGCAAAGAAGAGGATTTGAAATCAAGGCAGAATTGCAGGAAACAGATTTCAGGAGGTAGATTCGAATCGCCTTTAAAGCACATGAAAAGCGGCAAAATGTTGACAATGATGCTTTTGGCCAAAAAGTGCGTATGGGTTATTCCTGAATATATTCAGAAAAAAACACATACGCCCTTTTTGACCAACCAAGCAACCTGTAAAGGCAAATCAGCACTACAAAGAAGTCTCACTTCCCATCGGTCAAAAGGGCCATGCTGAAAAAAGTGTCAAAACCCGAAATGCAGGACAGGCCATGGAGAAATGGGAGCCTTGCTACACTGATGGGCGGGATGTAAATTGCCAACTGCCACTCTGGAGAAGTGTACGGTGTGTCCTGAAACATCTAAAAAACACAGCTTAGAGAGCATAGGGCACTTCCATGCATGGGGGTATAAAGTGGTAAAATTGAAAATCAGCAAGACACAAGCACCCCAAAGTTTAGGGCTGCTCTGTTGACAAGGACCTCCACTTCATTCCACCTTAAATATCCCAGGAAAGAGAAAAATGGATATAAAAGTTGTGGTCCTTATGTACAATGGAATATCACTCAGCCATGAAATCAATGTCATAAGGCTAGTAGCAGCATGATGAGTGGATTTAGGTACGACGATTCTAAGTGAAATAAGTCCCACAGAAAAGGCCACTTCTCATAAGGTGTCATTTATAGAGGGAATGTAAAAACCGTAACACTTGAACTGAGTTACAAAACAGAACACAGTCACACATGCAGAAAACACAATATGGCTCCTTAACGGGAAAGGTGAGGTGGGGTGATACATAAAACAAGAGTTTCAATTTAGCTCAGATACCGTTCCATAAACCCAATATGTAATAGACAAGACCTACTCCTTGCTCAGAGAACTGGACTCAACACGCCCGATTCACCGCACAAGAATATATCTGACAAGTAATAATCTTAAAACCTATGTATTGATATCTCTCTGTTAGTGTGTCAAGTGGGTTTAAAGCGGCATAAACACAGCCGTGAAAAGCAGCTAAACCTCATTATAAAAATAAATTACTTTTAAAAACCCATGAAACAAAGACAGTGAATGAGAGAAAAATTCTTACACAATTCGTTCAGGGGCTGTGATGCAACCTGGATTGACCATATCTAGACCCACAGCTGGATGAGACATAAGGGTGGACACTCTTGGGGCTGAGAGGTTTGGTGAGGTTGGGTGAGCAAACGCAGACCCTTTAAAGTAATACCGCGTGGTACCCATCGCATGGGTACCAAATCTCCAGGTTCAAGGGCATCTTCCTACATCGAAAACATGCATGAGAAACCCAGAAGATGGTACACCGTGTGATGGGGAAAGGTTTCTAAAATGCACCTCATTTCTCATCTCCTTGTGCTCGGGTTAGCCATTCCAGCCACTTTAGTAGCAATCTCCCTACTTGGAGCATCAGCATCTTTAACCTCCTGTTCCGTACAGGTTGCAATTTGTCCTGAGGATGAACGGGAAGAAGGGGAACCAATGAGAGACTAGCTCTTGGTGTTGGGACAGGCACAGGTCACTCTATTTTCCCATCAGGAAGAAGAATTAACCACAGGCTCAGCCTGCCCCCCGGAACCAGAACAGGGCCTGAAGCCATCCTGCGCTTTTGCGGCCACCTCCCAAAAAAGCGAATTGTAAAATGGAGCTTCAGGGCACTGCAATTCACAATCCTACAGAGTTATAAATGATAACTCTCGTCCACAAATATAT
The DNA here is from genome assembly GCF_965194825.1 of Balaenoptera physalus. Lineage (NCBI taxonomy): Eukaryota > Metazoa > Chordata > Mammalia > Artiodactyla > Balaenopteridae > Balaenoptera > Balaenoptera physalus. The sequence continues at coordinate 446,447 of NW_028126012.1, forward strand.
TGAGGGAAGGCAAAGACGAGGAATTGAAATCAAGGCAGACTTGCAGGAAACAGATTTCAGGAGGTAGATTCGAATCGCCTTTAAAGCACATGAAAAGCGGCAAAACGTTGACAATGATGCCCTTGGCCAAAAAGGGCGTATGCGTTTTTTCCTGAATATATTCAGGAAAAAACGCATACGCCCTTTTTGGCCAACCAAGCAACCTGGAAAGGCAAATCAGCGCTACAAAGAAGTCTCGCTTCCCATCGGTCAAAAGGGCCATGCTGAAAAAAGTGTCAAAACCAGAAATGCAGGACAGGCCATGGAGAAATGGGAGCCTTGCTACACTGATGGGCGGGATGTAAATTGCCAACAGCCACTCTGGAGAAGTGTACGGTGTGTCCTGAAACATCTAAAAAACACAGCTTAGAGAGCATAGGGCACATCCACGCATGGGGGTATAAAGTGGGAAAATTAAAAATCAGCAAGACACAAGCACCCCAAAGTTTAGGGCTGCTCTGTTGACAAGGACCTCCACTTCATTCCACGTTAAATATCCCAGGAAAGCGAAAAATGGATAAAAAATTTGAGGTCCTTATGTACAATGGAATACCACTCAGCCATGAAATCAATGTCATAAGGCTAGTAGCAGCATGATGAGTGGATTTAGGTATGACGATTCTTAGTGAAATAAGTCACACAGAAAAGGACACTTCTCATAAGGTGTCACTTATAGAGGGAATGTAAAAACCATTACACTTGAACTGAATTACAAAACAGAACAGAGTCACATATGCAGAAAACACACTATGGCTGCTTAACGGGAAAGGTGAGGTGGGGTGATACATAAAGCAAGAGTTTCAAATTAGCTCAGATACCGTTCCATAAACCAAATATGTAATAGACAAGACCTACTCCTTTCTCAGAGAACTGGACTCAACACGCCCGATTCACAGCACAAGAATATATCTGACTAGTAATAATCTTAAAACCTATATATTGATATCTCTCTGTTAGTGTGTCAAGTGGGTGTAAAGCGGCATAAACACAGCCGTGAAAAGCAGCTAAACCCCATTATAAAAATAAATTTCTTTTAAAAACCCATGAAACAAAGACAGTGAAAGAGAGAGAAATTCTTACACAATTCGTTCAGGGGCTGTGATGCAACCTGGATTGACAATATCTAGACCCACAGCTGGATGAGACATAAGGGTGGAAACTCTTGGGGCTGAGAGGTTTGGTGAGGTTGGGTGAGCAAAAGCAGACCCTTTAAAGTAATACTGCGTGCTACCCATCGCATGGGTCCCAAATCTCCAGGTTCAAGGGCATCTTCCTACATCGAAAACATGCATGAGAAACCAAGAAGATGGTACACCTTGTGATGGGGAAAGGTTTCTAAAATGCACCTCATTTCTCATCTCCTTGTGCTCGGGTTCGCCATTCCAGCCACTTTAGTAGCAATCTCCCTACTTGGAGCATCAGCACCTTTAACCTCCTGTTCCGTACAGGTTGCAATTTGTCCTGAGGATGAACGGGAAGACGGGGAACCAATGAGAGATTAGCTCTTGGTGTTGGGACAGGCACAGGTCACTCTATTTTCCCATCAAGAAGAAGAATTAACCACAGGCTCAGCCTGCCCCCCGGAACCAGAACAGGGCCTGAAGCCATTCTGCGCTTTTGCGGCCACCTCCCAAAAAAGCCAGTTGTAAAATGGAGCTTCAGGGCACTGCAATTCACAATCCTACAGAGTTATAAATGATAACTCTCGTCCACAAAATATATTGAGGGAAGGCAAAGACGAGGAATTGAAATCAAGGCAGAATTGCAGGAAACAGATTTCAGGAGGTAGATTCGAATCGCCTTTAAAGCACATGAAAAGCGCCAAAACGTTGACAATGATGCCCTTGGCCAAAAAGGGCGTATGCGTTTTTTCCTGAATATATTCAGGAAAAAACGCATACGCCCTTTTTGGCCAACCAAGCAACCTGGAAAGGCAAATCAGCGCTACAAAGAAGTTTCGCTTCCCATCAGTCAAAAGGGCCATGCTGAAAAAAGTGTCAAAACCAGAAATGCAGGACAGGCCATGGAGAAATGGGAGCCTTGCTACACTGATGGGCGGGAAGTAAATTGCCAACAGCCACTCTGGAGAAGTGTACGGTGTGTCCTGAAACATCTAAAAAACACAGCTTAGAGAGCATAGGGCACTTCCACGCATGGGGGTATAAAGTGGGAAAATTAAAAATCAGCAAGACACAAGCACCCCAAAGTTTAGGGCTGCTCTGTTGACAAGGACCTCCACTTCATTCCACCTTAAATATCCCAGGAAAGCGAAAAATGGATAAAAAATTTGAGGTCCTTATGTACAATGGAATACCAATCAGCCATGAAATCAATGTCATAAGGCTAGTAGCAGCATGATGAGTGGATTTAGGTACGACGATTCTAAGTGAAATAAGTCACACAGAAAAGGACACTTCTCATAAGGTGTCACTTATAGAGGGAATGTAAAAACCGTTACACTTGAACTGAATTACAAAACAGAACAGAGTCACACATGCAGAAAACACACTATGGCTGCTTAACGGGAAAGGTGAGGTGGGGTGATACATAAAGCAAGAGTTTCAAATTAGCTCAGATACCGTTCCATAAACCCAATATGTAATAGACAAGACCTACTCCTTGCTCAGAGAACTGGACTCAACACGCCCGATTCACCGCATAAGAATATATCTGACTAGTAATAATCTGAAAACCTATATATTGATATCTCTCTGTTAGTGTGTCAAGTGGGTGTAAAGCGGCATAAACACAGCCGTGAAAAGCAGCTGAACCTCATTATAAAAATAAATTACTTTTAAAACCCATGAAACAAAGACAGTGAAAGAGAGAGAAATTCTTACACAATTCGTTCAGGGGCTGGGATGCAACCTGGATTGACCATATCTAGACCGACAGCTGGATGAGACATAAGGGTGGACACTCTGGGGGCTGAGAGGTTTGGTGAGGTTGGGTGAGCAAACGCAGACCCTTTAAAGTAATACTGCGTGCTACCCATCGCATGGGTCCCAAATCTCCAGGTTCAAGGGCATCTTCATACATCGAAAACATGCATGAGAAACCCAGAAGATGGTACACCGTGTGATGGGGAATGGTTTCTAAAACGCACCTCATTTCTCATCTCCTTGTGCTCGGGTTCGCCATTCCAGCCACTTTAGTAGCAATCTCCCTACTGGGAGCATCAGCACCTTTAACCTCCTGTACCATACAGGTTGCACTTTGTCCTGAGGATGAACGGGAAGACGGGGAACCAATGAGAGATTAGCTCTTGGTGTTGGGACAGGCACAGGTCACTCTATTTTCCCATCAGGAAGAAGAATTAACCACAGGCTCAGCCTGCCCACTGGAACCAGAACAGGGCCTGAAGCCATCCTGCGCTTTTGCGGCCACCTCCCAAAAAAGCGAGTTGTAAAATGGAGCTTCAGGGCACTGCAATTCACAATCCTACAGAGTTATAAATGATAACTCTCGTCCACAAATATATTGAGGGAAGGCAAAGACGAGGAATTGAAATCAAGGCAGACTTGCAGGAAACAGATTTCAGGAGGTAGATTCGAATCGCCTTTAAAGCACATGAAAAGCGCCAAAACGTTGACAATGATGCCCTTGGCCAAAAAGGGCGTATGCGTTTTTTCCTGAATATATTCAGGAAAAAACGCATACGCCCTTTTTGGCCAACCAAGCAACCTGGAAAGGCAAATCAGCGTTAAAAAGAAGTCTCGCTTCCCATCGGTCAAAAGGGCCATGCTGAAAAAAGTGTCAAAACCAGAAATGCAGGACAGGCCATGGAGAAATGGGAGCCTTGCTACACTGATGGGCGGGATGTAAATTGCCAACAGCCACTCTGGAGAAGTGTACGGTGTGTCCTGAAACATCTAAAAAACACAGCTTAGAGAGCATAGGGCACTTCCACGCATGGGGGTATAAAGTGGGAAAATTAAAAATCAGCAAGACACAAGCACCCCAAAGTTTAGGGCTGCTCTGTTGACAAGGACCTCCACTTCATTCCACGTTAAATATCCCAGGAAAGCGAAAAATGGATAAAAAATTTGAGGTCCTTATGTACAATGGAATACCACTCAGCCATGAAATCAATGTCATAAGGCTAGTAGCAGCATGATGAGTGGATTTAGGTATGACGATTCTTAGTGAAATAAGTCACACAGAAAAGGACACTTCTCATAAGGTGTCACTTATAGAGGGAATGTAAAAACCATTACACTTGAACTGAATTACAAAACAGAACAGAGTCACACATGCAGAAAACACACTATGGCTGCTTAACGGGAAAGGTGAGGTGGGGTGATACATAAAGCAAGAGTTTCAAATTAGCTCAGATACCGTTCCATAAACCAAATATGTAATAGACAAGACCTACTCCTTTCTCAGAGAACTGGACTCAACACGCCCGATTCACCGCACAAGAATATATCTGACTAGTAATAATCTTAAAACCTATATATTGATATCTCTCTGTTAGTGTGTCAAGTGGGTGTAAAGCGGCATAAACACAGCCGTGAAAAGCAGCTAAACCCCATTATAAAAATAAATTTCTTTTAAAAACCCATGAAACAAAGACAGTGAAAGAGAGAGAAATTCTTACACAATTCGTTCAGGGGCTGTGATGCAACCTGGATTGACAATATCTAGACCCACAGCTGGATGAGACATAAGGGTGGACACTCTTGGGGCTGAGAGGTTTGGTGAGGTTGGGTGAGCAAAAGCAGACCCTTTAAAGTAATACTGCGTGCTACCTATCGCATGGGTCCCAAATCTCCAGGTTCAAGGGCATCTTCCTACATCGAAAACATGCATGAGAAACCAAGAAGATGGTACACCGTGTGATGGGGAAAGGTTTCTAAAATGCACCTCATTTCTCATCTCCTTGTGCTCGGGTTCGCCATTCCAGCCACTTTAGTAGCAATCTCCCTACTTGGAGCATCAGCACCTTTAACCTCCTGTTCCGCACAGGTTGCAATTTGTCCTGAGGATGAACGGGAAGACGGGGAACCATTGAGAGATTAGCTCTTGGTGTTGGGACAGGCACAGGTCACTCTATTTTCCCATCAGGAAGAAGAATTAACCACAGGCTCAGCCTGCCCCCCGGAACCAGAACAGGGCCTGAAGCCATTCTGCGCTTTTGCGGCCACCTCCCAAAAAATCCAGTTGTAAAATGGAGCTTCAGGGCACTGCAATTCACAAACTTGCACAGTTATAAATGATAACTCTCGTCCACAAATATATTGAGGGAAGGCAAAGACGAGGAATTGAAATCAAGGCAGAATTGCAGGAAACAGATTTCAGAAGGTAGATTCGAATCGCCTTTAAAGCACATGAAAAGCGGCAAAACGTTGACAATGATGCCTTTGGCCAAAAAGGGCGTATGCGTTTTTTCCTGAATATATTCAGGAAAAAACGCATACGCCCTTTTTGGCCAACCAAGCAACCTGGAAAGGCAAATCAGCGCTACAAAGAAGTCTCGCTTCCCATCGGTCAAAAGGGCCATGCTGAAAAAAGTGTCAAAACATGAAATGCAGGACAGGCCATGGAGAAATGGGAGCCTTGTTACACTGATGGGCGGGATGTAAATTGCCAACAGCCACTCTGGAGAAGGGTACGCTGTGTCCTGAAACATCTAAAAAACACAACTTAGAGAGCATAGGGCACTTCCACGCATGGGGGTATAAAGTGGGAAAATTGAAAATCAGCAAGACACAAGCACCCAAAAGTTTAGGGCTGCTCTGTTTAGAAGGACCTCCGCTTCATTCCACCTTAAATATCACAGGAAAGCGAAAAATGGATAAAAAAGTTGTGGTCCTTATGTACAATGGAATATCACTCAGCCATGAAATCAATGTCATAAGGCTAGTAGCAGCATGATGAGTGGATTTAGGTACGACGATTCTAAGTGAAATAAGTCACACAGAAAAGGACACTTCTCATAAGGTGTCACTTATAGAGGGAATGTAAAAACCGTTACACTTGAACTGAATTACAAAACAGAACAGAGTCACACATGCAGAAAACACACTATGGCTGCTAAAAGGGAAAGGTGAGGTGGGGTGATCCATAAAACAAGAGTTTCAAATTAGCTCAGATACCGTTCCATAAACCCAATATGTAACAGACAAGTCCTACTCCTTGCTCAGAGAACTGGACTCAACAGGCCCGATTCACCGCACAAGAATTTATCTGACTAGTAATAATCTTAAAACCTATGTATTGATATCTCTCTGTTAGTGTGTCAAGTGGGTGTAAAGCGGCATAAACACAGCCGTGAAAAGCTGCTAAACCCCATTATAAAAATAAATTACTTTTCAAAACCCATGAAACAAAGACAGTGAAAGAGAGAGAAATTCTTACAAAATTCGTTCAGTGTGTGTGATGCAACCTGGATTGACCATATCTAGACCCACAGCTGGATGAGACATAAGGGTGGACACTCTTGGGGCTGAGAGGTTTGGTGAGGTTGGGTGAGCAAATGCAGACCCTTTAAAGTAATACTGCGTGATACCCATCGCATGGGTCCCAAATCTCCAGGTTCAAGGGCATCTTCCTACATCGAAAACATGCATGAGAAACCCAGAAGATGGTACACCGTGTGATGGGGAAAGGTTTCTAAAACGCACCTCATTTCTCATCTCCTTGTGCTCGGGTTCGCCATTCCAGCCACTTTACTAGCAATCTCCCTACTTGGAGCATCAGCACCTTTAACCTCCTGTTCCGTACAGGTTGCAATTTGTCCTGAGGATGAACGGGAAGACGGGGAACCAATGAGAGACTAGCTCTTGGTGTTGGGACAGGCACAGGTCACTCTATTTTCCCATCAGGAAGAAGAATTAACCACAGGCTCAGCCTGCCCCCCGGAACCAGAACAGGGCCTGAAGCCATCCTGCGCTTTTGCGGCCAGCTCCCGAAAAAGCGAGTTGTAAAATGGAGCTTCAGGGCACTGCAATTCACAAATCTGCAGAGTTATAAATGATAACTCTCGTCCACAAATATATTGAGGGAAGGCAAAGACGAGGAATTGAAATCAAGGCAGAATTGCAGGAAACAGATTTCAGGAGGTAGATTCGAATTGCCTTTAAAGCACATGAAAAGCGGCAAAACGTTGACAATGATGCCCTTGGCCAAAAAGGGCGTATGCGTTTTTTCCTGAATATATTCAGGAAAAAACGCATACGCCCTTTTTGGCCAACCAAGCAACCTGGAAAGGCAAATCAGCGCTACAAAGAAGTCTCGCTTCCCATCGGTCAAAAGGGCCATGCTGAAAAAAGTGTCAAAAAAAGAAATGCAGCACAGGCCATGGAGAAATGGGAGCCTGGCTACACTGGTGGGCGGGATGTAAATTGCCAACAGCCACTCTGGAGAAGTGTACGGTGTGTCCTGAAACATCTAAAAAACACAGCTTAGAGAGCATAGGGCACTTCCACGCATGGGGGTATAAAGTGGGAAAATTAAAAATCAGCAAGACACAAGCACCCCAAAGTTTAGGGCTGCTCTGTTGACAAGGACCTCCACTTCATTCCACCTTACATATCCCAGGAAAGCGAAAAATGGATAAAAAAGTTGAGGTCCATATGTACAATGGAATATCACTCAGCCATGAAATCAATGTCATAAGGCTAGTAGCAGCATGATGAGTGGATTTAGGTACGACGATTCTAAGTGAAATAAGTCACACAGAAAAGGACACTTGTCATAAGGTGTCACTTATAGAGGGAATGTAAAAACCGTTACACTTGAATTGATTTACAAAACAGAACAGAATCACACATGCAGAAAACACACTATGGCTGCTTAACGGGAAAGGTTAGGTGGGGTGATCCATAAAACAAGAGTTTCAAATTAGCTCAGATACCGTTCCATAAACCCAATAAGTAACAGACAAGACCTACTCCTTGCTCAGAGAACTGGACTCAACACGCCCGATTCACCGCACAAGAATATATCTGACTAGTAATAATCTTAAAACCTATGTATTGATATCTCTCTGTTAGTGTGTCAAGTGGGTGTAAAGCGGCATAAACACAGCCGTGAAAAGCAGCTAAACCCCATTATAAAAATAAATTTCTTTTAAAAACCCATGAAACAAAGACAGTGAAAGAGAGAGAAATTCTTACACAATTCGTTCAGGGGCTGTGATGCAACCTGGATTGACAATATCTAGACCCACAGCTGGATGAGACATAAGGGTGGACACTCTTGGGGCTGAGAGGTTTGGTGAGGTTGGGTGAGCAAAAGCAGACCCTTTAAAGTAATACTGCGTGCTACCCATCGCATGGGTCCCAAATCTCCAGGTTCAAGGGCATCTTCCTACATCGAAAACATGCATGAGAAACCAAGAAGATGGTACACCGTGTGATGGGGAAAGGTTTCTAAAATGCACCTCATTTCTCATCTCCTTGTGCTCGGGTTCGCCATTCCAGCCACTTTAGTAGCAATCTCCCTACTTGGAGCATCAGCACCTTTAACCTCCTGTTCCGCACAGGTTGCAATTTGTCCTGAGGATGAACGGGAAGACGGGGAACCAATGAGAGATTAGCTCTTGGTGTTGGGACAGGCACAGGTCACTCTATTTTCCCATCAGGAAGAAGAATTAACCACAGGCTCAGCCTGCCCCCCGGAACCAGAACAGGGCCTGAAGCCATTCTGCGCTTTTGCGGCCACCTCCCAAAAAAGCCAGTTGTAAAATGGAGCTTCAGGGCACTGCAATTCACAAACTTGCACAGTTATAAATGATAACTCTCGTCCACAAATATATTGAGGGAAGGCAAAGACGAGGAATTGAAATCAAGGCAGAATTGCAGGAAACAGATTTCAGAAGGTAGATTCGAATCGCCTTTAAAGCACATGAAAAGTGGCAAAACGTTGACAATGATGCCTTTGGCCAAAAAGGGCGTATGCGTTTTTTCCTGAATATATTCAGGAAAAAACGCATACGCCCTTTTTGGCCAACCAAGCAACCTGGAAAGGCAAATCAGCGCTACAAAGAAGTCTCGCTTCCCATCGGTCAAAAGGGCCATGCTGAAAAAAGTGTCAAAACATGAAATGCAGGACAGGCCATGGAGAAATGGGAGCCTTGTTACACTGATGGGCGGGATGTAAATTGCCAACAGCCACTCTGGAGAAGGGTACGCTGTGTCCTGAAACATCTAAAAAACACAACTTAGAGAGCATAGGGCACTTCCACGCATGGGGGTATAAAGTGGGAAAATTGAAAATCAGCAAGACACAAGCACCCAAAAGTTTAGGGCTGCTCTGTTTAGAAGGACCTCCGCTTCATTCCACCTTAAATATCACAGGAAAGCGAAAAATGGATAAAAAAGTTGTGGTCCTTATGTACAATGGAATATCACTCAGCCATGAAATCAATGTCATAAGGCTAGTAGCAGCATGATGAGTGGATTTAGGTACGACGATTCTAAGTGAAATAAGTCACACAGAAAAGGACACTTCTCATAAGGTGTCACTTATAGAGGGAATGTAAAAACCGTTACACTTGAACTGAATTACAAAACAGAACAGAGTCACACATGCAGAAAACACACTATGGCTGCTAAAAGGGAAAGGTGAGGTGGGGTGATCCATAAAACAAGAGTTTCAAATTAGCTCAGATACCGTTCCATAAACCCAATATGTAACAGACAAGTCCTACTCCTTGCTCAGAGAACTGGACTCAACAGGCCCGATTCACCGCACAAGAATTTATCTGACTAGTAATAATCTTAAAACCTATGTATTGATATCTCTCTGTTAGTGTGTCAAGTGGGTGTAAAGCGGCATAAACACAGCCGTGAAAAGCTGCTAAACCCCATTATAAAAATAAATTACTTTTCAAAACCCATGAAACAAAGACAGTGAAAGAGAGAGAAATTCTTACAAAATTCGTTCAGTGTGTGTGATGCAACCTGGATTGACCATATCTAGACCCACAGCTGGATGAGACATAAGGGTGGACACTCTCGGGGCTGAGAGGTTTGGTGAGGTTGGGTGAGCAAATGCAGACCCTTTAAAGTAATACTGCGTGATACCCATCGCATGGGTCCCAAATCTCCAGGTTCAAGGGCATCTTCCTACATCGAAAACATGCATGAGAAACCCAGAAGATGGTACACCGTGTGATGGGGAAAGGTTTCTAAAACGCACCTCATTTCTCATCTCCTTGTGCTCGGGTTCGCCATTCCAGCCACTTTACTAGCAATCTCCCTACTTGGAGCATCAGCACCTTTAACCTCCTGTTCCGTACAGGTTGCAATTTGTCCTGAGGATGAACGGGAAGACGGGGAACCAATGAGAGACTAGCTCTTGGTGTTGGGACAGGCACAGGTCACTCTATTTTCCCATCAGGAAGAAGAATTAACCACAGGCTCAGCCTGCCCCCCGGAACCAGAACAGGGCCTGAAGCCATCCTGCGCTTTTGCGGCCAGCTCCCGAAAAAGCGAGTTGTAAAATGGAGCTTCAGGGCACTGCAATTCACAAATCTGCAGAGTTATAAATGATAACTCTCGTCCACAAATATATTGAGGGAAGGCAAAGACGAGGAATTGAAATCAAGGCAGAATTGCAGGAAACAGATTTCAGGAGGTAGATTCGAATTGCCTTTAAAGCACATGAAAAGCGGCAAAACGTTGACAATGATGCCCTTGGCCAAAAAGGGCGTATGCGTTTTTTCCTGAATATATTCAGGAAAAAACGCATACGCCCTTTTTGGCCAACCAAGCAACCTGGAAAGGCAAATCAGCGCTACAAAGAAGTCTCGCTTCCCATCGGTCAAAAGGGCCATGCTGAAAAAAGTGTCAAAAAAAGAAATGCAGCACAGGCCATGGAGAAATGGGAGCCTGGCTACACTGGTGGGCGGGATGTAAATTGCCAACAGCCACTCTGGAGAAGTGTACGGTGTGTCCTGAAACATCTAAAAAACACAGCTTAGAGAGCATAGGGCACTTCCACGCATGGGGGTATAAAGTGGGAAAATTAAAAATCAGCAAGACACAAGCACCCCAAAGTTTAGGGCTGCTCTGTTGACAAGGACCTCCACTTCATTCCACCTTACATATCCCAGGAAAGCGAAAAATGGATAAAAAAGTTGAGGTCCATATGTACAATGGAATATCACTCAGCCATGAAATCAATGTCATAAGGCTAGTAGCAGCATGATGAGTGGATTTAGGTACGACGATTCTAAGTGAAATAAGTCACACAGAAAAGGACACTTGTCATAAGGTGTCACTTATAGAGGGAATGTAAAAACCGTTACACTTGAATTGATTTACAAAACAGAACAGAATCACACATGCAGAAAACACACTATGGCTGCTTAACGGGAAAGGTTAGGTGGGGTGATCCATAAAACAAGAGTTTCAAATTAGCTCAGATACCGTTCCATAAACCCAATAAGTAACAGACAAGACCTACTCCTTGCTCAGAGAACTGGACTCAACACGCCCGATTCACCGCACAAGAATATATCTGACTAGTAATAATCTTAAAACCTATGTATTGATATCTCTCTGTTAGTGTGTCAAGTGGGTGTAAAGCGGCATAAACACAGCCGTGAAAAGCAGCTAAACCCCATTATAAAAATAAATTTCTTTTAAAAACCCATGAAACAAAGACAGTGAAAGAGAGAGAAATTCTTACACAATTCGTTCAGGGGCTGTGATGCAACCTGGATTGACAATATCTAGACCCACAGCTGGATGAGACATAAGGGTGGACACTCTTGGGGCTGAGAGGTTTGGTGAGGTTGGGTGAGCAAAAGCAGACCCTTTAAAGTAATACTGCGTGCTACCCATCGCATGGGTCCCAAATCTCCAGGTTCAAGGGCATCTTCCTACATCGAAAACATGCATGAGAAACCAAGAAGATGGTACACCGTGTGATGGGGAAAGGTTTCTAAAATGCACCTCATTTCTCATCTCCTTGTGCTCGGGTTCGCCATTCCAGCCACTTTAGTAGCAATCTCCCTACTTGGAGCATCAGCACCTTTAACCTCCTGTTCCGCACAGGTTGCAATTTGTCCTGAGGATGAACGGGAAGACGGGGAACCAATGAGAGATTAGCTCTTGGTGTTGGGACAGGCACAGGTCACTCTATTTTCCCATCAGGAAGAAGAATTAACCACAGGCTCAGCCTGCCCCCCGGAACCAGAACAGGGCCTGAAGCCATTCTGCGCTTTTGCGGCCACCTCCCAAAAAAGCCAGTTGTAAAATGGAGCTTCAGGGCACTGCAATTCACAAACTTGCACAGTTATAAATGATAACTCTCGTCCACAAATATATTGAGGGAAGGCAAAGACGAGGAATTGAAATCAAGGCAGAATTGCAGGAAACAGATTTCAGAAGGTAGATTCGAATCGCCTTTAAAGCACATGAAAAGCGGCAAAACGTTGACAATGATGCCTTTGGCCAAAAAGGGCGTATGCGTTTTTTCCTGAATATATTCAGGAAAAAACGCATACGCCCTTTTTGGCCAACCAAGCAACCTGGAAAGGCAAATCAGCGCTACAAAGAAGTCTCGCTTCCCATCGGTCAAAAGGGCCATGCTGAAAAAAGTGTCAAAACATGAAATGCAGGACAGGCCATGGAGAAATGGGAGCCTTGTTACACTGATGGGCGGGATGTAAATTGCCAACAGCCACTCTGGAGAAGGGTACGCTGTGTCCTGAAACAACTAAAAAACACAACTTAGAGAGCATAGGGCACTTCCACGCATGGGGGTATAAAGTGGGAAAATTGAAAATCAGCAAGACACAAGCACCCAAAAGTTTAGGGCTGCTCTGTTTAGAAGGACCTCCGCTTCATTCCACCTTAAATATCACAGGAAAGCGAAAAATGGATAAAAAAGTTGTGGTCCTTATGTACAATGGAATATCACTCAGCCATGAAATCAATGTCATAAGGCTAGTAGCAGCATGATGAGTGGATTTAGGTACGATGATTCTAAGTGAAATAAGTCACACAGAAAAGGACACTTCTCATAAGGTGTCACTTATAGAGGGAATGTAAAAACCGTTACACTTGAACTGAATTACAAAACAGAACAGAGTCACACATGCAGAAAACACACTATGGCTGCTAAAAGGGAAAGGTGAGGTGGGGTGATCCATAAAACAAGAGTTTCAAATTAGCTCAGATACCGTTCCATAAACCCAATATGTAACAGACAAGACCTACTCCTTGCTCAGAGAACTGGACTCAACAGGCCCGATTCACCGCACAAGAATTTATCTGACTAGTAATAATCTTAAAACCTATGTATTGATATCTCTCTGTTAGTGTGTCAAGTGGGTGTAAAGCGGCATAAACACAGCCGTGAAAAGCTGCTAAACCCCATTATAAAAATAAATTACTTTTCAAAACCCATGAAACAAAGACAGTGAAAGAGAGAGAAATTCTTACAAAATTCGTTCAGTGTGTGTGATGCAACCTGGATTGACCATATCTAGACCCACAGCTGGATGAGACATAAGGGTGGACACTCTTGGGGCTGAGAGGTTTGGTGAGGTTGGGTGAGCAAATGCAGACCCTTTAAAGTAATACTGCGTGCTACCCATCGCATGGGTCCCAAATCTCCAGGTTCAAGGGCATCTTCCTACATCGAAAACATGCATGAGAAACCCAGAAGATGGTACACCGTGTGATGGGGAAAGGTTTCTAAAACGCACCTCATTTCTCATCTCCTTGTGCTCGGGTTCGCCATTCCAGCCACTTTACTAGCAATCTCCCTACTTGGAGCATCAGCACCTTTAACCTCCTGTTCCGTACAGGTTGCAATTTGTCCTGAGGATGAACGGGAAGACGGGGAACCAATGAGAGACTAGCTCTTGGTGTTGGGACAGGCACAGGTCACTCTATTTTCCCATCAGGAAGAAGAATTAACCACAGGCTCAGCCTGCCCCCCGGAACCAGAAAAGGGCCTGAAGCCATCCTGCGCTTTTGCGGCCAGCTCCCGAAAAAGCGAGTTGTAAAATGGAGCTTCAGGGCACTGCAATTCACAAATCTGCAGAGTTATAAATGATAACTCTCGTCCACAAATATATTGAGGGAAGGCAAAGACGAGGAATTGAAATCAAGGCAGAATTGCAGGAAACAGATTTCAGGAGGTAGATTCGAATTGCCTTTAAAGCACATGAAAAGCGGCAAAACGTTGACAATGATGCCCTTGGCCAAAAAGGGCGTATGCGTTTTTTCCTGAATATATTCAGGAAAAAACGCATACGCCCTTTTTGGCCAACCAAGCAACCTGGAAAGGCAAATCAGCGCTACAAAGAAGTCTCGCTTCCCATCGGTCAAAAGGGCCATGCTGAAAAAAGTGTCAAAAAAAGAAATGCAGCACAGGCCATGGAGAAATGGGAGCCTGGCTACACTGGTGGGCGGGATGTAAATTGCCAACAGCCACTCTGGAGAAGTGTACGGTGTGTCCTGAAACATCTAAAAAACACAGCTTAGAGAGCATAGGGCACTTCCACGCATGGGGGTATAAAGTGGGAAAATTAAAAATCAGCAAGACACAAGCACCCCAAAGTTTAGGGCTGCTCTGTTGACAAGGACCTCCACTTCATTCCACCTTACATATCCCAGGAAAGCGAAAAATGGATAAAAAATTTGAGGTCCATATGTACAATGGAATATCACTCAGCCATGAAATCAATGTCATAAGGCTAGTAGCAGCATGATGAGTGGATTTAGGTACGACGATTCTAAGTGAAATAAGTCACACAGAAAAGGACACTTCTCATAAGGTGTCACTTATAGAGGGAATGTAAAAACCGTTACACTTGAATTGAATTACAAAACAGAACAGAATCACACATGCAGAAAACACACTATGGCTGCTTAACGGGAAAGGTTAGGTGGGGTGATCCATAAAACAAGAGTTTCAAATTAGCTCAGATACCGTTCCATAAACCCAATAAGTAACAGACAAGACCTACTCCTTGCTCAGAGAACTGGACTCAACACGCCCGATTCACCGCACAAGAATATATCTGACTAGTAATAATCTTAAAACCTATGTATTGATATCTCTCTGTTAGTGTGTCAAGTGGGTGTAAAGCGGCATAAACACAGCCGTGAAAAGCAGCTAAACCCCATTATAAAAATAAATTACTTTTCAAAACCCATGAAACAAAGACAGGGAAAGAGAGAGAAATTCTTACACAATTCGTTCAGGGGCTGTGATGCAACCTGGATTGACCATATCTAGACCCACAGCTGGATGAGACATAAGGGTGGACACTCTTGGGGCTGAGAGGTTTGGTGAGGTTGGGTGAGCAAACGCAGACCCTTTAAAGTAATACTGCGTGCTACCCATCGCATGGGTCCCAAATCTCCAGGTTCAAGGGCATCTTCCTACATCGAAAACATGCATGAGAAACCCAGAAGATGGTACACCGTGTGATGGGGAAAGGTTTCTAAAACGCACCTCATTTCTCATCTCCTTGTGCTCGGGTTCGCCATTCCAGCCACTTTAGTAGCAATCTCCCTACTTGGAGCATCAGCACCTTTAACCTCCTGTTCCTTACAGGTTGCAATTTGTCCTGAGGATGAACGGGAAGACGGGGAACCAATGAGAGACTAGCTCTTGGTGTTGGGACAGGCACAGGTCACTCTATTTTCCCATCAGGAAGAAGAATTAACCACAGGCTCAGCCTGCCCCCCGGAACCAGAACAGGGCCTGAAGCCATCCTGCGCTTTTGCGGCCAGCTCCCGAAAAAGCGAGTTGTAAAATGGAGCTTCAGGGCACTGCAATTCACAAATCTGCAGAGTTATAAATGATAACTCTCGTCCACAAATATATTGAGGGAAGGCAAAGACGAGGAATTGAAATCAAGGCAGAATTGCAGGAAACAGATTTCAGGAGGTAGATTCGAATTGCCTTTAAAGCACATGAAAAGCGGCAAAACGTTGACAATGATGCCCTTGGCCAAAAAGGGCGTATGCGTTTTTTCCTGAATATATTCAGGAAAAAACGCATACGCCCTTTTTGGCCAACCAAGCAACCTGGAAAGGCAAATCAGCGCTACAAAGAAGTCTCGCTTCCCATCGGTCAAAAGGGCCATGCTGCAAAAAGTGTCAAAAAAAGAAATGCAGCACAGGCCATGGAGAAATGGGAGCCTGGCTACACTGATGGGCGGGATGTAAATTGCCAACAGCCACTCTGGAGAAGTGTACGGTGTGTCCTGAAACATCTAAAAAACACAGCTTAGAGAGCATAGGGCACTTCCACGCATGGGGGTATAAAGTGGGAAAATTAAAAATCAGCAAGACACAAGCACCCCAAAGTTTAGGGCTGCTCTGTTGACAAGGACCTCCACTTCATTCCACCTTAAATATCCCAGGAAAGCGAAAAATGGATAAAAAATTTGAGGTCCATATGTACAATGGAATATCACTCAGCCATGAAATCAATGTCATAAGGCTAGTAGCAGCATGATGAGTGGATTTAGGTACGGCGATTCTAAGTGAAATAAGTCACACAGAAAAGGACACTTCTCATAAGGTGTCACTTATAGAGGGAATGTAAAAACCGTTACACTTGAATTGAATTACAAAACAGAACAGAGTCACACATGCAGAAAACACACTATGGCTGCTTAACGGGAAAGGTGAGGTGGGGTGATACATAAAGCAAGAGTTTCAAATTAGCTCAGATACCGTTCCATAAACCAAATATGTAATAGACAAGACCTACTCCTTTCTCAGAGAACTGGACTCAACACGCCCGATTCACCGCACAAGAATATATCTGACTAGTAATAATCTTAAAACCTATATATTGATATCTCTCTGTTAGTGTGTCAAGTGGGTGTAAAGCAGCATAAACACAGCCGTGAAAAGCAGCTAAACCCCATTATAAAAATAAATTTCTTTTAAAAACCCATGAAACAAAGACAGTGAAAGAGAGAGAAATTCTTACACAATTCGTTCAGGGGCTGTGATGCAACCTGGATTGACAATATCTAGACCCACAGCTGGATGAGACATAAGGGTGGACACTCTTGGGGCTGAGAGGTTTGGTGAGGTTGGGTGAGCAAAAGCAGACCCTTTAAAGTAATACTGCGTGCTACCCATCGCATGGGTCCCAAATCTCCAGGTTCAAGGGCATCTTCCTACATCGAAAACATGCATGAGAAACCAAGAAGATGGTACACCGTGTGATGGGGAAAGGTTTCTAAAATGCACCTCATTTCTCATCTCCTTGTGCTCGGGTTCGCCATTCCAGCCACTTTAGTAGCAATCTCCCTACTTGGAGCATCAGCACCTTTAACCTCCTGTTCCGCACAGGTTGCAATTTGTCCTGAGGATGAACGGGAAGACGGGGAACCAATGAGAGATTAGCTCTTGGTGTTGGGACAGGCACAGGTCACTCTATTTTCCCATCAGGAAGAAGAATTAACCACAGGCTCAGCCTGCCCCCCGGAACCAGAACAGGGCCTGAAGCCATTCTGCGCTTTTGCGGCCACCTCCCAAAAAAGCCAGTTGTAAAATGGAGCTTCAGGGCACTGCAATTCACAAACTTGCACAGTTATAAATGATAACTCTCGTCCACAAATATATTGAGGGAAGGCAAAGACGAGGAATTGAAATCAAGGCAGAATTACAGGAAACAGATTTCAGAAGGTAGATTCGAATCGCCTTTAAAGCACATGAAAAGCGGCAAAACGTTGACAATGATGCCTTTGGCCAAAAAGGGCGTATGCGTTTTTTCCTGAATATATTCAGGAAAAAACGCATACGCCCTTTTTGGCCAACCAAGCAACCTGGAAAGGCAAATCAGCGCTACAAAGAAGTCTCGCTTCCCATCGGTCAAAAGGGCCATGCTGAAAAAAGTGTCAAAACATGAAATGCAGG
The DNA here is from genome assembly GCF_965194825.1 of Balaenoptera physalus. NCBI lineage: Eukaryota > Metazoa > Chordata > Mammalia > Artiodactyla > Balaenopteridae > Balaenoptera > Balaenoptera physalus. The sequence goes on from NW_028126012.1 coordinate 464,341, forward strand.
ACAGGCCATGGAGAAATGGGAGCCTTGTTACACTGATGGGCGGGATGTAAATTGCCAACAGCCACTCTGGAGAAGGGTACGCTGTGTCCTGAAACATCTAAAAAACACAACTTAGAGAGCATAGGGCACTTCCACGCATGGGGGTATAAAGTGGGAAAATTGAAAATCAGCAAGACACAAGCACCCAAAAGTTTAGGGCTGCTCTGTTTAGAAGGACCTCCGCTTCATTCCACCTTAAATATCACAGGAAAGCGAAAAATGGATAAAAAAGTTGTGGTCCTTATGTACAATGGAATATCACTCAGCCATGAAATCAATGTCATAAGGCTAGTAGCAGCATGATGAGTGGATTTAGGTACGACGATTCTAAGTGAAATAAGTCACACAGAAAAGGACACTTCTCATAAGGTGTCACTTATAGAGGGAATGTAAAAACCGTTACACTTGAACTGAATTACAAAACAGAACAGAGTCACACATGCAGAAAACACACTATGGCTGCTAAAAGGGAAAGGTGAGGTGGGGTGATCCATAAAACAAGAGTTTCAAATTAGCTCAGATACCGTTCCATAAACCCAATATGTAACAGACAAGACCTACTCCTTGCTCAGAGAACTGGACTCAACAGGCCCGATTCACCGCACAAGAATTTATCTGACTAGTAATAATCTTAAAACCTATGTATTGATATCTCTCTGTTAGTGTGTCAAGTGGGTGTAAAGCGGCATAAACACAGCCGTGAAAAGCTGCAAAACCCCATTATAAAAATAAATTACTTTTCAAAACCCATGAAACAAAGACAGTGAAAGAGAGAGAAATTCTTACAAAATTCGTTCAGTGTGTGTGATGCAACCTGGATTGACCATATCTAGACCCACAGCTGGATGAGACATAAGGGTGGACACTCTTGGGGCTGAGAGGTTTGGTGAGGTTGGGTGAGCAAATGCAGACCCTTTAAAGTAATACTGCGTGATACCCATCGCATGGGTCCCAAATCTCCAGGTTCAAGGGCATCTTCCTACATCGAAAACATGCATGAGAAACCCAGAAGATGGTACACCGTGTGATGGGGAAAGGTTTCTAAAACGCACCTCATTTCTCATCTCCTTGTGCTCGGGTTCGCCATTCCAGCCACTTTACTAGCAATCTCCCTACTTGGAGCATCAGCACCTTTAACCTCCTGTTCCGTACAGGTTGCAATTTGTCCTGAGGATGAACGGGAAGACGGGGAACCAATGAGAGACTAGCTCTTGGTGTTGGGACAGGCACAGGTCACTCTATTTTCCCATCAGGAAGAAGAATTAACCACAGGCTCAGCCTGCCCCCCGGAACCAGAACAGGGCCTGAAGCCATCCTGCGCTTTTGCGGCCAGCTCCCAAAAATGCGACTTGTAAAATGGAGCTTCAGGGCACTGCAGTTCACAAACCGGCAGAGTAATAAATGATAACTCTCGTCCACAAATATATTGAGGGAAGGCAACAAAGAGGATTTGAAAGCAAGGCAGAATTGCAGGAAACAGATTTCAGGAGGTAGATTCGCGTCGCCTTTAAAGCACATGAAAAACGGCAAAACGTCGACAATGATGCCCTTGGCCAAAAAGGACGTATGCGTTTTTTCCAGAATATATTCAGGAAAAAACGCATACGCACTTTTTGGCCAACCAAGCAACCTGGAAAGGCAAGTCAGCGCTACAAAGAAGTCTCGCTTCCAATCGGTCAAAAGGGACATGCTGAAAAAAGTGTCAAAACCAGAAATGCAGGACAGCCCACGGAGAAATGGGAGCCTTGCTACGCTGATGGGCGGGATGTAAATTGCCAACAGCCACTCTGGAGAAGTGTACGGTGTGTCCTGAAACATCGAAAAAACACAGCTTAGAGCGCATAGGGCACTTACACTCATGGGCGTATAAATTGGGAAATGTAAAAATCAGCAACACACAGGCACCCCAAAGTTTAGGGCTGCTCTGTTGACAAGAACCTCCACTTCATGACACCTTAAATATCCCAGGAAAGAGAAAAATGGATAAAGAAGTGGTGGTCCTTATGTACAATGGAATATCACTCAGCCATGAAATCAATGTCATAAGGCTAGTAGCAGCATGATGAGTGGATTTAGGTACGACAATTCTAAGTGAAATAAGTCACACAGAAAAAGACACTTATCATAAGCTATCACTTATAGAGGGAATGCAAAAACCGCAACAATTGAACTGAATTACAAAACAAAACAGAGTCACACGTTTACAAAACACACTATGGCTGCTTAACGGGAAAGGTGAGGTGGGGTGATGCATAAAACAAAGTTTCAAATTAGCTGAGATACCGTTCCATAAACCCAATATGTAATAGAAAGACCTACTCCTTGCTCAGTGAACTGGACTCAACACCCCCTATTCACCGCACAAGAATATATCTGATTAGAAAGAATCTTAAAACCTATGAATTTATATCTCTCTGAAAGTGAGTCAAGTGGGTGTAAAGCGGCATAAACACAGCCGTGAAAAGCAGCTAAACCCCATTATAAGAATAAATTACTTTTAAAAACCCGTGAAACAAAGACAGTGAAAGAGAGAGAAATTCTTACAAAATTCGTTCAGGGGCTGTGATGCCACCTGGAATGACCATATCTAGACCCACAGCTGGATGAGACATAAGGGTGGACACTCTCGGGGCTGAGAGATTTGGTGAGGTTGGGGGAGCAAACGCAGAGCCTTTAAAGTAATACTGCCTGTTACCCATCCCATGGGTCCCAAATCTCCAGGTTCAAGGGCATCTTCCTACATCGAAAACATGCATGAGAAACCCAGAAAGTGGTACACCGTGTGACCGGGAAAGGTTTCTAAAACGCACCTCATTTCTCATCTCCTTGTGCTCGGGTTCGCCATTCCAGCCGCTTTACTAGCAATCTCCCTCCTTGGAGAATCAGGACCTTTAACCTCCTGTTCCGTACAGCTTGCAATTTGTCCTGAGTATGAACGGGAAGAAGGGGAGCCAATGAGAGACTAGCTCTAGGTGTTGGGACAGGCACAGGTCACTCTATTTTCCCATCAGGAAGAAGAATTAACCACAGGCTCAGCCTGCCGCCCGGAACCAGAATAGGGCCTGATGCCGTCCTGCGCTTTTGCGGCCAGCTCCCAAAAAAGCGAGTTGAAAAATGGAGCTCAGGGGCACTGCAATTCACAACCCGGCCGAGTTATAAATGATAACTCTCGTCCACAATATATTGAGGGAAGGCAACGAAGAGGATTTGAAAGCAAGGCAGAATTGCAGGAGACAGATTTCAGGAGGTAGATTCGAGTCTCATTTAAAGCACATGAAAAGTGGCAAAACGTGGACAATGATGCCCTTGGCCAAAAAGGGCGTATGCGTTTTTTCCTGAATATATTCAGGAAAAAACGCATACGCCCTTTTTGGCCAACCAAGCAACCTGGAAAGGCAAATCAGCGCTACAAAGAAGTCTCACTTCCCATCGGTCAAAAGGGCCATGCTGAAAAAAGTGTCAAAACCAGAAATGCAGGACAGGCCATGGAGAAATCGGAGCCTTGCTACGCTGATGGGCGGGATGTAAATTGCCAACAGCCACTCTGGAGAAGAGTACGTTGTGTCCCGAAACATCGAGAAAACAGAGCTTAGAGCGCATAGGGCACTTCCACTCACGGGCGTATAAAGTGGGAAAACTAAAAATCAGCAAGACACAGGCACCGCAAAGTTTAGGGCTTCTCTGTTGACAAGAACCTCCACTTCATGACACCTTAAATATCCCAGGAAAGAGAAAAATGGATAAAGAAGTGGTGGTCCTTATGTACAATGGAATATCACTCAGCCATGGAATCAATGTCATAAGGCTAGTAGCAGCATGATGAGTGGATTTAGGTACGACAATTCTAAGTGAAATAAGTCACACAGAAAAAGACACTTATCTTAAGCTATCACTTATAGAGGGAATGTAAAAACCGCTACACTTGAACTGAATTACAAAACAGAACAGAGTCACACGTTTAGAAAACACACTATGGCTGCTTAACGGGAAAGGTGAGGTGGGGTGCTGCAGAAAACAAGGGTTTCAAATTAGCTCAGATACCATTCCATAAACCCAATATGTAATAGAAAGACCTACTCCTTGCTCAGTGAACTGGAATCAACACCCCCTATTCACGGCACAAGAATATATCTGACTAGTAAGAATCTTAAAACCTATGAATTTATATCTCTCTGGAAGTGAGTCAAGTGGGTGTAAAGCGGCATAAACACAGCCGTGAAAAGCAGCTAAACCCCATTAAAAAATAAATTCATTTTAAAAACCCGTGAAACAAAGACAGTGAAAGAGAGAGAAATTCTTACAAAATTCGTTCAGGGGCTGTGATGCCACCTGGATTGACCATATCTAGACCCACAGCTAGATGAGACGTAAGGGTGGATACTCTCGGGGCTGAGAGATTTGGTGAGGTAGGGGGAGCAAACGCAGAGCCTTTAAATTAATACTGCCTGTTACCCATCCGATGGTTCCCAAATCTCCAGGTTCAAGGGCATCTTCCTACATCGAAAACATGCATGAGAAACCCAGAAGGTGGTACACCGTGTGACCGGGAAAGGTTTCTAAAACACACCTCATTTCTCATCTCCTCGTGCTCGGGTTCGCCATTCCAGCCGCTTTACTAGCA